>NC_132998.1:10920316-11227221 GCF_048564905.1 Vicugna pacos
AGGCAGTGCCGGCCAGCTCACCTTGTCGATGAAGGAGGCGAACTTGTTGTTGAGGGTCTTGATCTGCTCGCGCTCCTCCTGGCGCACCTGCTGGATGGAGGGGTCGATGTCCACCTGCAGCGGGGTCAGCAGGCTCTGATTGATGGTGACCTCGCGGATGCCGGCGCCCACGGGGCCCCCGTAGGATGAGCGCACGGCCACGCGCGGCCGCGAGGCGCCCAGGCCGTAGAGGCTGCTACTGCTGCTACCGAAGCCGCCGGGGCGCACTGAGCTCAGGCGCACCTGGGTGCTGCGCCCCGGGAAGGCGGCGGAGCGGGAGCTGAAGTGGAAGGACATGCTGGCTGGGCTGGGCTGGGCTGATCGGTGGGCGACTGGGGACCGAACCCGCTGACCTCCGCAGACTCGGCCCCTTTTATCAGCTAGACGCGGGCGGATCAGCTTACACAGGTAGGGGCGGGGCTGGCCGCCGGCCACCTTTCTCTGCCTGCCCGCCCCTCCCGGGACCGAGCTTCCGCCCTCTGCGCGGTCCCCTCCAAGGCAGCCCAGGCTTTCGGTTCCAGGCGGAACTGTCTAGAGTAGGGAGGAGGGCCGTAGACGCCAGACCCTTTGATGCAGGCGAAGCAGAAAGCTGAAGGAGACAAGTGGTCCCAGGCGATCCGAAACGGGTTCAATCAGGGAAGGCTTCCTGGAGGAAGCTTGGGGAAAGGGGTGAAGAATATCCAGAATCCTGAGACGAAAGCGAAAGCTCAAGCCGTAGAAGATTGGGAGAAGGGGTGGACCAAATGTTCTAGTCTAGGTTTCAGCCCCTAGTCCCCTTCCCAGGCTACTTAATGCCAGAAAGGCGTTCCCTGACAGCCTCCCTCCCAAGTCCAGCTCCTCCTTGAGACATCAGCTCAGTTCTTGAGTAAGCTGACCCAAGGGTGGGCCTGGCCTAGCTGGTTTGCCTGGCCACATGCCCCTCCACCTCGTTTCCATATAGAAACTAGGCAAAACGGGGCCCCACTTCTTGCCCCTCTCCGCCCCACTCCAATCTGAAGCCCAGAGGCCCCTGGTAATGGTTACCCTGGGCCTGAACTTCCCCCCACCCCCAAATCACATTCCTGTCCATTTTTTTATTTGACTCTGGAGAAGGGGACACCTGTGTGTATTTGGGACGCTACATGTGAAGGTATATACACTTCTCTGTGAACACACCTGCAGGCCCTGAACTTCACTGGGTGCACACCCAAGATGTGTGTTTACGTCTGTGTTTGCATGTCTGTGAACGTATTTCTATAAGCAGGAGTCTGTATTCAGAGGCAGGGGCATAAGTGTGCCTGGATACACACTTGCACACTTTTGCACGCATGTCTATGCACTTGCTTGTGTTTGCACTCAGACACTCCTCCCCACCCCACGACCCCTGCCCTTTTGCTGTTTAAAGGTCCCCAGCTCTCATCATCTCCCCCACCTGAAGCCACCACCAAACAATTCCCAGCAGTTTCAAACTGAGCCCAAGATGGGGATAAAAGTTGTCCTGGAACCGGGACCACTGGACCAAGACAGCTAAGCACTGGCCTCACTTCCCAGTAGCCTCCAGCCACGAGGGCCACACCCTCTGCCCAGCCCTGTCCCCATTTCGCTCGGCTAGAGGGGCAGCCTGAGGAGCTTTTGGAAAAGACAGCCAGCTGGACTGTCCTCTAGCCCCACCCAGTGAGCTAGCAAGGTGTCACCTCAGACCAAGCCCTTGGGGGCACCCTGGGTGGAGGAGGGTGGGGACAGAATGCCATCCCTGGTTTTCATTTCAGTTAGACAAAGACTAACGGGCAGCAGCCCCTCTCAGTGATCTCAGGAGAGATCCAGGCCCCCTCCCCTTCCTCGCCTCCATATTGGTGTTGGGACAGGTCAGGCCAGAAGCCGAGGGATGCCCAAAGAGAACTTCAGTGGTGTTGGCTGGAGTGTGTGTGTGTGTGTGTCTGTGTTTATGAGAGAGAGTGAGAGAGAGCAGAGAGAGAAATTTAACCTGGAATTCTCAGGTGTAGCTTAAAAAGCATACAGATTTGGCCCCATGCTATTGCAGTCATGGGAACCAGCTCCTCCCCGCCCCTAACCCCCAAGCAGGCAAAAGAGACCAACTATTTAACTTCCACACACCGCACACTATCATTTACACACACACTCATACACACACACACATAAACATATGTACAAGTACACACCACATCATTCCCACACATATGCACACACACGAACACACACACATGCACAATATGTCATTCAGATAGACACATACCACATCAGATAGACACATCACACATGCACCTACACACATATGTACCACAACACACACACACACTCACGCACTCCAACGTCCTTACCCATCAGTGCCCATCCTCAGTTCTTTTC
This sequence comes from Vicugna pacos, assembly GCF_048564905.1. Lineage (NCBI taxonomy): Eukaryota > Metazoa > Chordata > Mammalia > Artiodactyla > Camelidae > Vicugna > Vicugna pacos. Next base: position 10,922,702 of record NC_132998.1, read on the forward strand.
CCACTACTTCCCGCCCCAGCCTCTAGCCCTCCACCCACCCCAAACCTACCCAAGTTCCACAGCTGGTCCCTTAGCTGCCCCGCCCCCACCAGCCACCGCACTGGCAACCCCCACTTTATCTGCCCTCGAGAGGCTGCTTCCCACCCAGGCCAGGAATTCCTCCAACTCCCCCCCACCCACTACTGCTCCCCTAGAGCCTGGCCTGAGAAATCTTTGGCAGACCACTGCTGGTAACCCTGAGTAAGTCACTGCCCCTCCCTGGGCCACAGTTTCTCCACCAGAGATAAAAGCCCCAAGTTCAAGGGGAGAGGGGGCTGGGAGGACACTGCAAAGGAGAAAAGTCTGCAGGCTTTTCAGGCCTGGGCCGCAGCCTTGCCTCCAGCCACATTTCCCCATTCCAGACCCACCCAGTATCCGCCCCTCGCCTCTCCATCCCCTCCCTCAAGTGTTCCTGGCGGCTCCAGCCTTCCCCAGTCTCCTCCTGGCTCTCTATTCTCAGGCTGGCACCAGGAACCCACTCTCAGTGCCAGGCTGCACACAGAAATACCCCCTCTGGAAGGCTTCACCAGGAGCTGTCCACACCGAGAGGCAGGGCCAAATTCCCAGTCCACAAGAGTGCCCCATCCAGTGGTTCATCTGAACTCAGTCTCCCACCAACCCATGCCTCTGCTGGCCTCCCAGAGACCCCCTTAGGGGATTAGGGAAAGAATCTTGAGATGAATTCATCCCCCAAACCTTTCCCAGTTGCCCTTCCCTACCCAGAGGCTCACTCCCATCTCTGTAGAGTTCTGTCACTCACACATACGTACACACACGCACACGCGCACGAGTGACAGTGCCATACACACTCACGTGTATGCACTCCCTGCCTGCACCTAGCTATGAAAAAACAAGCAGCCCCAGGTCCTAAGGCCCCCTTGGCTTCAGTAAACCTGCCCAGACATCGCGGTCCTACAGCCCTTGCAGATGGAACTGGCTGATCCTCTCCTGAGAGGTGGGGGAGACATTCTTTCTGGCTCCTGGAGGCTTTCAGAACCATTACTCACTGTCCATCCCCTAAAAACACGTCCTCGGATTCCTAGAGGAAAAAAAAATGTTTAAGATATGATTTGTTTTCATTATCTTGGAATTCCAATGATTGCGATCATAACAACAGCCATTTAACATTTCCCCACGGCATGTAATACTTTAAAAACAAAGTCAAATGATGAAACACAAAGAAGCAACATCTATGACAGGCAACAGGCTACTTTCCAGAAGAGACAAATCCACAAGGAAGAGACAATGCAAGCAGAAAAGTGAGCAACAGACATGGACACTGTCAGCCGGCGCTTACGTAGTACTGACTTTCCATGTTCCTGGCCCTGTTCTAATCGCTCTGCAATAGTGTATGTTATTATCTCATTTGAAGAGAGGAAACTGAGGCACAATGAATTTAAGCCTATTGTCACATGCCCAGTGTGTAAAAAAGCCAAGATCCTCTTCAGAGGGCAAGTTGGTGGTAGCTATCAAAATTAACGGCATTTGCCTTTACCCTCAGTAAACAAAACACATCAAATGAAGACACTTGTCCTTGACCAAATTCTTCCACTGCCAGGAACTTAGCCTACAGATGCTCTCACCAAAAGTGCACACATGCGTGTGGTCTCTGCCACCATTATTTTATATTCACGAAAAACAGGAACAACATGAATGCCCATCCGTGGGATGTGACTGAATGCATTGAGCTACATACATTCTGAGGAATGCTATCTGTTGAAAAGAATGAATTCCTTTATATACTGATTGAAATTTTACCTTTATATATTCATTGCCCAAATAACTGTAATTTTTAAAAATCCTAAGAGCCCGATGCCATCAGCTATACCATGTCTACCCCCTCCCTTGTCGCTGGTCCTTGCGGGCCCCACAGTCACCTCCCGACCGCCTGGCCACACCCTCACACTCACCAGGGACTCTGGCACCTGGTTCCTGGTGTCCTGCTCCACCCTGGCACCCTCACTCTGCAAGCACATGACCCACTCAGCAACTTAGCCTGGTCATTCCTTAGCATTCTTCTTCACTGAGAAGAATCAAAGCCCTCTGATCAAAACTCTTACCTTCTTTTCCCCACCCACACTTACCTCCCCACCCATCCTTTTCTCTCCCTTCAGGATCTGAAGACAAATTGTCTCTCCACCTGCGCCCTGAATGTCAACCTCCTTTGCCTCTTCAGATATAGGATTCCATTCAGCAGCCACCACTTCTGAACACTGTCACCCTTTTTCTCTTGTTCTCCCTCCCCTCCCTCCAACTGCCTTCCCGTTGGTCTGTGTGCACTTTTATTGGAGCTGGAGTGCTAGAAGCCAAAGGTCAGTGGGCCTAAGTCTGAATGGGGTGAGGAAGTGGAAACCATGCATGCAAGAGACAATTTCTAATGGAGTTTGGCAGTAAGAGGAAGTGAGATGGGAAAGTAGGTTGAATGGAAAGCAAACTGCAGGAAAGGATTATTGTAGGATAAGAGACCTGAGCGTGTGTGTTGGCGGAGGAGCAAACGGGCCACAAAGAGAGATGTTGAATATGAGAGGAGAAGGGGGCACTAATTAATGAGGGAGGGGGTGGGGTAGAGGAGGGGTTAAGAGTGGAGGGGCGGGGGGCGTGTTCAGCCCTGGTGCAGAGGAGAAACCCCTCTACATCTGCGGCAGGAAGGAGCTACAGGTGGTATCTAGATATTCAAAGGTGGGCAGAAGTGGCTAGTTCAGAGAAGTTTCTACAGACTCTAAGAGAATGGCTATTTCTGCTTCCAGAACAGCGTTCTGTGGGGCCGTCCTGACCAAATGCCCTACCTGATCATCCTGTGCATACACCTTCTCTGGTCTCAGTCACATGACAGTGGCTCTCCCTGAAAGGTCAGCAGTCTCTGGGGACACCATACAGCACCAGGTGAAAGGTGGGAACTCTGCCTCAAGCTGCTGACTCCCAGCTACACGACCTTACAGCTAAACTCTATGAGACTCAGTTTCTCCTTCTGTAAAATGGGAGATTAATTGTGTCTGTCTCATGAGGTCTTTTAAGTATTGAAGAAGATGATGCAGAAAATATACTTAAATAAATGGGAGTTGTTGCTGTTGTTGATGTAACTGTGGCACTAGAACATCTGCTCATGGCGATTCCTACCTTCTCTTTGCTGATAGATGCCAGAGGAGATTAGGACTCAAGACACCACTTTCTTTGATTTGTCCCTCGTTTGATGACTCAGTACTACTGGTAGTCTACAGGGTGTTACACTACCACTCCCATCCCACTCCCATCCCCCTACCCCCCATCTCTGTGGTTCTTCGCTTACTTTCCTGCACGTTGCCCATTGACCATCCTCATCCGCCTTCTCTTTCCTTCCATCTGCATCCTGGCATTTCCCATGTACCTGCTGAACTTCCTGGGCATGTGGAACTGGATATGCAAAAAATGGTTCCCCTACTTCTTGGCAAAGTTCACTGTGATGTACAACGAACAGATGGCGAGCAAGAAGCGGGAGCTCTTCAGCAACCTGCAGGAGTTTGCGGGCCCCTCCGGGAAGCTCTCGCTGCTGGAGCTGGGCTGCAGCACTGGGGCCAACTTCAAGTTCTACCCACCTGGATGCCAGGTGACCTGTATTGACCCCAACCCCAACTTTGAGAAGTTCCTGGTCAAGAGCATTGCCCAGAACCGACACCCGCAGTTTGAGCGCTTTGTGGTGGCTGCCGGGAAGAACATGCACCAGGTGGTGGGCGGCTCCATGGATGTGGTGGTCTGCACCCTGGTCCTGTGCTCCATGAAGAACCAGAAGCAGATCCTCCAGGAAGCGCGCAGAGTGCAGAGGCCGGTGAGTGCGGGGGTGTGGGGTGGGAGAGACCATCTTCATTATGTGCTAAGCTCATAGAGCACCGGCTGCTTGGATGCCTGTGGGCTTCAGGCACAGTTTGCACAGGCCTTAGACAAGCCACTTCACTCATTCTTTTATTCATTGATTTAGTCAACAAACATTTAGAGAATGTTGACTTTGTAGCAACACAGTATTTCCGGGTTGAGAAATGAGTCTCAGAGGGGGTCAAATGACTTTCATAAAGAAGGCTCACAGAAATGGCAGATATACAGCTAAAATGGGGGCGCCTTAACTTCTAAGTTAAGAAGACCTGGCCAGAGATCTTCTCACCAAGCCACCTCTCTAGTGGCTTCCAGCCTGGGACTTCCTATGTCCCATCACAACTATGAGAACAGTGAAGCCCTAAGAGCATCTTTCTGCAACAATGAGTACAGGTAAGCACGCAGATAGCCATCTTTACTTACAGCTTATGTTCTTCATTCTTTACTGCGGGGCCTCAGGAGTTATCTACATACCATTCTCTAGCCCTTTCCTCAAGCAACAGTCATTAGTCATTTGTAGAAAACGAACAATCATGCTGGGAAAGACAGGGAGAGTCAGGGAAGAGTGGTTTTTCCAGAGACACTGCAGATGGTATCACCTTGCATCTTTGGCCACTGCTAACATTTCAGAGTTTCTCTCTTTGTTGTCTTGAATTCTAAAAGCAATTAATCAATGCATCCAATTGTTTAAAAGAATTCAAAAGTTGAAGAGCACAGAGGGAAAAATGAAAGCTCTCCCTTCACTTCCTTAAATCCCATTCTCCTTGTCTGTTCCCATATATCACCATGGTAGTGGGTGTCTTTCCGGGTTTTTTTCTATTTTAAATTTGTCTTTCTCCTCCCTGGTATTTGGAAGTTGTCCTATTCCTATCTCAAGTTTATGAATAGTTACTCTCAGATTTCAAGTTATATTTCAACCCACACTTCCCCATCAACATACCAGAACGATGTAGTCATGTGACACCCTCAACCTGGCCCAGACCTGTAGAGCTTTATATTTCCCCATCCTCATCCCCCATTTCCTGTCAGCCTCATCAGTCTCTCCATCCATATCCGGGGCTTGGTTGACATAATCTGTCATTTTAACTTCAACCTGTTTCTAAGGATTCCTCCCAACCTTGTCTTCTATTTCAAAGATCTTTTCTAATTTATAAGATAGTTAGAAGTCAGTCTATCATCATCCATTTATTTGCTCTGAATTTTACCAAATTTACTGCTCTCCACTGTTTGTTATGCTCTTTGTCTTCTCTTCTCTTGAGATGTTTCTGTTTTCTTTCAAATTTAATTTTTATTTGTCTGAACTACCTTCTAAAGGAGGTTCCTGAGAAGTGGTTCACGGAGCTATCCTTGCATATCTGAAAATGTCTGCTTTTTACTCTCACACTTTAATGATATGTTGGCCAAGACGCCTTGATCCTGGAAGCTGTGAGCATTGTTTCATGGCCCCAGGACTTTCCAAGTTGCAGATAATAACTTCAGGCCAGCCTAATTCTCTTTCCTTTTCAGGTCATCTGTTTTTGTCATTGTTTTTATGTCTGGAGTTTTTTAGGATTTTCCTTTTTTTTTTTCTTTAATTTGTAAGTTCTGAAATTTCACCAGGATACGACTAGGTGTGTATATGTTTTTTATTAATCTTGCTAGGCATTCAAAGAATTCTTTTTGTGTTAATACTCAAGTCTTTCTTTCACTCTGAGAAGTTTTCTTTTATTGTTTCTTTCTGTGCCAGTTCTTCTCTATTTATTATTCTTTTCTCTTCTTCTGGAAAACTATTATTCAGACGTAATTTTCCTAACTTTGGCATCCTTGCTCTTATCTTTCACTCATAATTTCCATTTCTTTATACTTTTATCCTGTGTCACCAGATAGGTCCTTCCTTTGATCTTCTGGATGACTTTCTCTATCCCTCAGCAGTGTTTATTCTACTTTTTATTGCCTCCATTAAATTTTAAATTCAGAGCTTTTTCAAATTGCCAAAGCCTCTTTCTTAATCCCCGATCAAAAACATATTCCTTAGCAATATGTTTTTGAGTCCTCATAAAAGTGTTTTTGTTGTTGTATGCTGCTTTTAAGTTCTATCTCATTTATTCCATTGTTTCTTCAGTAGAAGGTACTTGTTCTGATTGTTCGAATCAGTGTTCTCCCTTTAGGGTGGCAGTGAACAAATTGGTGGGCAGGACTCTCTTGTCTAAAGAATGGGGAGAGCCTCTAGATTCTTTAGCTGCTCCGGGTGTGAGCAGATTAGGGCAATTTTCTCCCAGCTCAGACAAAGCTGGGTCCCCACTAGAACAGCCATTGTCAGAAGATTTAGGGGGCTTCTCGCCAGGCGTTTTGCAGAGTGGCCAGGGCTGGATCCTTTGATGTCCTGAGGGAGGGGATCTGCCTGCCCAGGTGCCTCAGGGGGTCTTGGCTCTGCTAGAAAAATGAGCATCTCCAGGCCTTTGGTTCTAGGGTTCTAAGAATTCAAACCTTCCAATGTATCAGAATTGTAGGCTCCCAGCCAGCTTAAGTGTCAACTTTCTTGGGTCTAAATAGTGTGTTAAAAAGCCTACAATTCTCCTCCTGTATGTCTCCTCTACTAATCACACAGAACACTTCACTTCTGACACTTGTGGTCGCCAATTATGTGAGAAGCCTTCCCCACACCAAGCAAATCTGCAACACCATCTGGGTGTCCTACAATTTAACTCAACTCTGACACTGATCTACCTAAAGATGGGGTCTGATCCCACATATAAAGGGCTCAGTCCTACAAGACTGCCCCCCTCTTCAGCCACCAATCACAAGAATCACAAGCCCAGGTTGTCACGTGTGCTTCTGACTGATGGGCTGTAAATCTGAGGTTCCCATGACCCCCTCCTTAGGTTCCACTGATTTGCTAGAGGGACTCACAGAATTCAGAGAAATGCTTACTTACATTAACCAATTTATTAAAGGATATGACAGAGGATCCAGATGGACAGCCAGATGAAGAAATATACAGGGTGAGGTGTGAGAGGGTCCCAAGAGCAGGAGCTTCCGTCTCCGTGGAGTTGGAGGGCATCGCTCCTCCCACCAGCCCCGTGCATGGATGTGTTTAGCAGTTTGGAAGCTCCCCAAGCCCCCTTGTCTTGGAATTTTACAGAGACTTCCTCACACAGGCATGATCAATTATTAACTCCATTTCCAGCCCCTCTCCCTTCTCTGAAGGATTGGGAGTGGGGCTGAAAATTCCAAGCTTCTAACCATGGCTTGCCATCCAGTTCACCCAGAGCCCCCTGAAAAGGACAAAAGATGCTCCTAAGGCTCTTATCACTTAGGAATTTACAAGGGTTTTAGGAGCCCTGTGTCAGGAACAGGGTCAAAGACCAAAGGTTAAAACAACAGCTGCTCCTAAGATTCTTATCACTTAGGAAACTACAAGGGTTTGGCGAGCTCTGTGTCAGGAATGGGAGGTTGGGGCAGCAGAGATCAATATATATATATTTTTTTTTTTATTATCTCACAGTTACTTGCAACTTGTTCTGCTTTCTGGCTTCCAGGGTGTTCTGCAATCATCTCCCTTGCTGTTTTGTCTAACAGAACAATCAGTTCTGCTAAAACATAATATATACCTTCCTAAAAATTACTGTTCTATGTGTACATTAAATATACTTCAACAAAAAAAAAACACTTTTTAAATCACCATACTATTCAAAATCATGACCAAAACCATAGAGCTTATGGAGGGAAAACAGGGTTAGGGAAACAATACTTTAAAATTTCATCAATAGCCCACTAAAAAAATAAAAATAGAAGCCTAGTAAAAATGGCAGCACAGTTTTACACATATTAAATGGTTAAGAAATGCATAGCAACTACAATAAATAAAGCATTTTACCTGGAAAAAGATTTGACCTTTGTTTGTGGACGTGGGCGCCGGAAGGGTTGCAGCTTGTGAGGGATTATGAAGTTATTGCGAGTGTTATACGTTATTAGCAGGAGGAGGGTTCACTGAAATCCAACGGAAAGCGGTAATGCCTGATGTGGATGAGTGTGGGTTGTGAACTGAGGCAGCTGGTAGGTGTCTGAGGTGTGTGTATTTTGTGTTTTTCTACGTGGCTCAGTTATCCGCATCCACCCACGTTCCTCACACGCAAAAGTGCTCATAAGCAAATGCGAAGTTCACATTAGGCTCAAATTATTCTGTAATGTATCAGTTGTGTTGAAGTGAATTCTCATTTTCAAAATAACCAACTGACTATTTGTATCTAAACAAACAAACATCACTGTAGTTTCAGTGGGTTTCAAAGGGGAGCAGATGTAAATGTGTGTTCAATCTGCTATATTTATTCTTTACACGGGTTACATCATAAGTAGACAGTGGGACACTCAGGTAAGAGCTGGTGACCCTGTCTCCACTTCCCCACTGTCTAGCACAGCATCTGACCCTCATTGGGTGCTCACTAACGTTTGCTGAATAGAGTTGAAATGAAAGTTGTTCTGTTAGCCATTTAATGCATCAAATGGACAAAATATTTGTGTGAATTTGTGAAGACAGACTATTTAAAATAGGTTCCCATCTCCAGGAGATGCCATTAAGTTCATGGAACATACATCAACCAAATATTCTAGCTGAAATTTCTCTGCTCAGCAATTCGTCAGCCCAGCTAGACACTTCTGTTTGTTTAATTGAAGTATAGTCGATTTACAATGTTGTGGTAATTTCTGATGTACAGCACAGTGATTCAGTTATACTGATTACATATATTCTTTTTCATATTCTTTTTCATTATAGGTTATTACAAGATATTGAACATAGTTCCCTGTGCTGTTCAGTAGGACCTTGTTTTTTATTTGTTTATATCGTAGTTAGTATCTGCAAATCCCAAACACCCAATGTATCCCTCCTACTTTCCCCGTTGGTACCCACAAGTTGTCCTCTGTGTCTGTGAGTCTGTTTCTGGTGGTGGTGGGGTTTCTGGGGCGGGGGGCAGGGTTATGGGGAGGTAATCAGAGTTTTTTTAACTTTTTTAAATGGAGGTACTGGGGACTGAACCCAGGACCTTATGCACACTAAGTGCACACTCTACCACTGAGCTCATACCCTGCCCTGCTCTGTTTCTGTTTTGTATTTTATTTTATTTTTTTAAACATTTTTCATTGAGTTATAGTCATTTTATAATGCTGTGTCAAATTTCAGTCTAGAGCACAATTTTTCAGTTATACGTGAACATACATATATTCATTGTCATTTTTTTTTCGCTATGAGCTACCACAAGCTCTTGTATATATTTCCCTGTGCTATACAGTACAATTTTGTTTATCTATTCTACATATGCCTGTCAGTATCTACGAATTTTGAACTCCCTTCCCACCCACTACTCCCCACCCCCTTGGCAACCACAAGTTTGTATTCTATGTCTATGAGTCTGTTTCTGTGTTTCTGTTTTGTAAATAAGTTGATTGGTACCATTTTTTAGATTCCACATATAAGTGATATCATATGATGTTTGTCTTTCTGTGTCTGACTTACTTCACTTAATATGATAATATCTAAGTCCATCCACAGTCATGTTTCAGCTAGACGCTTCTTGTTGGAAACCTGTCAAGAGAGACCAGAATACTCTGGTAGAGGCTGCATTCTCTCAGCCGACATCACAGCTCCCACAGGCCACTGACCTGGGAGCTATCTCTTCCTCATACCTCTTGTACCTAGGACTTAAAAAAAAAAAAAAAAAAAAAAGGCATGTAGGCACCACAAGGGCCTCTGCATCTCAGAGACTCAAGATCTTCCCTTTGTCAGTCAGTCTCCAATAGGGAGAAAACAGTCACACAGTTATCTGGACAGAGATAATTCAGTGTAAAGAATTAACTCGATGACACAACATTGTAAACTGACTACACTTCAATTAAAAAAAAATATATATATATAAAGAATTACTTTGGTATAGAGTTGTTAACTGGGTGCCTGAAAGTGTAAAAAAAAAGACCCCTGAGATATCACAGGACTGGCACTGGGGGAACTAGCCACTATAACTAGGGCTGAGGGGACAAAGGGAAGAGGTCAGAACTGTTAAAATTCAGAAACATGGAGGAGGGGCCCCTGAAACGCAGAACTCTGGGGAGGAGGCGCTGCTTGGCTGGTGCTGGTATCTCTGGTGGGAGGACACAATGAAGCTGATTGATTCAAGTGTTGGGAAAACTGCCAGCTGGATTTGGCTGCTGCTACAGGAAGGCACGGCTGCTGCCAGGGTGAAGACGCCTTGCTGGGGCTTTGCAGGCGGACAGGAAACCCGCAGAAAGCAAACATCTCGCAGTCTCCCTCTGGCGCCCCCTATTGGCAGATCCAAGTGCCTACTCCACGTTGGCGCGAAGACACAGTAACTTAACTCTCGCTCTCATCAACGGGGAATCCCATCTACTGCACATCACATTTTTCCTGAGCTGACTAAACCAACCCATCGTTTTGGCATTTGCCCCCACATCACCCCTCAGTCTTTCAGTGAGGGCCTCACCAGCACAGCCCCTAAAACAGTCGGCTTAGTCAAAGGTTGAATTCACTGAGATGTCTTGCTGTTGGCTTTCTGATCGAGCTGTGCAATAAAAATATCTTGGTATCGCTTCTCGGCCTTTTGGCTAAGATCAAGTGTAAAAATATCTTGGTATCTTCCATTCCTGCCGTCATTCTGGTAAATAGCAGGTACTCCTTAATTGTTTCTTTTATAAAACCAAACTTGTATTTAAATATATGCTAATTAAATCAAGATAAGGGGGGATCGCCTGCTAAATTATCAGCAATTTTTTTTAATGATGATATATCAATGTCACTTTAGCGTGATATTCAAATTAGGACAACCCTTTAGAAAACAATTAGTGAAAAACCATGTCCATGAAGACGTTCATTAAAGCATTTTGTGTGTGTGTGTTTATAGAGAGTGAGCAGCCCACATATTCTACAATGAAGGAGTAGCTGAGTAAATTATGAAAGAGTCTCTCATTAGTAACGTGCCTGCAATTAAAATCAGAGTTATGGAACTAGTGTACTACGGAAAAAATGCTTTTCTTCAGGGAGGGTGGATAACAAACTAGACTTTGGAGTCAGAGATACCTGGGTTCTAGTCCTAGCTCAATCACTCAATAGAAGTGTAACTTTCAATACTCTCCCTGAGCCCCAGGGTCTTTATCTCTAATATCAGGAAAATATCTACTTTGCAAGATACATTAAGGATTAAATAAGAAAGAGAAAACAACCTATACAGAGCCTGGCACATACTAGGTATTTCCTAAGCAGTAAATGTTTTTTATTGTTGCCTTAAGTAAACATGCAGATGGAAAAGTGTAGCAACATCACAACTCTAATTATATTTAAAAGAAAACAGGTGCACTCAGTGGGGGGGGGGCAAACTGAAAGGAAATACACTAAAATATTAAATAATGAGATTGTATTTGACTGGTAAAAATATAGGTGACTTTTCTCTTTCTCTGTTTTGCGTAGTTGGGACCATTTAAAACGGCAACACAAAAATCGTTTTTTTATTGAGTTATAGTCAGTTTACAATGTTTTGTCAATTTCTGGTGTACAGCACAGTTCTTCAGTCATACATGAATAGACATGTATTCGTTTTCATTTTCTTTTCCACCATAAGCTACTACAAGATATCGAATATAGTTCCCTGTGCTATACAGTATAAACTTGTTTATCCAAAAATCATTATTAAGGACAAGTTTTGAGAAAAACCTCCCAAAGATCAGGGAAGTAATGATTCACTGGTAAAAAGTTTAAAGTCAAAAATGTTGCCTTCCTACCTTCCTGCCTGCCTGTATAATTCAGACCCAATGATATTAAATAGGGCTGAAGAAAGCAGGTATCCATGCCAGAGTGCAGCTGGGGCCAGGGCAGGGGGGACTAGTCCTTACACAGAAGTGGGCATCTGTCCTGGGAGCAGTGGCTTCACCGGGAGGTGACGGAAGGGAGAAAACTAGAATGAACCATGTGGCATTGGAATTGATATTGAAGGTGTAAGTGAGGAGTCACGGCCTTCAAAATACAGATAAAGTACATAGATCTAAGTTGTGTATGTGTGTGCGTATATATATACCGTACCTCTCTCCACTGATGTCATAGATTCAATGAAGTATTATGTTTACTCAATAAATATATCATATATTTCCATTGTCTCATTATTCTCATGTCACCTACCACCTGAACAGTTTTGCAATCAGTGATCTAGAATGTTAAAGCTTGAAGGTAACATTCTGTTCCTGGCTTAAGAGTTGGAAAATCACTGACAACATTTCCAAAGCTATGAACATACCTAGTGCCCAGATCTTGGTTTCTAATTATCATTCTCCACTAAAAGAAACTAAGTTTCCTTGGAGAAATAACTGATTCTAGGGCTGGGACAGATAAACCACAAGATAACACAGGGCTATTTTGTTCCAGAAAGTTAAGAAGTGCTTAAAGAATATGTCAAAAGGACACCGAAGCCAGCTTGCAGGGGTTCCTACTGGCCAAAGAGGAGACGATCTGATCCTCAAAATAAGTAAAGAATAAAATAGGGATCCCTGAGTCTATACTACTGTAAATAAACATGGAGAAGAGAAAGGGTGTGGGTTTTTTCCATATGAAAGATGCCAACCAATAAATGTGGAAGTAATCGTGGATTTGGCAACCATAATATTAATAATTAAACCAAGAGACATCAGTGATGCTAGGCCAGTGGGAGGAAGTTTGACGAGGATCAGGATATTTACACTGTCCCAGAGCATCTCTTCTCAAAGTGCATTTTAATTACAAAGAGGAAAAAAGTAATTTTCAGTGGAGAAACCTGGCAGACACCCTCTTAATCAAGTCATCAAAGTTAACATCACCAGTAATGGGACACACTGAAATCATGCACAGTCTGATAGGATACAGGAGGAAGACACAGCATCATTTGTGTGTGGGATTCCCACCCAAAATGCATCACCTGAATCTAAGCATGAGGACGCATCAGACAAACCCAAACTTGGGGTCATCCTATAAAATAACTGACTTATCATTCTCAAAAATGTCAAGGTCATGAAAATCAAGACTGAGGAACTGCTCCAGATTAAAGGAGACCAAGAAGATTCAGCAACCACGTACAATAACACGATCCGGAACAGGATCCTTTCCCTGTAAAGGACATTACTGAGACGACTGGTAAGATCTGAACGGGGTCTGAGGAGGTATCAATACTAACCTCCCGGTTTTGATGGCTCTAATATGGTGAGACAGACAGAGAGAGAGAGAGAGAGGGAGAATGTCCTTGTTTGCAGGAAATACACATTGAAGTATTGGGGGGTAGGGGGACATCAGGTAAACAACTTACTCTCAAGTGGTTCAGAAAAAAAAGTTCTTCCTACTATTCTTGCCTCTTTTTCACAAGTTAGAAATGATTCAAAAGAAAATTTCAAAAAGTTTGTTTCAGCTGTGGCAAAAAGCTCTGACTCTTTATCTCACTGAAAACAAAGGCTGCAGCCTGTTCAGTCAGCCAAACCTGTTTGTCCTGACAGTCGGGGGCAGACTTCCAGGCGTGGGCTGGGCAAACAGCTCTCTGTCTGGGGGCCCAGACTGGAGGCTGGGCCTGGGAAGGCTGGGATGGCAACTCGGCCCCGGCTTACGCTAGGAGCCTCAGCACTGAACACGCAGGAAGAGCTCCGAAGCTTACGGCCTCTGGGATTTGGGGTAGGAGGAGAGAAGCAAACCAGGATTCCTTCTACACCCGACTAGGACCAAGCCCCCTCCCATCAGCTCCCAAAGGCTCAGAGAAGGAGGAGCCTGGGGAGAAGAGGGAGAAGGGCGAGAAGGAGAGGGAAGAGAGGGTGGCCTTGGGCTTCTGGTATTGCCACACTGTTGGTACCATAAATATGTATTTAATCCACAAAAAGTCACCAAACTCTGTTGTCCTTGGACCTCTGTGTCCTGTATTGTGTCCCCAGCAGCAGTGGGCAGGGCCACACTGATGCAGTAGCCGGTGAAACCAGGAGAGGGCCGCCTTGTTAGCAGGTGTTCCAGCGGCCAGTCACTGAGGGTTTGTGGGGCTTTTTTCCCCCCTACTCAGCAAAGCAGCTGCTTCATTGTTTGCATATTTTAATAGGTTTAATCTTATCCCTGAGATAGTTTTACAGATTTTGAGAATGTAAAAGACATGTTTGTCAATGCCCGTCTCCTCTGTGCAACTGTGAGCTGCCACAGGATGAGGGCAAAGTAAGGCTGTGCTATGGCAAACTCACATGACACTGTTTTATCCTCTCTTCCCCAGTCCCCAGTGAGGGCTGGGCCACAGTCAGGGTTCAGTGAATGCTCTGTTTCTGTGTGTGCGTACGTGTGAGTGCATGTGACTTAATGAACTTTTTTTGCAGGCCTGAGTGGCAGAGGTAAGTCCCATCACCACACAGTTTCCCTCCATTTTTCCACCTGCCAAGGTTCTCCGAGGCATCTCAGCCCAAAACTCATGAGGTATGTGAATGCCGAGAGTGGTGTGTTTACTGAAGAGATGGATTCGCCATAGCTATTTGCCCTAAGAAACCAGTAAGTTCCCAGCTCTAGAGAAGCAATGGCTCCTAAATATGAGAAGCGGGGCACTGGGGATCCGCACAGTGTGGCTAAAATGTTGAGTGTTGCAATAGACGCTCATCCCCACCTAAGCCCACCCAGCACATGGGTGCTCTCCATTGTGTTGAACGGTCACAGTTTGCAGAGACAAAGCCCCCTGCCCAGAGTCAGAGATGTGGGAGAGAGAGCTCAAGGCAGGAATTTTCGTATCTCAGATGTTCACCAAAGCCTAGAGAAAACTCATCTGGGTTTTCATTGGAGACCGCTGAAATCTAGAGGAAGAAGAGAAGTTCTCAGGGAACCAAGACAGGGCTCCGGACCTGGCAAACTGGATTCAGGAGCTCTGATGAAGGCGAGGCAGGCCAGAGGCCCTGCCCCCAGCAGCAGCAGCAGCTGCGACAGCGAAGCCTGCTAGGGCTTGGCTGGGTCCTTTTCAGGCTGTTCTATCTGAGAAGCATCTGCATATCACAGAGTCCGTGTCAACAACACCTTCGGCCCAGAGACCTGGGGTGCTCAGTTCAGCCCCCGGGCCCTGCCTTCCCAGCTCCTGAGATCCAGTTACTGGCCAGGGGCACCACATCGTGATAAGGCAGCTGCCAGGCGCGTGCCTGCTCCTGCCTGGGTCCAGCATCTGACCCCAGTGTGACCTCCCTCCTCCCAGACTTGGGCTTGACTCATGCTTCCAGAATGGGAACCTGAGGATTCCTGCTGCCTCGTGATAGCTGATTCACAGCTGGTCCAGGGGTGGCTGTGAAAGGGGCTCAGGGCGGCTGTCGGCCATCAGGGAGGAGACACCTACCACTTCCTGAGCACCAGCCATGAGCACCAGGTACACCGCCACATTTCACTGGTGTGATGACTCTGTGGGATCATTCTTAGAAAGGGGGAAAGTGAGGTCCAGAAAGGGTCATGCACTACGCCAGCCCCCCACTTTCCCCTGGGGGTCTTCCTGGGGGACTCCCTGGGCCCAGCCAGCACCACCTCGGGGACCCAGCATTTGTTCATTCCTCCAGCCAGTGTTTATTGAGGGCTTCCTGCCCTCTGCTTCGTGGCCATTCAGTCCTCGAGGGCAGCCTGTGGGAGGCCCACTCAGCCCTGCTGGAGGAGCCAGGCGTGGCTGGAAAAGGGGTTCCTGGACCTCAGGACCACCAAGGCATCCGACAGGTGCCCCACACCCTGCCGGCTTAATGCCTCGGCAGCCCAAGTCAGGGCCTTCTGATGGGGACCGGAACATCAGATGGGCAGTGTGCCCCTGCCCCCAGCAGGTGCTTCAGAGCAGGAAATGTGCTTGCTCTCCCCAGGCCTCAGTCTGCAGCGGGTGGGCAGGTGGGGGAGGCGGCCTCTTTTCATTCGTGTGATTTCAGGCTCCTGGGTGATGTCAGGCCTGAGTGATGCGTGGGACTCACTGTGTCTGGAGCCCGTTTGGGGGTGGAGGCATTTCTTTAATAGCGTATAAATCACTAACTACTTCCCCTTTCAGCCCAGCCCCACCCCTGGCCGAGGAGGAGTCGCCCCACACGTACACAAAGACAGATTTCCCCTTGGTTCTCTGCACTGCTCACACGTGTCTACGGCACTGCAGATCCGAACAGTCGCCCTCCTGAGGGTCTCCTCGTCCCCACGCTGCAGTGAAGATGTGTATACACAGCAGCCTAACTCACGGGCAGCCAGGCCATCTCGCACACACGGGGGCACATGGTGCGCAGCCCCATGCACACACTTATAGCCCCTCACCCCCTCACACACATGCTCACGTGTCTTCACGTTACTCCCATGCTCACTGGTGTCCCCAGGCACAGATGAGCTCCTACCTGTCAGAGCCCTCAAGCTCCTCCAGGTACCCACAGAAACATGTGCCTGTCCACTGTCCCACATGATCATGAGTGTGCACTTGCACAAGCATACAAAGGGCCTGCACACAGGCAACAGTCTGCAGCAGCGCCCATTGCATTCACACACACACACACACACACACACACATTCGTGCGTGCCCTCTGTACAGACACAGACACACTCCAATCACACACCCACACCAGACACACACGTGCATGAGTGAATGACAGGCTGAGTCCAAGTCTTCACACACCTTCACACACTCAAGGGCACCCCACAAGAACTTTCAGGATGCCTGGGGTGAGGATGTGAGCAAGCAGGGAGCTGAAGCCGCAATCCCCAGCCTCACCTCCAGGGGCCGCTGCCCAGCCCAAAGCCCCAGCTCTGCTTCAGGGATGAGAGGAGCCTCAGACACCGTTCTCCAGCCTGAGGCAACAGGTAGCACCATGCAGCCTTGGGCTGGGGTCCTGCCAGTCTTTAAGAGGAAAGGGACATTCTGGAGAGAAGACAGCCCTGGACCCCCTGCAGCGTGTGGGGTGACCAGTTACAGAGATGGGCAGGGGCTCCAAGAGGGAAGCCTGAGTGGGAGCAAGTGGGTGGAAGAGGACCACAGGGAACAAGGAGCAGATGGGAAAGGGAAGATCAGGAGGTCTTGGGGGAAATAGGGGAGGGGGAAGGACTAGGGGAAGAAGAAGAGAGAGATGGTGGGAGATGAAAAGGATGGTGCCAGAGGTGGGAGGGAAACTGTAGAGGGAGGAGTTAAGGCAGATGCATGAGAGATGAGAAGGGAGAAGGGGAAAGAGGATGCTCAGAAACAGTGCAAGGAGGCTGAGAGAGCACCTTTTCCAGGACCAGGAAGGGAATGGCGCTTTCCCCTCTTAGGCTGATGGGACCACCCTCCACCCTACCCGACCAGCAGCCACCCCCTGGAGGCTATACTCTGCCTCAGCACCTTGGCCGGCCCCAAACTGCCGCAGGCCTGACACCCACATGAGGACAACTTCCAACAAGACCCAGGTGGCAAGTGCCCCGGGATAGGGGAACGCTGGGGTGTAAGCATCTTTTGACCCTACTCACTCAGCTGCTCCCTTGGGGTATAGGGAAAGCTGGGGACCCTGAGACAGAGCTGGAAATTCTCCTTGTTGCTGGAATCCCTCCTGCCAGCCAGAGGTGGAACTATTGCCTCCTATTCAGGGCTCTGTGGGGTCAGAAAGCGAGCCATAAAATGCCAAGATTTGGAGACTTTCAGAGCTGGGTGAGTCCTGGGTTCTCACCCCTTTCTGCCTGAGCGGTCAACCATCTTCCCTGTCCCCCCAACCCTGGAGGGCTTGGTCCCACTCTCACAGGACTGGGCGGTAAGCGTAGAAAGCTAGAAGCTTCTGAGAGAGCAGCTCAGATTACAGAAGAACAAAGGAGGCCTTGGGCCCTGGATCTTGTCCATGCTGGACATGCTCCCAGAACCCCCCTCCTTCCAGCCCCTGCCAGAGCATTCCAAGAGCTTTGCATCCTCCCCAGAGCCCACCTTGGGCCATTTTGCCACAGATTCTGCTTCCCAAAACTTCTGTATCCCAGAACTCAGGCCCAGATGGAGGAACAGTGACTGTTTATTGATGGATACCCCAAGTGGTCGGGAGAAAGGTATTGCACTCTCCATTTTTCAGATGAGAACACTGAGGTTCAGGGAGGTGTCATGTCTCATCTGAGGGTCTGTGGAGCATACCAGAACTTGAGGTCTAAAGGGAGGAGGTGGCTGAACCAAGGCCATGGTCAGGCCCCTGGCCCGCTCTTCCTCCAGCTTCAGCCCTCCGCCTCGGCCTTCCCCCTTCCGCCTCCAGCAGAGCCCTGACCTGACCCCTGCCCCTGTATCCCACCCCCCCTGCCCGTGCAGACCCAGCTCAATCCCTGCCGCAGGCCCACACACCTACTCCGCAGTCATCCCGCCCTCTCCCCACCCCAGGAGCACGCCAGCTGCCATCACCCCCTCCTCCGTGAAATCTGAAGTCAAACCGCCCCCCCCCATTCCCATAGTGCTGCAGCCCCTGCATCTGACCAGGTCTCTCCCCTGCTTAAAAACCTTCCGGTGGCTCCCCCCTTCCCTTGAGACAGAGTGTTCACTCCTCGGCATGGCATCCCAGGCCCCTGCAAACTTTTCCAACTTCGTTTCCACCCACTCCCCCAACGCCCCATGCCCCATCTGCTCTCCAACAACTGCTTTCAGGTCCCAGCTCAGCCTGCTGGGCCCAGCTCCCATCTCCCCTCAGGCAGCTTCACACCACCATTCACGGTGGGCCCAGTGCAGCCCTCAGGGCTCCCATAGTCCCCTGGGCTTCCCCCCAGCACACCCCTGACAGATGCCTGTCTGAACCCACTCTGCACAGGAAGGACCCAGTCAGCCTTTGCCAAATGGTTATCCTCAGTACCAGGCACATTGCTCAGCTTCTAGTAGGTATTTTACAAAGCCTGACTCATAATATTAGACCATTTCAGTGAAGGTGTGTCTAGCTCTCCTCTGCACCAGTGCCAGCCAAGGAGATGCTCAGTGTGCGGTAGGGCAGCTGGCAGTCAGTTCCCCCTCAGCCCCCAACCCACGATCCCTCTCTGGGCCCTGAGTCTGCCCCATCCCATGGGGTTTACAAGCGGCAGTAGCCCCACTGCAGTGCCTGAGGCCCCAAGGACCACCCCTGGGAGAGTTGGCTGTACAGCCCCGTGAAGAAAGTCAGTGCACATCTTGTCAGCATGAATCTTCCTGCTCGCCTTAATCCCCTCTGACTCTACAAGCCCAGCTGGTGGCCAAGAGGGCCTGAGACACCACCGTCTGCCTCTGCCCACCTACGGGTCACTGGGACCTCTGCAGAGCCACCCAGAGGCCCCAAAGTTCCACCCTGTCTTTGACAGCTTTCCCAGCCCCTGGAGCAGCTTGAGCAGGGAGATCACGCGTGTGGGCCCTGCCCTTGGGGAGCTTCCAAGCTGGAAAGTGAGGAGTGACCCCATCACTTGTGGCCCCAGACAAACCCAGGGACAAAGCTAGACCAGGACGTGGGTGGACATGTGTTGGTGGATGATGACAGCACCAGTAGTAATGGCGGCTGTTCCTCATTAAGCTCTTACTAAGCGCAAGACTCCAAGCTGAGCAATTTATAGATGTTTTCTCATTTCATCCTTCCCATACGTCTCTGGAGTGGCTATAATTCTTACTGTATAGACTGCAAGAGGAAGCCCAGAGACATCTAGCAGTCTTGCAGCATCACACAGCTAACCAGCGGGAGAGCTGAAATGCCCTTCAGATCCACTGATTTCAAAGCCCAAGCCCTCTCCATCCCATTTCACGGCCACCCCAAACGCCAGGTTGGGTTTTGTTACTTCCCTTCCCAAGAGGCCTCAGGATCTCCCCACTGCCAATAGCATAACTGATCCTGGCTGAGACCCCACGATCTGACCCCTGCCTGCCTCCCGCTGCCACCCCGCCCACCCCGGCCACACCTCAGACTGCAATCATACCATTTTCCAAGTCAAGCCCTCTGAGCTTCGCTTCTGCTGTTCACTCAGCCTCAAATGCCTGCCCCATTTTACAGATGAGAAAGCAGAGGATTAAGAATGTTAAGTAACTAGCCCAGGGTTACACAGTCGGGAAGCAATTGAGCCTCGGTTAGAACCCAGGTCATTAGAGCATCAAGTAATAAAGCATTAATTTGTGTTACAGACAATTAGGGAATGGAAATTAGCAAGGCAGGTTGCCAAGGGTGCAAAGGTGGCAGAGGAGAGAAATCAGGCTGGTTCCAGAGTGAAGGAGGGCCAGGCCAAGCCTTGAGGAATGGCAGGGTCTGGATGGGCAAAAGGAGAGATTCTAAGAAAAGTGCAGACAAGAGGAAAAAAAGGGAGAGAAAGGCTGGTCAGAATTCAGGAGGCCTGGTGGAAAGGGCTGTGTCATGGGGAGGTCCACGGTGTTGTCCAAATTACTGTGTGATCTTGAGCAAGGCCCTTCCCTGTCTGGGGGATGCCTTGTCTGTCTTGGTGGCCTCTGAGGTCTGTGATGCTACTGAGCCTTAAAACACAAGATCTGACCCCAGGCCCACTGACGTGGGGCACAGGCTTGGTCACCAAGAACAGACAGGGGCCAGCAGCCAACATGGCAGCTGACCGGGCACATAGAAGTCTGGCCCCAGGCTCATGCCGAAGATCACCCATGAGGCCCTCTGCTCCACTCATCCAGGCTGCAAGTGTGTGTGAATTCACAACAGTGGGCCCGGTCCTGCAGAAGCTAAAACACAGGCATGAATGAGTCAAGGAGGAACTAGGGGCTCGGGGGGAGGAACAGGATGTGCCCAGCACTAACTTAAAGCCCGGACCCCTGTCCCTCCTCAGGAAAGGGGAACGGAATAGGGGTCCTTGGAGAAGGGGCAGAGAAAACATCCTGAGAGCAGGGATGAGGGTGTCTGGACTAGAGTAAGTGGTCTGCACAACTGGAGGACATTTGAGGAACAAGAATGGTCCCCAGTCAAGCCAGTGTTGCACCCAAATATAGAGTACATTCCAGGCTATCAGCAAGGGAGACGCTCTCCCTTGGGTGTCTGGGTGCAGCAGCGCAGACTCACTGAAGGGCTCAGAGCCAGCTGGATAGAGAAATGCCTCATTAGAGGCTGTGGATACACGAATGTTTGCGCTCACACGTGCACACACACGACCTCCTGCACAAAGACCCCCAGATCAGATCGTCAGTCCCCTCACTTCCAGACTGAGCCCTTCCAACTGCTCTCCCTCCCTCCCCAGGGAGCACGCCCTTCACGTGCCAGTGACACGCAGCTCCGGAGCGCAGACGTCTTGCTGTCTCGTCTTGCTCCCTCTTGCTGCAGTTTTGATGCGCTTGCTTCCTTTCTGACTCAAGAGGTGCCAAACAGAAACAGGCCCACCCACCTCTGTGTGGCTGACTTCCACCCTCTGGAATGTGAACTCACCTCTTAGCTTTCCTGCCTCTTTGACCTCCATCTCTTGAACCTCAAGAACCCTGTCTTATTCACCACTGAAGGCTAAACGAGGGAGGGAGGGAGCACTTGGGAGCCCGCATGGTCCTCCAGTAGCCCACCTTCCTGGATCCTCAAGATGTATCAAAGAGCTGGAGATTCGGGCACAAGTACCAGCTCCTTCACTTGCTGGCTGTGACACCCGAGTCTGAGATTCCGTATTCTACAAGGTCACAGTAAAGATTACATGAGAACCACCTGCAAAGTGCTTAACACAGAGCGGAGCATGAAGTAAGTCCTCAGTGAGGACTGCTCCGCTTATTAGTTTGTCTTTAGTTACCCCACCATCCCATCTCTTGGGTCTGAAGTCCTTCTTGAGATCTAATCTCAAGCCTTCATTTCACGTACGAACCAGTGTTCCTCCTTTGTTGGGGTCTGAGGACCAGAGGGGATGAGGCTACGCTAGCTGGTTGGAGGAGCCGCCTCCCTGGAAGGGGATGAGGCCACGAGGGAGATTATAGAGGCGCCGGGCCCAGGGCTCCGCCATGCACCTGCTGTGGCTCTGATGAAGATGGGGGGCCTGCCAACTTACCCCACCCCATGATCTCATGGCTGCATGTGCCAGGTACTGGCTCAGGGAGCAGGTGCTGACAGCTCAGACTGGGCACTGAGCCCCAGGACAAGAAGGCGGGAGGGCTGCAAAGGCCAAAACAGAGCTGTCCCCATGGGGCTCAGACACGAGGCCCCTCTGGCCTCCACGTGCAGCCTTTGGCTCATGACTCCCGCTTGTCGGCTCCTCTTCCCAGGCCTCCTGCACTGCCCACTGGTGCCCAAAGGACAGTGGATGAGGCAGGGAGAGACTCCCTTTCCTCCCCAAGGGCCAGTCTCTCCATTTGTATCTCTTCTGGCTTCTCTCTGCTCCAAACCCCTGGCCCTGAAGAGGCTGCTACTTTTCTAAGCATGGAGAGTTTGCTGGGCAGGAGACAGATGACCGAATAAGTCATCCCTTGGGCTGTTGCACACATGCAACTAAATGCCAGTTACAAGTGACTCTGAATCGCCAAATAGATGCCTCTGTCCTAGTTTCAGGGCGTCCCTGGATGTGAGGACAGACCAGGTCCCTGTGTCTTCATCTTTAACCCCTCCTTCCCCGGGTGCCCTTCCCCAAGAGCTCCTCTCCACCTACCACAAAATCTACCTCTGTGGTCAAAAGACCCCTCAACCCAGCCCTGGTTGGCTGGGCTGCCTCTCCTGAACACAGCAGGGGGACACCTGGTGGAAACCCCAGGTCTCAGAGTGTAGAGTCATCTGCATCCTGGGGCTTTGGTCAGAAGCCCTGTGGGGCCATCAGAGGCTCCAATAACCTCTTGATTCAAAGCTGAGGCCCTCATCTTGGGCAGCCAGCTTTGTCCCTCAGGGACCCCCTTCTGCTCCCCAGGTCGCTCTCACCTGAGCCAGGCTCCCTCCGCACGGCCCCTTCTCCCTCCCTTGTAGCTGTTCAGCCCAGCTTCATGACCCCCTTCTTACAGGGCGCCACCCAGGATCTACCCCCTCCCTCCTCAGCCGCGGCCCCAGCACTAGTGCCCAGGGTGTCTGCTATTTCCACCTTGGACTTCGGCCTGGGACGTGCCAGTCACCCTCCAGGGAGCACATCGAAAACCATGGCAGTGCCTTTTCCACAAATCCTGGGTCTATTCCACGCCCACCCCCAACACACACAGTCCATCCTCCCTTCCCAGCTCCCGACCCTCCTCCAGGTTCCTCTCTGTAAAGGAAGTGGGTAGATGAAGGCCCCCTCCCACTCAGGAACTCTGTGAATCAGAGGTTTCTCTCCAGGCCAGGAGCAGCCAAGCATGGAGACAGGCTGACTGTCAGACCTGCCCCCTGAGAAGGAGGCAGGGGGCCCTATTAGCATCCTCCCTCCACTTCTCAGAATCTCCCTCTGCCTCCCAGAGGCCCCGCACTCCTCTCCCATCTCTTTTCCCAGATAGCCCAAGAGAAGACACCTGGATAGTCCACAGGCCAAAACTTAACTGAACTTCCTGGAGAGGAGGACCTGGCTCAAGGCCACACCGCATTTCCATGTCATTTCTAAGTGGTATCAAGTGGGCCGGGCAGGCGTGTGTCTGGATGATCCCCACCCAGGAGGCAGGGCAAATTCCCGGAGTACCAGGTCGCTGAGCCAGGGCTCTGGGGCACGGCTCCTAGGGAGCAGATGATGCTGCTGGGATGCTCAGTGCCTGCTGCTCCCCCTGCGTGTCCCCACCCCAAGGAAAGCCTTGTCCCTCCTCAACAGGTCCACACCCTCCCACTCCGGGAAGCCTCCCCAAGACAACCCCACCCAGCTCTTACCACCACTTATTCCACATCCCCTCAGCACTTAGATGCAGAGTTTTCTCTGAATTTGGCTGCCTGTGTTTATGTGTTGCTTTGCAAATATTCCCATAAATCTATACACCTCATGATCACCACTAGTTACAAGTCCCGTGTAATTAAGCCCATTTTGCTGGAGGATTAGTCCCTGCCCTTAAGGAGCACCAAGAAAGACTCTGAAATTTAAGTCACGTCTCTCTTCCTGCAATTTTTGCCTCTTGATAAGCAATTTCACTGATGAAACGCCCAACAGTGTGCAGCTTCTCCCCATGGCCAAGCTCTTGCCTTGATTGCCAGGGAGGCCCTCGATAAGGTCATGTTGAAGCAGGAATCTCTGGGAAGTACCTGGAAGAAGTCAGCAACTCCTCAAGGAAAGCGTCTCGCTTCGGAGCCCTGCAAACCCTTCCGAGGCCAGATTCCCTCTTCCTGGCCTCTGGAACCAGGCTGAGAGCTAATGCTGTATTTGCACAAACACCCTGGGGCCTTTCCCTCAGATGCTGCAGTAGAATGTGGGGAGAGACTGCCATGGGATTGAACCTCAGCCCTAGCCCTCACGAATTTTGTGGACTGACTTCAGTGCTCTAGACCTTAATTCCCCCATCTGTAAAATGGGCACAATAGGAAGAACACTTGAAGAAAGTGGTAAGGACTGGAGTTAATATATGTAAATCAGGCTGAAGCAGGCAGAGGAGAATGCTGCAAGTCACTTCAAGGTCAGAAGGCTAGTTCTAGGGGGTACATTCATTAACCCAGAAACCCTTCAGTGAGTCCCAGCTGAAACCAGGCAGAGGACTAAGTTTATCTGCATATCTAGATAAACTTACAGAAGGCTCTTTTAACTTCATTTCAAACATAGAAGATATTTTGGTCTGGCCAGCAGTCAGTAAATGAGGCTTCAGGAGTCAGTAAATGAGGCTTCAGCAGTGGGACTACAGCGGGTGGCTTGCCCTGGATGCTTCAAACTCCTGGGCTGCCCCAGACCTCCTTGCCCTACAGGGGGCAGCCTAGATCAGAGCCTCTTGGGCACAGAGTCTTGCTCAGAAAGGATCTTTTCATTTGCAGAGGTGAGGGGGGTCTGGAAGGCAGACTCCTGTCTATGGAAGCTAATGCGGGTCAGGCTGTCAGGGGTCAAGGGCACCTTGTGGTGGGGGGTGCATCAGGGAGCAATGCAGGGCCCAGGCTGCAGCTGCCCCGCCCAGCCAGAGACAGAGGGCAGGGCAGAGAAGAGTTCTTCCCGCCCAGGAGTGCCACCAGCCAGCTGAAATTCCCAGCCCACACCACGCACCCTGGAGGGCTGCGGGGGAGGGTGGGATTTACGCTTCTCCCCATCTCCCCGACACCCCAATAGGAAATGTGTTGAGCTCGTCAACATCTCTCTGGCTATAGGCCGAGCGCGCCTGTGGCTCCTAAATGATGGGGCAGAAGCCAGATCATTAGACAGGGGAGACTGTCATTAGTGCAGGTAATGCCACCGCCACACAGACAATGGCAAACAGTCATTAGTGGCTGTGTCACAGGGGTGAGGCCATGCTGGTGAGGTGCGGGGAGCTGCCCCTCCCCCAGCCCAGCTCCCGCACACTCACCTGTGCACACACAATGAGGAGAAAGCAGGCACACACTCACCCACACACACATTAGCACACTCACAAACGGTGTGAGTCGATACACCTGCACACTCTTACATTCATACTTGCCCGCTTACGTGTTTCACACACACGGGGCTGCTGAACAGACACACTGCCCAGAGGGGCCCACAGGATCTGATGCCTCCCACGTACACATCAGAGGGGCCCCCAGATCCTTCCACAACCAGGTACGCAGACATACAGGTAACGCCCCTGGCCTTGAAATGGACACACAGACCTCCAGGGACCCCAGGAGAGATCAGATACCCTCTCCCATAGCACTCACTCCCTGCTTCAAAGGAGCAGCACCAGACCAGAGAAACCAGGCAGACTGCAGAAGCAGGCAGGCTTCTGTGTTGCTTTGCAAATGTTTCTAAGCACTTCTGTGTTTCTAAGCACTCCTGAGCCCCCAGCTGGGGAGAGACAGGAAGGGATGGCTGGGGGCATCAGAGGAGAGGAGAGCCTGAAATCTAGCCTCTGCCCCAGTTTTGAATCTTCCCTCCCACTTTCCTCACCAATTGGCTTTCTTATGTCAAGCCATGGGACTCTGGCTTTCAGTTCAGAAAATGTGGGTGGGGGCAAGGAGGCTGGTGGGCAGGGCCTAGCCGGGTAAGTTGGAAGGGGGCAGCGGGGAGGCTGAGTCCTGGGTTCCCTTCCTAGCTCTGCTACCCACTGGGTGTGCTCATCTCCTGCTGCTGCTGTAACCATGAACTTAGTGGCTTAAAACAAGGCAATTTCATCATCTTACAGTTTGGAGGTCAGAAGTCCAAAGTGGGTCTCAGGGGGCTAACATCAAGGTGCCCATTGGGCTGCGCTCCTTCTGAAGGTACTAGAGGAAGATCACTTCCCTGCCTTTTCCAGCTTCTAGAGGCCATCCACCTTCCTTGGTTCCCTTCCATCTTCAAAGCATCGGCTGGTAGAGTCGTTCTCACAGCATCACTCTTCCCACCACCCTCTTCACATTTAAAGGAGCCCTTGCGATTACAATGGGCCCACCTAGATAATTTAGGAGAGTCTCTCCATCTCAAGATCCTTAATTTATTCGTGTCGGCAAAGTCCATCGCCACATAAGGCAACATATTCACAGACTCTGGGGATTAGGACATGGAGATTTGGGGGGTGGGGTCCATTATTCCATCTGCCACCCTGGGGAGAAGTCATCTGACCTCTTAGGGCTTTGGCATCTTCAACTGTAATCTAGAAATAGCCCTTACCACATGGGTGGTCGTGGGGATTTAGGAAGCCACATGAACCGGAAGCACTGTGCCTGGCACTGGGGGGTGGGGCTTGTCCTGATCCAGCAGCCCTGCTTTCTCACTTCTTGGCTTCCCAAGGATAGAGGAAGGGCAGCCCGCTGCAGGAGAAAGCTGGGTGAGGGACCTCAGAGGATAATGAGGGGGGTTCTGGGCTCAGGCAGGACTGGGAGGGGTTGTGGGTACCTGTGAGGGTCCCGGATCTAAGCAGCCATGAGGCCCTGCAGGAAAGGGAGCCACCCCGCATGGCTGGGGGCGCACGCACAGGTAGTGACCTGGGATGGGGCAGCAGGGTGGGGCTGGGGCATCTACTCCTGCTTCCTCCTGCCCTCCTCTCCCTCATCTGCTGCCATCTATTTGCAGGACCCCGGGGCTAGCGGGCAGGCAGGAGCCCCAGACCAGGCTGCTATTACCTTGCTAAGTGCAGACTGCAGAATGATGACCCAGGAAGATAAACCCCACATAGTGGAATCGCCCACTGGAAAACACTCATTAATCCCCAATCTCGTCCAGCACTGTTTGCTCACTCAGGAGGCGGCCGTACACCTCAGAGAGGAGCTGAGGTCATCAGATTCCCACTGGCCAGCCCTGCCTCATCCAACAGCCCAGATCTGCCCCCTCTGCTCCTCACCCACCTCCCATTCCCTATCCCTCCCTGGCCCATCCCCCCCCCGGCTCTTCCCCACTGTCCTGGCCCCCAGCTACTCCCAGCTCCCTCCAGCTCCCCCAGAACCTCAGAGCTTAACTCAGGAACTAAGACTCCAATCGGCCTTCCACGGACAGCTGCCTCGGAGACTCCCCACATCGCACTGTATCAGGAGATCCCCAACGGGTGCCGGAGGAAGGAGACAGAAGGATGGAGTGGGAGACAGCGCCCTTCCAGGTCCTGGATGGGATCCTGATCCATAAATCACTTAATAAAGCCAATCAGATCTTTGAATTTTAAAAAAGAAGGATGGAGGGGGGAGGAAACAGCCCCCTGCAAATGGTGGGTCCTGACAAGTAGGTGCTGAGTGCATAATGTTTAACCACTGAGCTCCTACTGTATGCCAGGCACTGTGTTCAGTGCCTCAGATACGGAGATGAATGAACCATAAACCACCAGCATTCAAGCCTCAGTTCTCAAGTTCCATTCTGAGAGCCTCCTGTGGGCCATGTATGGGCACTAAGGACCCCTGGAGGAGTGGGACATTCTTGCATGGGGGATGGTTGGCAGGCTGGTGGCTATCCACCTGGCTGTGGCTTCCCAGGGTCAGCCTACGTCAGCTGGCGCAAGGCGCAGCGCCACCCTGAGCTGCTGTCATCTTGGCAGGCTCCCAGAGGCCGGGCTCTGATCACTACACAGGGAGCAGAAGATGGTTTCGGTCTATTATCAGGGCAGATAAAGCAGCAGCTGAAGCTCAGGGAGCGGTTCAGGCTAACAAATGAGCATCTCCAGATGCCTGACCACTCCCCCATCCTGCCTTTGTCAGCCACCCCAGCCTTCCAGTCCCGCTTTGTTCCTCTCTGAAAGCAGCCCCAGGGAGGGGACACCTCCTAAATGGCTGTGTGCTGTGCCAGGAATGGAAGGGCAAGGAGGCTGGAACCAGCCAAGCAGCTGGCCTGCAGGTAGGGGCTAGATAGAAAGAGGTTCCAGAGCTTCAGAAAGCACTGGACTGGGAGGCAGCCAGGACGGGAATGTGAGGAGAACACTCGAGTTACTGCCCTGCCTCACTGATCTTAGCACATGTCCCCCTGCTCAGCACTGGGCCAGGCACCCAGGAGGGGTGCAGAGAGCATTTCCTGAATGAAGGCACAAACGGCAGTGGTAGGTAAGACAGGCTGGTGTCTCCAGTGACCTGGATTCCAGGCTCAGTGGAGGGGAGACCAGGTCCCCAGACCCTGTCTAACGGGGAGGGTGCTGGAGGAAAGAGACCCTCGCCTGAGACAGTCATAAAAACAAGTGCTAAATAATTGAGGACATACAGTGTGTTAACTCAACAACTGTTTCATGTGCACCTACTATGTGACAGTGGTGATGGAACAGTGAACAAAACAAAGTCCTGCTACCAAGGAAGCTGCTTTTGAGAGTTCCCCCTCACCAACGGACAAGTGAGGAGGCTATCTGGGAAGACTTCCTGGAGGAAGGGAGCCGGAGGATTGGCTGAGTGGCCAGCATGAAGGCTCAGAGGCGGCCAGGAGGGAAGGGTGTGGGGGAGGGTAGAAGAAAGCTGAGCATCTGAGACCTGAGAAATGAGGGCTGCTGGGAGGAACCGTCCTCATGGGTTGAGTGGCCAGACACAGTGGATGGATGGAGAGTGGGTGAGAGGCCACTAGGAGACCTCTGTTGCTAGGACCTGGCATTTCTTCCTGGAGGAAGATGCGGTGTTGGCCCTCCCTGGGAGGCAGTGAGCAGCCTGCGGAAGCAGGGCCCTCCTGCCAGTTTCCCTTTGTGCAATCCTCCTTCCTGCCCCTCTCCACCCAGGAGCAGGCCTGGCAACCCTGCCGAAACGCCACTGGCATGAACCTAGCACCCACACGGCTGGGCACAGGCTGGGGTTCCCAGGGTAGGTAAAGCCTACCTTACACCCAGACCAGGAGTCCTACCCCCACGGGCTCCATCCTCGGGTCCTACATGGAGGGAGAGGGACCTGGGGGGCCTGTGGCTTGGTCCTCTCCCCCCCCCAAATGCATGCCTGACCAAACTCTAAGCCTAATGGGGCTTCTGCCAGCTTAGAGAGACTTCCTCCTGCCTCTTTCTTTTGCCGGGAGGACCATCCATCTTCTCGCCCCACTAAGGCATCTGGTGGAGACAGGAGGGCATCAGAGTTCCCACCCCATGCTGAGCAGGAAACAAAGTAGTAGCATGCTAGGTCTTCGAGATTCCACCATGGTGGGACACGGACACCCCAGGCAGAAGGCCCAGCTCATCCTGGTGAGGAGGCAGCCAGGTGCTGTGTGTCGGGGCTCCGAGGCCTGCCGGCCAAGATGGGGAGTCTCCCCGTCCTGCCTTGCTTGGGGTCTGTTGCTCTGCACTAACCGAAGCTCTCGATGTTGTCTCCTATGTTGCAACATGGCACCACAAGTGTCCTGTGTGGCCTTTTACTCATTCCAGAAGGAAATAGTCATCAAGGACCCACTACGTGCCAAGCCCTGGGACACCAAGGGAACAAAACCACCACGTGGCCCCTGTGCTCACAGAGCCTCCCAGGGGAGGCAGCACAAGTAAACAACCAATGACAAATAATTACAAATTGGACTAAGTGCTCTGAAGATGGGAAAGGGTAATTAGCCTGTGCTTGCCTCTCCCCAGCCCCAGAGGCCTGCCCTCATTACAGAATGCCCACATCTGCCTGCCCTCCCTGTCACACAGCTTGGCTAAGGACCTTGGATCACTCTGGAAACCACTGAGTTCCCGGCATAACAAAGGGACTGACAACAGTGTGAGGAACATTCGTTGAACCAAACTGGAAAAAAATTTTTAATTAAAAAAAAAAAATCAAAGCATCCAGTAAACCCAATTTTACAAGCCACCGAGGCCCAGAGAGGCCGAGTTTTTGGCCCCAAACTACACAGCTGCTGAGTAGCAGAGCCCAAAGCAGAAATCAGCTCTGCCACCACCGCCTGCCCGCTGGTCTGTCCTGAACCAGTTCACAGCCTCCAAGGATCTACAGCCTCCTGGGGCATCTCAGATGCCTTCTTTGCAAATCAGCACCATCCGATAGAATTGTACACAGTGATGGAAATGTTCCGTATATCCGCGCTGTCCACCACGGACACCTGACATCACTCAGCAGATTCAGGGAAATGGGGCCAGTTTTGGTGTGGGTGGGAACAGAAGGGGGAATGAGAAGATGGGACACAGAAAGGAAGAAGGGCAGCAGGTGCAAAGCCTCCTGCTTGACACTATCTTCTAGACCTTACCCCATAATCCACAGAGAGCCACTGAAGGACTTGATGCCAAGTGAAGAGACACCCGGATTGCAGACTTCCTGGGCCCCCGAGGAGAAAATCACTGCTCCTCTGAGCTCCGTAGCACCTCCGACACTCCAGTCAAACTGGCTCTCGTCCCACATGAGCGGTCTCTCGCCCCTACAGCTCTTGCTGCTGTCTCAGCCTGAAACAACCTTCCCCTCCCCCGCCTGGACAACTCTTCCTCTGCCGTCAAGCCTTTGCTCAGCGCGCCCTCTGGGAAGGCACCCTGACACCTTCGCTCACATCAGTGCCTCTCCTGGGTCTCCACGGTCAGCCTGGCACGTGGAGAAAGTTTCATAGGCTCTGTTTCAACTTCTCCATCCTTGCTCCTTTCTTGGCCCTGGCCTTTCCCAAATCGACCCTCAGCTCCCCAGGCCTCGGAAATTCTTTTCACAGAGCCGCAGGTTGCCCAAAGGGAGAGGGTACTGACCCAGGTAAGGATATAGCTGTGGATGTGCTTTTTTGGAGACAGGAGGAGAGGGGCTGGAATCTGAGCAGGCTCATCTGGGATGCTTCCTGGAGGAGTGGCCTGGCCTTCCCATTGTGCCCTGTGGTGAGACTAAGAGTTTCCTCTGCCCAGAGTCCCTGCCTGTCTCCCCAAGAGCCACATCCCGCCCCCAAGCCCAAGCCAGGCTGGAATGTGCTCACCAGAACATTCATCCAGCAACTATGCATTGCTGCCCTGCACTATCCTGGACCCGCCAGCTCCACAGGCCAAGCCTTGGGGCAAATGGGGAAAGGACAAAGATGAGGCACTGAAACTGTGACACAGAGATGCCATTCCCATAAGGCCATCCAGCCAGGCTGCGGGGGCCACCAGGATGCTCTCCTCCCCCAGGACTGAGATGGGGGAGCCCTGGCCAGGACTCTCTGGGAGGGACGAGTAGACAGGGAGGTGAGAAAGAACAGGTGGATGGAAGCAAGAGGGAGACAGATCAGCAGTTGGGAGACAATGACATGGAGAGAGAAACGGAAGGAAGGAGGAAGTAGAGAAAATGAGAAAACTCCCCTTTGCTTCTTTGAGGACCAATTTCAAGTTCCCAAATTCTTACCTCAAGCCGGCCCTTGTCCCTCCTCTGCCTTTTCTCAGCCTCCTGGATAATCAGGATTGCCTCCTGTCTCCAGGCACAGGGGACCAGGGGCAAAGGAGGTGGACTCGAGATGGAAGGAGGGAGACAGAGATTTCTGCCCCCAGAACACATAAGGATCAACCAGGACAGGGCTTCAGAATCCCAAAGGAGATGGGAGATGCCGTCTCCAGCTGGGGTCACCCATGCTCACACTCCACCAGAAGCCCCAAGCAGGCTCGTCTGTGAGTACATCCAGGAGGGGCTGGGAGACTGCCCAGCTCCCCAAACGTGCCTCAGAGAGACTGAAACTTTCACCCACCTGCCACTTTGCTCTCCCAACCCCTGCCAGCTTTCCTGCTCACTGGGGGCCTGAACCCTTGGGAAGTTTGGGCTCTGTGTCAAGGCCAGGAGAGGATCATGTCAGGTCCTCAGTGAGGGTGGAGAGGTAGAGGCCTATACATTGGACCCCAAGGATACCAATCCGGGGGGGCAGGAGGGGAGGCGTGGGTGAAGCTGGGGTGGGGGGAGGGAGGCAGGGCCGGGTGCTTCCGCGGAGCCATGTTTATTTGGGGCTTTCTTGCTGCTCTTCCTGTTCAGCAGCCAGAGCTGTGACAACCGAAGATACCTCTATGACTGCACCCAAGGGACACTGCTGGGCCAGAGAGGAAGCAGCAGTTGGGACCACATCCCTCCCCGCAACCCCCAGCGCCCCAGCTTAGCGTGCCCTCCACGCCTCCAAGAATTCAGGCCACCCGCAAGGAAGGCCGCCCAGTGCTCGGGCCCCAGAGACAGCCCTGCAAAGCCAGGGACTCAGCAATTAACAGCGACCTATCAAAACTCAGAGGCTGACAGAGGTCAGCAGAATTCAACAAGAAATAGCAGACTTGGAGGGAGGGTATAGCTCAGTGGTACAGCACATGCATCAGGTCCTGGGTTCAATCCCCAGTACCTCCATTAAAAAAAAGAAGCAGAAAGAAAAGAAATAGCAGACTTAAGTTACACAAAGGCGCTCTGGAGAACTGGACATCCAGCTTAAAGACAGTTCGGAGGTGGACTCAGCCCTGAAGGGTAAGAAAACAGCTCCATTTTCTGTCCCACTGCCCTTTCCAGGGGTCACCAGGCTTCAAGACTAAGAGGAACGGCCCATAACTCCAGTTGTCTGGGGTCAAACCCATCACTTATAAATTTCTATCATTAGATAGGCACTTAACCCCCGCTCTGAGCCTCAGTTTCCCCTCTATAAATTGCTGATGAAAATTAAAGCGTGTACCTCAAAGGCAGCTGTCATGAGGATTAAGAGAGTCAGCCCACGTGAAGCATTTGGGTCATACCTGACAGGTGGGCTGCTATTTGGCATCAGCAGAGCCTGCATGCCTTTGTCTGCCCTTCCCTCTTCCCACCGAGCACACCTCGGGTGGCCAGAGTTGGGGCGGGCAGGGTGCTGAGTTTGACCACATGCCATTCAGATACCAAGTCAGGGAAGTTGGGTGGGCCATGCAGGTGAGTGCCAAGTGCGGAGGGGCCACACA
This sequence comes from Vicugna pacos, assembly GCF_048564905.1. Classification (NCBI taxonomy): domain Eukaryota; kingdom Metazoa; phylum Chordata; class Mammalia; order Artiodactyla; family Camelidae; genus Vicugna; species Vicugna pacos. The sequence continues at coordinate 10,955,716 of NC_132998.1, forward strand.
CTTCAGGAGTTGGGGTACAGACACCCTTGCAGTGACCCCTTCCCCCAGCAGTGTCTGTAGCCCACTCCCTGCCTGGGAGCCTGGGATCCAGCCTCAGGATAGGCTCGTGGCCTCAATACGGATCCCTGTGCTCCAGTGAACTAGAAATGCCCACTGTGTAGGACAGAGGTCTGGCCTGGGAGGCAGGAGGCCTGGAAAGGGCAATGTGACCTGGGCAGGGGCACCTGTCTCCAGCCTGTCTCCTCCTCCTGTCCCAGAGGGAGCTGAGATCCCTTCCACTTCTGACCAGCAGGACTCTCTCTGCCACAGCCCCACCACCCAGGGTGGTGCTCCAGGTCCAGGGAGGGCACACAGATCCAGCCAGCCAGGACAAGAGCGCCCAGGGGCATCAGGCCAGGGGGGAAAGAAGAGACAGGCCCGGGAGAGCCGGCAGCCCCCTAGAAGTGGAAGACTGGGACCTCCAGAACTTCAGGAAGGTGGGAGGGAATGCCCTAGGCTAGCTGAGCCCTCTGCCACCCCATCAGAGGTTCTGTGGGAGCAAATCGGTGTCCCTTCATCTTTAAGATGAAACCAGGGCAGGAGACAGGGGTATGGTATGGTTCAAGTGGTAGAGCACATGCTTGGTATGCACAGGGTCTCTAGGGTCAATCCCCAGTACCTCCTCCAAAAAAAATAAATAAATAAGTAAACCTAATTACCTCCTCCCAAAAAATTTTTTTAAATTTTTTAAAAAGAAACCGGGGCAGGAGATGGAGAAGAGAGGCAGGAGAAATGGAAGAATGGGGAGAGAAGAGGCAGGGGCACCTTCTCATAGCCCTTGAGACAAAGAGGCCCTTGACGACAGCCATCTCCCCCCAGACTCATCTCCAGGAAGGCGACTTGGGTCTCAGCCACCATCCAGTGAGCACTTGGTGCCCAGCCCTCTCCTACAGTCTTCATGTCCACTACCTCCTGTGCCGTTGGTCTCTTCATCCCCATTTTACAAGTGAGGACAGAAGTCAAGGAAACTGCCAGAGATCACAGTGCTGAGTAGCCATTCTGAGTCTTGACCCTGAGTCTCACTTGTCCAAAGCCAAGGGCTCTTGGCCTTGACCATCTGTCTCCTTCCCAGCCCTGAGACAGTGGGATGCATGTAGGTGCTCAATAAATGACAGATCAAAGGCAGGAAGGAGGGAGAGGGGGAGGAAGAAAGGAAGAGGAAAAGATAAGCCAAGGAGACTCTTACACAGCCAGAAAATAAACAGTCAAGGTGCTGTTTTCCAATGCCAGGCTGGCACGGCGCCCAGGATGGCTGCCCTACAGCCGGGAGCCCAGGGCCTGCGCTTGCCTCATCTTTCCCAGAGGTATGTAAGCCCAGATACGTCAGTCTTCAGGTATGCAGCGAGGTCTGCAGTGAGAGGCATAGCTCCCAGACGCTGAAGAGTACACTCTCTCTCTCTCTCTCCTTCCTTGTTGAATCTGCCCTCCCTCCCCACCACCCCCAGCCAGCCCGCCCAGCCCAGCACCCGCTCCCTGGAGCCAGACCTGCCTTGGTTGGGGGGCCTGTGAGCAGCCCCCTCAGCAAGTCAGATCCCAGCCCTGGGAGGAGATGGGTGCGTGGTGCCGGGGGAGGGGCGGGAGCCACATCATCTAACAGGTTGGTCGGGCTGCGAGGCGTCCCGCCCTCGTGGAGCTAATGAGCACTGTGCGACAGGTGTCTGCTCCTCAGTCCCCAGCCTGCCCTGCCTGCGACCAGAGCCTGCCGCCGCCACCCCTCAGAGGCTTGCTCCCCAGTCCCTGCGCTCTGCCGGCCCCGGGGCCCCAGGGGGCTGCGATGGCCTGCCGCTCCTGCGTCGTCGGCTCCAGCAGCCTCAGCAGCTGTGAGGTGACTTCCTCAGGTGGCTCCTGGCCTGGGACTGCGGCATGGGGCAGCTGCGGGGGCCCCGGGCCGAGCTTCAGCTCCCGCAGCCTCAAAGGCTGCTGGACAGCTGGCACCATCCCCAAGGTGACCGTGAATCCCAGCCTGCTGGAACCTCTGGACCTCAAGGTGGACCCAGCCATTCAGCAGCAGAAGAACCAGGAGAAGGAGGAGATGAAGGTCCTCAATGATAAATTCGCCTCCCTGATTAGCAAGGTGAGCAGAAGGGGTGGGGGGGGTCCCAAAACTAAGGCCGTCAGGCCTGGGCACGCAGCTGAGCTCTGTATTTCCCCAGCATCATGCCCCACCCCTGTCCCCAGCCAATGGGGAGCTGGCATTGCTAACTCCACAGGCTAGCTCTGAGCAGAGAGTTGGGGAGGGAAGTCCCTGTGCCTTCCTGACCTGCAGCAGGAAGGGACCCCAGGATGGCTTCTGAGGGGTGTCTGGATAATAATGTGCTGCATGGCCTGGGGTCACCCTACCCCCAGGTGTGGACTAGAGAGAGACTCTGAGTGTGACCAGGCGGATGTCCCCTGGTAGGAAGAGCTGATGAAGACATGGGCTGCAACTCCAAGGGAGATGAACAGGGGCCACCTCCCTGTCCAGGTCGCTGGTTCTGTTCAGCTTCCTGGGGTCAGAAGCACTGGCATGGCCAGGAGGACATGTAGGGCGGCCAGAAGGAGGCTGGGGAGTGGGAATGCAGCTGTGGCTCATCAGGAGATAGGAATATGGGGGGCAGATGCTGAAAGTCAGAAACAGGTGGCCAGCCAGTCCTCCCAGCAGCCACCTGAGTAGAGGGATTACGTTTCTGGCACCCCATTTCCTGGACCACACTGGGCATGGCCAGCATGCTAGTCTGGTCACTGGTGTCTATTTCTAGCCCAGGGCAAGAGCTTCCAGAGCTCCACGGAAGTCCTGTCTGCCTCCCAAACCTGCTCCTCGCACACCTCCTCTGAGAAACCTCCCCTGACCAGCCCTCCCAACTCTACTTTCTCCCTCCCTGCCCGAGAATAATAGTCACATAGTAACAGCTGCCGTCCTTCAACTGCTTACCATGTGCCAGGCACTGTGCTGGGTGCTTTGCATACTTACCTCTATTTCCATCAACCTTAGGAAAGAAGTTATTTTTATGCCCATTTTACAGATGAGGAAAACAACCTTCTTGCCCCCCACCCTCCCTACAAATAAACCAGAGCCCCATCCTTCTGCCCCTGGCTCAGTCCTTCTCTGCCCCTTGCTCTCCCTGCTTCTGTGTCCCTCTGCATGTGGCTAGTGCCCCCCCCCCACTAGATGGGCACTTGCAAAGAGGGGCAAAGGGAAGAAAGTAACACATCCAAAGCACCGGCTTGTGCCTGGCTCTGCCCACAGAGCCACAATCCACAGTGGCTGCTTCCCCTACTGTGCAGACAGGGAGACGGAGCAGCCTGGAGGTGATGTGCCTTGCCCAAGGTCACACAACCAGCAAGGGTGCATTCTGGACTTGAACTCAGGTCTGTGAGACACAAAGCTAGCAGTCTCTGAGGTGGGAGCCCTTTTCCCCAGGCCTGGCCCTGCCCCATTTGTGTGTCCAGACCAGCACTGCTGAGACGAGCACTGCTGCACCCACACCTGGGGTGCCCGGGGAACGGAGATGTGGAAGGGCAGTGACAACTGGAGGACAAGCGTCCTCTGAGATGGAGCATCCCCTCTGCCACCCCTGCTAGCTATACAGAGCCTGCACTGCCAGGCGGTCCGCCCTAGGAGAGTAGCCTATTGCCCTGGGGAGGCAGGTCCCTACAGAGTCACCTCCTCTCCAAACCCAACTTAATCCCTTAAAAGGAATGCTTCATGAGCTATGTAATTTGGCTCGGTTGGGTGCTTTTCTCCCTGAATGCCAGGGCTGATATCACCCTGTGCCTCTGCTGGCGACAGGATGGGTATGTAGGCAAAGGGAAGGGCCCGAGGGGTCTGGATCTGGTGCCCAGGGCCAGGGCGTTGCCCTCCAAGGTCTTTAGCAGAACTGGAGCCTCCCCGCCCTCAAATTCAAGACTTGACCTTGAGACAGATGCTCTTCAAGGTGGGATGCCGGGAGCCATGGGTGTCAGCCCCTTGGGGACCAAGAAGTCCCAGCTGATCCACCAACTCTATGGAGAACATCTGTTAGCTCATGTCCCTCCTCTCCTCATAAAGACCACAAGGGCCTGAGTAGAAGCAGGCAGCGGTCGAGAATGTGAAATCCAGAGTCACATTACTGGATTTGAATCCTGGCTCAACCTCTGACCCTCTGTGTAATCTCAGGCAAATTATTTAACCTCTCTGTTCCTCAGTACACATCAGGGTGATGGGCTTGTCAGAATTAAACGGGATCATTTTTGAAAAGCACTATAGCACCCTAATCATGTACCAGGTGTATTCTGTTTCTTGAAATAAAAGTACCACAAATGGGCCCGGCCCAGGGAGCTCTTGAACCCAGTTAACCCCTGCCAGGTAGGAGCCTGAAAAGGAGGGAGGAGCCCTTTTGGAGGGAAAGGTGGAGGAGCTTCATGGGTAGGGGTGCCGCACGGGGCTGGAAAGAGATGCGCAGGCCCAGAGGTGAGATGCTACAACCAGTGCAGGGTCAGGGCTCTAACAAGGAGAAGAGACAGGCAGCGTGGCCCTCCAGTTCCACATCCCCTTCTGGGCCCTCCGAGGCAGCGAGAGAAAGCAGAGAGTGCTGGGGGTGGGAGGAAGAAGAGGAGGAGAGTCCGCAGGAAGACCCCCAGGAGTCCATCACGGGGCCCTGGAGCAGTACGGTTCTTCTGCTTCCAGGCTGTGTTTCCTTGGACAATCACCCTCTCTGTGCTTCACGTGCCACCTCCTTACTCTGGTCCTGCTCTGGGGGTAGCTCTGAGCTCATGCCAGTGGGAAGACTGGTACAGCTGCAGCTGTGAAGGAGGGGGATGAGCAGAAGCAGCAGCAGGAGAGGAGGCTGCGGGAGGCAGGGAGAAGGCAGTGTCAACATGCCGACATCCCGCAGAGGCTGCTGGCAGGACCCTCTCACCTTCATATGCAGACATCAGAGAGGACGAGAGTGGGATAAGAGGAAGGGCTGCAAGGGGTCGGCCTAAGGAGGCTATAGAAAAGGAACCCAAGAGGGGCGGTGAAACGCCTGGGGACAGAGGGATGGGCACAATGTCTTCCCTTGGCCTATGTGGCCTCTGAAAGTCACTGGAGCCATGCCCCTGCTTGCACGCAGGAAAGCACAAACCAGCCCTTCCTGACAAAGAGACCATGAGGCTCCTTGAGCAAAGCCAAGTTCTGGCCGGAGGCAGGGGATCTAACACCGCCTGACCTGGGAAGTAGGACCTGCCTGCCCCAGAGGCATCACTCTATAAGCTCACCTGCCTGGACTGTGGGTCCATGGGCTAGAAACGGGAAGCCTCCCAGGTGGTCAGCCTCCCACCCAGAGGGAGCCCCAGCCCAACCTCGGCTGCTCAGTTCCCCACAAAAATGGCACATCTCTCCCCGCCCTCATCTGAGCCTGCTCCTCAGCAGGGCAGCCCAGCCCCCTGGAGTTGGATCATAGTGAGTTCTGTGCTTCTGGGCCTCAGTTTCCTCATCTGTAAAATGGAAAGTAGGTAGTCCAGGGGCTTGCTCTCTGAGGCCCTTCCTAAAGCTGCCGCCTGTGGTCTAAGGGCAGGGGGCCTGCCAGAATGGGGAGGGAAAGGAGTGAGAGGTGAGTACTCCATGGCCTTGACAGATTGGAGGCAATTAACCTGGCACCTCTCAGGGTGCTGGGATTTGCAGCCCTCCCTGGGCCTTTGTTCTGAGGGAAGTTTCTGGGCTTTTCTGCAGGGAAGGTTCTGGGTAGGGGATGAGATTTTATCCCCACCCACTGACACAACCAGCAACTCCCCCAAGAGCAGCAGGGGAGGGGACCTCCCTGGATCCCCCACAACCAAATGTGCCCTCTGGCTGGCCACATGCACACCATTTCCCAGGAGGCAAGTACTGAAGCATAGGAGATCGAGGTTAGACTAAGGGAAGGACTTCCTGGTCTAAAGAGTTTTGGGTTGCTTATGGGTGGAGGAAGGAGCCTTACATCTCTCCTCTCACCCCACCCTCAGTCTAAACATGGGGCTCCTACTTGTCAAAACTCAGGGCAGGTGGAGTGAGCAGAAACCTCCCCAGCAGCGATCCCTCGCACGTACAGGGAGCACAGAAACCTTCTTGACCGTGTCCCTACTGAACCTGTTTGGCTGCGACGACAGCAAACTGGCTTAAAGTTGGCTTCAAGCAGAATTTACCAGCACAAATGGGAGTGAAGGAGGGGAGTGACAGCCCACAAATGCCACTGTCCAATATTCCCACTGATGTTGTCTACTGTGAGCATCAAAGGGGCCCTCCCCAGGGCATCAGAGTACCTCAGGAATGTGGGTAGGGCAGAGAGAGAGAGGAGGGCCCACCGGCACCCCGAGTCAGGAGGAACAGGGAACACATGAAGGTCCAGAGTAGGCAGCTGCCATCAGATGAGCCTGTCTGGGAAGCTTGGCCACCAAGTTGCTGTGTGACCCCGGACAAGCCTCCCAGCTGCCCTGGGTCCCCATCTCCTCCTCTGTAAATGAAGGGTGCAGACCAGCTGTGATTCTGGCTGTGGCTCTGGTTCTCTCAGGCTCTGACTCTGGGAGCCAGTGGCAGCCGTGGACCGGAGGAGGTCCAGCTACTTGCTTGTGGTCATAGGGAACATCACCGGGCTGGTTGTCACAGCATCCTGATGACAACAGCAGCCCAGCCCCAGCCACCCCTCCTGTCCCAGTGGCCTACCTCTGTCCTGGGCACTGAGAGGGTAGGGGACCTAAGAGGCGAGCAGATGGCTCCCAGTCTGCAAGGGAGGGTGGTAGATTAGGACAAATGAGGAGCAGATATACTGAGGGATGATGCTGGAGGGAAGAGGGGAGGCTTCCTACAGGAGGGGAGCTGGCAGCATTTAGGGGGAGAAGCTGGGATGGTAGAAAGAGAGTGGGTGCCCAAGAGAGGCTGAGCCTGGAGAGGGCAGGGAGGGGAAGAGGCAGGGAGAACCCCAAAGCTGTGCTGGGCTAAGAAGGGTGCAGGGAAGGAGAGGACTCAAGAGGGACTGGCTGGGCTGGGACCCATGGGAGCCCCTGCAGAAATCTGAGCAGGAGAGTGTGGAGGACACAGAGTTTGAGAGCACTGAGTCCAGAGCCCTCCCAGTCTTTGTCCTCAAGGCAAGACTGGCCCTAACTAGAGGACAAAGCCAGCCCAGGAAGGGCAGCTGGGGCCCAGGGCCGGCAGAGACCTTGCAGCAGACTCGAGACAGATGTTGTAGTGGTTCAAAGATTCTAAACCCACATTGCCTGGATTCCACGCCTGGCCCTGCCGCTTGCTAATTGTGTGACCCTGGGCAAAGTCTTTAACCTCTCTGTGCCCTGTTTCGTCGTCTGTAAAGTGCAGCTGACAATAATACCTACCCCATCAGGTTGTTTGGGGACTTAATGAGTGAAAGACGTCCACCACGTAGAACAAGGCCTGGCACACAGTAGGGACCACATGAGCATTTGCTGTTTGCTGCTCCAAATCACGTCCCCGGGTTCGTCTCTCTGCCGGTGGGCAGGGCAGGTGACATCATCCCCAACTTGTAGCTGGGGGAAACTGAGGCTTGGAGAGGCTACAAGTCGAGGGTTGTCAGGAGGATTAGAATTTAAGAACAAACCAGGCCCTACCCTGCTGAGTTGCCAAGGCAAGATGAGACCAGGCTTGTCGAGGTGGGCGGCAGACAGGCCTCTGACACCACAGGTTCCCTGGGGTCTCCCACCCAAGCCCCAGGCGGGCCTGGAGAACCTGTCACATGTCGGCACATCCACAGCTTCATCCCCCTTCCCTCATCTGGCTGGCCCTGCTCCTCCCCTAGGAAACCTCGGCTAATTGGCTCCCACTCCCTTGGATTCTCTGATTCCTTATCTCACTATCTTCAGTCTGAACAATCAGTAATTGGAGATGCCATCTGAACACACTGAGTGAGGGCCCCTGGGTGGGTGCACTCCAAGCAGATGAGCTACCACTTCCCAAGGAGGCCCCGGGGGTTGTGGGGTGCTGGCTGGGCCGCACCGGGCCTCTCACGGCAGCCTGCCCGCTCTCCCAGGTGCAAGCCCTGGAGCAGCGCAACCAGCTGCTGGAGACCCGCTGGCGCTTCCTGCAGAGCCAGGACTCGGCTGCCTTTGACCTTGGGCACCTCTACAACGAGTACCAGGGCCGGCTGCAGGACGAACAGCACAAACTCAGCCAGGAGCGGGGCCAGCTGGAGGCCAACCTGCGACAGGTGCTCCAGAAGGTGGAGGAGTCTCGGATCAGGTAGGGTGCGCCCTAGGGGGACCATGGACCAGGACTTAGACTGGGGACCAGCCTGTGCTCAGGTGCACGGTCTGAGCGCCCAAGCCAGAAAAAGAGGAAACTTCTTTAAAGAACGTTTCTTGACTCCACACTTAGTTATTGAAGACCTGCAATGTGCCAGGAGTATTCTAAATAATGAGAGGATATGGCAGTGAACCTATAGCTAACCTGCCCCTCCCAATAGTAACCCTTACAGCGAAGTCAGTCTTGTGCTGGGCAACAGCTAAGCCCTGTGCTTGCTGGCCCCTGGGCACTGTCGCAGCCCCCAAGCCCTATCCCCTGTTCTTGTGCCCATAAACACACTTGCTCTCACCCACATGTCCCACTAGCAATGGGAAATTGTGTCACTGGCTACAGCAAGCAATGGGCTCCTGCTTTGAATGTAGCTTGGGATTTTGATCTCTCTTGGGCTGGAAAGAGAAGGGGGTGGGTACAGGCAGGGGCCAGAAATGATGGGGTTTGTATAAAGAAGCAGTCCCCTATAGGTAATGCGAACCTGACCTCAATGGTGGCCTTGGGGTCTAGAGAGATGAGGGAAACACAGCCCCAGCCTGCAGGCTTTCATAACTTAATGGGACAGATAGGGAGACAGGCAGATGGCAGGCAGTCCAGCCCAGAGGTTAGGCACGACTATGTCCCTATGGAAAAGGTGCGGTCCCCCCGCCCACACCCCTCACTAACTCTGCGACCTTGGCCCAGTTGCTTCACATGCAGACCTGTTTCCTCCTGGGTAGAGTGGGAACAGTGATGGTTGGTGCCAAGCTGAGGCTGGTACGATGAGGAAGCAGAGTTCAGCATAGTGCCTGACAGTTATAAATGACTGCTCTTCCATCCCCTAGAAGGCTGAGGTCCCCAGCACACAGCAGTCCTTGACTCAGGTTCACTGAGCTGACTGGACCTATCTAGAAAGGTACTTGGGTAGCTCAGAGGAGAGGTGACCCTCTCTGAGCAGGCCGTGGCCAAAGCTTCAAGGACACGGAGGCTGAGCAGTGAGGCCAGTCTTCTTGAAAGGAGGCCCCCAGCCAGGGTGAGGTGGGGACAAGGTGTGGTTAAACCTTCTGTCCCTCATTCCTCCTCCAGCGCTCGGGCCGGACCCAAGCCCTGTGATCTGAGGTGAGGCCCAACGAATGTCTCCAGAGCAGAAGGGTGGAGGCAACCTGTCAGAAGTCCAGGGATCTGGGCCACGGCTCAGCACCCACTGCCCCTCCATGTGACCTCCCCTGCTTAGACCACTCTCAGAGGGATGTCACACAGGAATCTCTCCCCGCTCTGAGGAATTCAGTTTCCTCGTCCGTGGAGCTGGCTGGAACTTCCCAGCCAACTGGCATGATCTGCAGCCCTGGCCTGAGTTGGTCCTTGTGGCTGGGCCCCTCCCTGACCAGCCGGCCACCTCTCCCCGAGCCCTGCCCTCCCAGGTCCTAGGGAAACACACAGGGAATCTGACTGCCCATCCTGACAGTGACAAGGGTAATCACGTTGGTGCACCGGAACCCACGACTCACCTCACTTATACCTAGCAGGTCTTTGGCCCTCAAAGGATCAGAGGATGGCAGAGCTGGATGGGGGCCTTGGGTCCTCCTTTTATGGGGAGGGAAGCAGAGGCCTGGAGAAGGCAAGGGCTTGTCCTTGGTCACATAGCCGTGCATACCAAGTCCCGTACCTCACCTCGCTGGCTGCTGTGTGAGGCTGCTCCCACGGCAGCACCCAGATCACATCCACGCAGGCACTTTGTAACTGGAAGTTCTGTGCAAACACTACTTGTTGTTTTAATCTGGCTCAGCCCCCTCACTTGGCCTGCTGCCTGGTTTCCATCTGCTGCCTGATTTCACTGTTTAGGCTCAGGGCCTCTCTTGCCCTCTCTGGGTAGGGAACCCACCCGAGCTGGGGGAGGTGAGGCTGGAGGGTTTCTGGGTCTGCAGGCCAGAGCCAGGGAAGCTGCGGCCTGGTTATGCAAAGCCTGAGGCCCCCAGAAGCCAGGAGACACCAGGCCAAGCCCTGGCAGGGAGGGGTGTGCCCTGCCCTGACAAGGCTGATGAGATCAGCTTCACTTCTAGAAATAAACAAGTTTGGGGGAAGGGGCGGTTCAGTTGTGACAAGCTGAAAAGGGCTGAGAACAGATTTGGAAGCCGGTGGCTGGCAGGCTGGCAGGGGCTGGAGGTGGAATTGGGGGGAGACAGAGACATCGCCCAAGCCTCTATGGGAATGGAGACTTCCAAAAGCTTTGATGCAGTAGGAACCCCAAGGATCAGCTAGCTAATCCTACTGACTAAGGATGAAGCACAGCAAGGGGAAGCCACTTGCCCAAGGCCACACAGCAAGTGACTCAGGAATGCCGTGTACGGTGGTACAAGCTGTCTGCTGCACAAGGGCTTCTGGTTGAGGGGGTGAACTTGACTGAAATGCAGTGGAATCAATGCGAAGAGGGGAGGGAAGAGCAGTGAGGGGTAAGAAGGAGTTTTGGCACCTCAGAGGGCCCCCCCAACAGCTCTCCCTAAGGTCCTGTGCCCAGGCAGGCAGAACTCTGCTGTCCAGAGGGGAGGGGAGAAGGGGAGAGGCTGGACATAGGGATTGCCTGGGGAGGGCCAGTCAGTGGGGGCCTCTTAGCTTGGGGCTCCCCAGACCCCTGTCCCCAAGGCAGGGAACTTTTCAGAGGCCCCCAGATGCCAAAGGGAAGCCTGTTGAAGTTGGCCGAGCCCTGAAGATTTGTGAAGGATGTGCAGAGAGCCGCCCATGCTCTCGGCAATGAGGCTTTCCATGGTTTCTTTCTGGAAATGCTGAGGCAGAAGGCCTGAGGGCCGGGCCGGTGTTGGAGAGAGCCGAGCTCAGCTAGTAACAAGAGCAACAGCTTTAGTGGGTGCCACGCACGTCGTAAACGTTTTACGTAGTAACTTATTTACTCCTCATGACATCCTGCCCTCATGACAAAAGCACACACAAGCAGCCTATCCAAGGTCACACAGCTAGTTAGCAAGAAAGCCAGGAACTGAGCCTAAAGAATCCGGCTCTGGAGTCCCAGGCTTAACCAGTGCACTGCGCTAGCCTCCAGGCCCTTCTCTGAGCCTCCGTTTCCTCATCTGTGAAATGGGACCAGCAGAACATCCCTGGCTCAGGGCTCTGTGGATCACAGGAGAGGAGGCAAATAAAACTTCTCAGGCATTTTGTTTGCCCTGGCCGGCTCCAGACTGCAGACCAGGCCCCCTGGCCCACCCCAGCACCCAGCTCAGGGTCCCCTGAAGACTCTCAGAAGCCGAGGCAGGGGCCAAGGAGAGGGTATGCCCTCCACAAACTGAGTTCTCCCACCCACTGGGTCTGCTCCTCTCAGCCCCTCAGGTGGCTGGTGGAAAACAAGGCCTGGGGATGGCAGCCCAGCTAGCTGACGTGGATGATGGCTGACGCTGCCCCATCTGTGAGGTCAGAGGCTGAGGCAGGCAGGCGGCTATAATTAGAGCCTCCGTGATTCAGGCATTCCCTCGAGAGGAGGAAAGGAGACAGGAAGGCACAGAATCCCCACATCCACTGGGGCAGGCAGGACCGGCGGTGGGAAGCGTGCAGCTGGCAGACACCCCCTCTAGGGGGGCTGAGAGGGTAAAGTCAAGGATCAAGGTCACTGTCTCCCCATCCAACAGTATCCGTGTTCCAAACACGAGCCGAATTTGAGTAAGGAGGAGGCACATCTGAGAAGAGAGGGAACCCAGTAGAGCAGTGACTATACACATCTGTCATCACAGCAAGAAGGGACTTCATCAGCCCCCACATACACACACACACATGCACACACACTTACACGCACACACCCCTGATAGACAAGGGAGAAGGGGTGGCATGACCTGCCCAAAAACAAACCGGGGACTCATCTGACTGCAAAGTCCATGCTCTTCCTGTCCCCTCTCTGGAGGGAAGATGATGGCATGGTGTCCTAGCAAAGCAGAGAGGGAAAGGGTGGGGCTGTGGAGAAGGGCAGAGGTAGGAGAGGGTGATATGTGAGTGGGTGCACTCCGAGCAGACTTAACTGAAGGCACAGCTTATTTGAAACTGAGACTCTCAGGGGAGGAGATAGGGAAAAGACGAGGGAACAAAATGTCAGAGTGAAAAGGTTGCACAATCAAGAGAGGCTTCCCGGAGGAGGTGAATGTGGAACGGAGCCAGGAAAGGGGTAGATGCCACTAGGAAAGAGTGAGCATGGGGAGCAGGAGGCTTGCTTCCCCAGAGCCAACAATAGGGTGTCATAGAGACAAGGATCTGTGTCTACCTAAAGGAAGGGGCCACCTCATTCTAACTGGCAGGAGGCACCAAATGGGGCGGCAGAGGCCCTGAGCCCCACTGAAAGAGAGTTAACTAAACCCTGGCCAGGTCCCACCACATCCAGCTGAGCAGACTTTCTCTCTCTCTCTCTCTGTCTCTCCCTGTCTCCCCCATCCCCCCACCCACCTCCCAGGTATGAGGAGGAGATCGCCAAGCGCACAGACATGGAGTTCACCTTTGTGCAGCTGAAGAAGGTAACCTGCTCAGCCTGCCCCAGGGCCTCCTTCCTCATGGACTTTCTGCCCTCTTTCCCTCAGGATCCCCAAGCAAAACCCCCAGAGGCCGATTCCCAGAGCCACAGGCAGAGAGATACGTGCCTGTCCCCACCCTGCTCCTTCTCCCAAGCTCTGAGCCAGGCCTCCTCTAGGAATCGCCCCCGTCTCATCCAGGAAGCAAAGTTCCCCCACCCCACCCCTGCCTGGGACCCCTGCACTCCTGCTCCCATCCCTCACCGCTGCTTTCACACCCAGGACCTGGACACAGAGTGTCTACGACGAACCGAACTGGAGACCAAGTTAAAAGGCCTGCAGAGCTTTGTGGAGCTGATGAAAACCATCTACGAGCAGGTGAGAAGCGGGGTCAGGGTCCTTCTGAGCAAAGAACTGATTGGTCCACGGATAAGGGATACAGGAGAGGCAAAGGCGTCCCCTGGGGCATGGAAACTTCAGCAGACACTTGCTGTTTCTGGCCACAGATGCAATGATTTCCTAAACCCCTTGTGTGCTGCTGTCAGCAACCCAAAATGTCCCCTCATCACTCATTCCATAGAGCATGGCAGGTTCCCACAAGGCCACTCCCTCAGGGAAAACCCTGCCTTCATGTGTGCTGGAGCATTGAGGGCATGCGGGGGACCAGGCACTTCCAGGTAAGGGTCAGGAGGTGGCCTCAAAACAGGGAGCCAGGGGGCTCTCAGTGGCCGTTCTTATCACTCTCTCATCCTCATCATCCATCTCACTCTTTCCCTCATCCCTGCCACTTACATCACAGGCACCCACAGTTCTAGCCCTAATAGGCATGAGCTGCACCCTCCTCTGTTTTGGGCTCAGGCAGAAAGGTCTGCAGCCAGATTCTCTGGTTCCCAGACAATAGTAGATTCTTCTGGACAAAAATGACCCAGTGAACGTAGACAGAGGAGCCTCCGGACACATTCTCATTCGTCCCCAAGTCCTCAGCTAAGCCTGGGGGAACAGTGGCTCAGCAAGGCCTGTCCCACTGCCTGGGCCGCCAGCGGATGGGCCCTGCCCGTCCACACCACTGGGCCTCCCGGGCATCCTTCGGGACGTGTTCTCCTCCCTACATTCCCTGTTTCAGAGGTGAGGAGGCTAATGGGGCGATGCTTCGATTCAGCTCCAAGCAGGCAGGACCACTGCCGGGGATGACGGGGCTCGGCAGCACTGCTGCCAAGCTGCGGCACTGGGGCCCAGGGCAGAGCAGGATCAGAGTCACCAGTGCAATGGTGATATGTGAGTGGCCCGTAGGGCTGCTGACCACAGCTTTGTGGCCTCAGCACATGGAGAGGGAGACTGGGCCTCATGGCTGCACCGGGGCCTCCCTGCTCTCCAGCAGCTCAGCCCCCAGCCTGGGCTCTGTGGGCCTGAGACCTGTCTGCTGCCGTGGGAGGCAGCAGAGCAGAGAACACCTCACCCCTTGCCAACATCAGAGAGGCAGTCCCCGCAGGCAGACCACCTCAAAATGCTTCCTGTCCCTGGCAAAGGCCGCCACAGCCAGGCCAAGCCCTGCAGGGCGCCATGCCCACGGAGCAGCTTGAGAAGTGTGTCAGGGCTTCCTCTGCCCAAACTCACCGCGGGCTAGTGCAGCCCAGGCAGACACCAGCCAGTGTTCCAGAGCCTCTCCTCCAACCGGCTCGCCCACATCTCAGCAAGCCCAAGGCCAGACGGAGGCAAGGGGACAGAGCTGAGGAAGGCCGGGCGTAACCAGCCATATGCCTGGGCATTGCTGGGGGCACACCCGGGAAACTCTTGGGTCCTGCCGCAAGAGCCGGGCTGGGGACTCCACTCAGACTTTGCAGTCCTTGGACCCCAATCCTGACTCTACCTTTTTTCTTTTTTTTTTTTTTTAACCATTTCTGTGACTTTAGGCAAGTTACTTCTGTGTGCCTCACTTCCCTCATCTGTAACGTGGGGGAGTGGTAGTAGCAGGCTCATCGGGCTGTGATGGGATAAATCCATTCATCCACTGAACAAACGTTTCTGGCAGGCCTGCGAGCTGCCAGGCGCTGACATCACAGCCGTGAGCCAGACAGGCTAAGTCCCTGCCCTTGGGAGGGTACAACTTAGCTACTCCTTAGAGGGGACAGGGAATGGGCAAGGAAACAAATATCTGGACAAGATCATTTTGGAGGATGAAAAGTTGCTGGGATGCAAAATGCTGAGAGGAGGGGAAGCTTCAGACCCCCAGGCCGGGGGAGGAGGCCCAAACTGGGAAGACCCAGCTCAGTAGAGATCTGAGGAGGCTTGGTAGAAGGCAGAGCTGTGTAAAGCGCCTCAGGCAGGAGCGATTTGGTCCCGGGAGCGATTTGGTCCCGGGAGCAAGAGGAGGCAGCAGCTGCAGCTAAGGCAGAGCGCGCAGGGGCCAGCCCACACGGGGCCTGGGACGAGGTGTGGGCCTTGGTCCCAGCATGATGGGCAGCCCCTGATGGGCACGGGGAGGAGAGGGGGCGCTGCAGGTGGGCTGAAGGGATAGCGTGTGCTGTTGGAAGACTGCTGTGGAGAAGGAGCTGCAGTGAATGCAGGAGGTGCGCGGTGCATTTATTATTATTTTACACATTATATACTATCCTAGTCTATATAATAATATGTCGTATTATATTATTATCACATATTATATATAATAATAGCAGTTGTTATTACTTGGGGAAGCAGCAAGGTGGCGAGTTGGTGTCAGGATGTGAGGTTTGAGTTTCTCTCCACGTACCACTGCAGGCTGAGAAGACCACACTGACCCATTGCTAAATTGATTCCCCACACTGGTAGATCTCTAAGCCAGCACCGCCTAGTAAAATAAAACAATAGTGCGAGCCACATAGGTGATTGTAAGTTTTCTAGTAGCCACATTTTTTAACTTTGTTTTTTGTTTAGTTTTGTTTTTAATGGGAGTACTGGGGATGGAACCCAGGACCTCATGCATGCTAAGCATGCACTCTAGCACTGAGCTATTACCCATCCCACAGCGACATGTTTTTAAAAAGCAAAAAAACAGAAAAAAAAATTTTAATATAGTCTATTTAGCCCAATATATCCAAATTATGATTCTTCAACATATAATCTGTATTTTTTAAATTGATGGGCTATTTCATATTCTTCGAAATTCGTGTGTTTTTCACACCTACAGCTCATGTCAATTCTACTGGTCACACTTCAAGCGCTCACAACCACATAGGGCTAGTGGCTACCGCATCAGACAGAGCAGGTCCAAGCAAAGGAAGGTGCCGGCCATGGCCACCAAGAGAGGAAGAAAAATATGGTGGGATGTGAGGAGCCCCAGGAGGGCTGGACACTCTAGTTTCAACTTTGGAGCAGACAAGATAAAAAGCTCTGCTGTATAGGCCCACCCCTGTGTCCCTGGAAAGAGCCCTTCACTCTCCCCAAGACACAGACAGACAGACATACACACACACACACACACACACACACACACACACACACACACACGGTCCAGGATAGGTTATGGAGACACTTTCCCAGGAGCCAATGGCCATGGGCTGCTCAGGGCCTCATCTACACATTGCAGCCTCCCAGGCAACCCCCTGCCCCTCACCTCCAGGGACACAGGCTGGCGAGAGAGCCCAGGGGTTGCCGAGGTCCTCCAGCTCCCAAGTGTATCTGGGCCTGGTTGCATCCAGCCAGAACGCCACCCGCCCCACCCATAAGCTCTGGTTCCAAGGAGATTAACTACAGAATCCACTGACAACCCCCTGCAGCCAGGCACACCTCCCAGGATGCTGGTCCCTACAAAGAGGACCTGGCATGTCTAAGCTGCCTTGGCGCCTGCCTTCGTGGTGCCTTGGGAGGCGCCAGGAGTAGGCTGCTCTGGCCCTGGACACTTCATCTTGGCTCCATCCCCCTTACCAATCACAATAATAGTTTCCCTGGCTGTTGTGTATTGTACTATATTCCAAGCACTGGCTGAGTGCTTTCCAGATATAATCCCAAAAACCCTACAGAGCAGGGATCCTAATTAAGAGAGCATGGACTTAAGAGCAGCTTGATTTGAATCCTGGCTCAGTGATTATATGAACTTGAGGTTCCTTCATCCCCTTATGCCTCAATGCGGAGAATAGGACACCTAGCTCACTGGCCTGTTGTGAGGATTTATTTTGCTAACATATCCTAAAGCACTTAGAATAGTGTCTGGCACATGGTAAGTATTTAATAAATGTTAGCTGTTTTCAGTTCTATCATTATACCCATTTTATAAATGAGAAAACTGAGGCTCAGCTAAGGCTACAAACTTGGGCAGGGTTACCCATCTAATAAGAGGTGGTGGTATTCGGAGCCCATTGCCATTAAGCACTACATTTTGCTGAGTGGTATTGTTACCCTCCCAGAGTCACCGTCTTCCCTGACGTGGGGGACCACGACAAAAGTGGCCACACACATGGCAGCCTCCTCAGACTCTGGCTCCTAAGAGAAGCTATAAACTGCAGCTCAGCTTCATTCTTGCCAACTTGGAGGTGTACATCCTCTCAAGGGCCCCGTCCCACAGTGGCACTTTCTCGCCACACAGGCCAGCATTGTTATGCCCTCAGCAGCCTGGCAGGGGCCGGCATGTCTGTGCAGGTCTGCAGGTGTTCTGAACTCTCCATGTCCCGCTTCTGTTTACCACACTCAAGCTTACACTGCGTCTTCCCAGAAAGGATCCGAGGCTGCTCCACCAGCTGTGTTTTGCCAATCCTTTTGTCCCGATGGTGCCCTGTGTTCTGACAGTGCCCTGGCCTTTTCCTGGCCCATAACAAATGCTACCTAAGGCCTGGGCTAGAAGCACCCCTAGAGAGCCTTGTCTAGAACACCCCATGCCCACCCACCCCCACAACATGGTGACCAAGGAAGCCCCAAGCTGCATCTCTAAAACTGTCCTCAGCTAAGCCCTGGCTGGGATGTCGGTCCCATTTGGGAAATGTCAGTCTCCAGTGATGACCAGGGACAGAAAAGGTGGGGTATGAGTGTGCAGGCACCATTAACCTTATTCTGGCATGGGCTGGGGCCTCCTCCTGGTTTTTCTCAGCGATCTCTGTTAAGTTCACTTGAAGATCAACCAAAACCCTTCATCAGGAGAGCCCCCAAAGGGCAGCTGGCCATGGAGCTCAGAGCCCTGCTGGCTCCAGGGTGGAGACAGGTGGCCTGCCACTGCCCAAGCTTCCTTTTCCAGGGGCGATGCTTACAGCCTGGATGCTAGTGGGCAGGACCGGGCAGCAAGCAGGGGCTAGGGGTGGCCTTCCTCAGCAGGCCTCGCAGCTGCCCGTGTGGCCCCAGCTGACCCACCCCGACCCTGCAGTCTCCAGGCACAGGAATGCAAGCGGCAGGTATAGACCCCAGAGGCTCAGCCACAGCCTCTCTGAGCACAAGGACAGATGAGGGGCAGGATGGGACCCAAAGTCAGGACCAAGATCAGAATCAGGAACCTGGATCTGAACAGGCCTCCGGATCCCACTGCTACTTCTCAGGAAATGCAGGGGCCAGAGAAGCATGTTAAACACCAGCACATGGTGCAATCAGTAAAATCCAGACTGTGGGGAACTCTACAGGGCAAGCAAACTGGTGTTTTCAATAAGAAAAGGAGCAAGATCGCTTCTCGGCCTTTTGGCTAAGATCAAGTGTGAAGAAAGGAGCAATAAAACAGAAAAAAAAAAACAAAACAGAGACAGAGAGAGATGGAGGTTATCTATAGTATAAGAAAGACAGATATGCGAACCAATTACAGTGTATGGACCTTGTTTGGATCCTTAAACAAAAAGGTTTTTTAAAAATTATATATATGGGGAGAGGGTAATGGCTCAGTGGTAGAGTGTGTGCTTAGCATGCACGAGGTTCTAGCTTCAATCCCCAGTACCTCCATTTTAAAAAGTTATGAAGATCCCAGTCCCCACCTGCCTTTCCACACACCCCTGAGCATTCAGGCCAGAAGGCTGTCAGGCTGCGGGCGTGACACAGAGCAGGTCTTGGCCCCTCTAAGGCTGCTGAGCGGGAGCAGTGAAGGGTCTGGCGTCCAGCCCGGCATTCCCAGCTGTTTCCATCAACTCCACGTGTGGCAGTCTCTTTCCTCTCTGTAATCTGGGGCCAATAATCATGCCAGCCTGGTGAGGATGACATGTGAGGATGCCTGGAAAGCCCTCAGCACATACACAGCCTGGCCTGTCATGATCGCCCTGGAAACCGGAAGTTTTTCCTCTTTCAGGAGTCTCTGAGGACGTGGGCTAGCATTTTCTAGGCAGAGAAGAGGACAGAGAGGAGGGAGAAAGGGGATCCCAAGGGACAGAGAGAAGATAAAGATACTGAGGCTAAATACTGTTCTTGTAGCCAGGCAAGCCCCTTAGCTAGACTTGGGGTGAGGTGATGGGGGCGATGAGTCTCCAGGGTGACCATAAGGTCTCTTCTGCCTCCTTCTCTGGCATGGGTGTGGGGTGTCATTTGTCAGCCACTAGGCCTCTCCTGCCCTCTTCATTCATGGCCTCCCATTCAGACATGTATTCAACAAACAGAGACATACCCCTGCCAGACGTGGGAGCCTGGAGGTGAAAATGGCTCAGCCGGGCCTTCAGGGAGCTCCCATCCTAGGAGGGCAGGGGATGAGGGAGGCTGAGCTGCACAGCTCTGAGCCCAGTGGTGGGACAGGGAGCAGAGGGCCAGACTCCCTCAGGCCCAGACGTCCTGAGCCTTTTCCCTTCTGCCAAAAGGAATAAGGCTTGCAGAGTGGGCCTCTGCAGTCAAGGGTCCTTCCCTGCCCCTCTCCCCTTCACTCAGAGAGGAAGGCCAACAAGTGGGTAAGTGGGGGCTGCTCCCCAAGAGTCCAAGCTGGGGCATGGCAGGGAGGCCGTCTCTCTGGGGAGACAGGAGGCGGCTCTCTACTCACGCTGGGGATGAAGGGATTCTGGGGACTGTGGCTGGCTGAGGGTCTGCTGCCCCCCCCCACCAAACCAGCCCTGAGCCCCTCCCCCTCACGTCTATGCCGCCAGGAGCTGAAGGACCTGACAGCCCAAGTGAAGGATGTGTCGGTGACCGTGGGCATGGACAGCCGCTGCCACATTGACCTGAGCGGCATCGTGGAAGAGGTCAAGGCCCAATATGATGCCATCGCAGCTCGCAGCCTGGAAGAGGCCGAGGCGTACTCTCGGAGCCAGGTCTGGGGCTGATGGTGCAGGCTGGGGTTGCAGCCAGGACAGGAGGGGCTGCACTAGCCCTGGCTGAGGCTGCCTGCAACTCTGGGCACTGAGATTCTGTGAAAAGGGGATGGGAAACATGAGGTGATGGAGACCACAGCAGTGGGTTCCAGGGCAGATATGGAGAATTTGAGAGCCCAGCGTTGTGCCCTGCTCCAAGGGTGACTGGGACAGGGGAGAGCCCACGGTCTGCAACCTCCAGAGGCTCACGGTGGTGCTGCCACCCAATAATGCCCAGCCAGCTGTGGCACAGCCTGTGGGGCTCAGGCTAGGGCAGCCAGGAGATGGACATGGTCGGGGCAGGAGACGGGAAGGAGGGGGAAGCAGGCCTGGAAGCAGTGCGCTGCAGAGGAAGCAGTGGGGCTGAGGGTAGGAGAAAAAGGAGCCGCAAGGGGCGAGGGCTGGGGGCTGCTGGGAGGGACACAAGCCCTCACTGCCACCTCCTCCATGCCCTCCAGCTGGAGGAGCGGGCCGCCTGCTCAGCAGAGTTTGCCAGCAGCCTCCAGAGCATCCGCAGCGAGATCGCTGACCTCAATGTGCGCATCCAGAAGCTCCGATCCCAGATCCTGTCCATCAAGAGCCACGTGAGTGTCTGGAGGACCCACCTGAGGGTGGAGCAGGCAGGAGCATGGGACATACTCTCTCACACACACGGACACACAAACACACACACACACACACAGGCTAAGTCCACACAAGCTCTGACTGTGTGACCCTGGGCAGCTCACTTAGCATCCCTGTGCCTCAGTTTTGTCATCTGTCCTTCTGAGATGGCTGTGAGGACCACATGAGCTTTACACGGAAACGTGCTCTGTAAACTGGCGGGTCTGCTGGAACATTGGCGAGCCCCATCACACCCACCCAGGACCCACCACCTCCCCTCAGGCCTTCTGCCAGCTACAACGAGAGAAGGGAGGGGAGGCCTAAGCCCCAGCTTCCAGCCAGGAAAAGCCTTCAGAGCAGGCGTCACCCTGTAAGGACTGCTGGGACAGGATCCTTCGGAGGCTTGTCATACTCTCCTCCTTGGTGGCTTTAGGAAAGTGTCTCCTTAGGTCTGACTGAATTCCCTCTTGCTGTGATGCAACCCATTACCATACTGAGGAGTACTGCGGCTTAGCCCTCCCTCCCCGTGCCCAGCCCCACCAAGGACAGAGGTGGGCTCCTGGCCCTGGCCCTGGCCGGCTCTCTCCCTGCCACCCCTATGCACCCTGTCCCTCTGTTCTCCCGGCTGCAGTGCCTGAAACTGGAGGAGAACATCAAGGCAGCCGAGGAGCAGGGGGAGCTGGCCTTCCAGGACGCCAAGGCCAAGCTGGTCCAGCTGGAGGAGGCCCTGCAGAAGGCCAAGCAGGACATGGCGCGGCAGCTGCGCGAGTACCAGGAGCTGATGAACACCAAGCTGGCCCTGGACATCGAGATCGCCACCTACCGCAAGCTGGTGGAGGGTGAGGAGAGCCGGTAAGGAGTGGGGCAAGTGGGGCAGGGCTAGGGTAGAGAGAGGACTGGAGGACCAGCCCCAAGCGAAGCCAGCCTCCCACTCTGGCATGATGCTGTGAGCCTGGCCGGCCTGGGTTCATGTCCTGGCTCAGCCACTTACAAACTGGGACCTTGGCCCAGTTCATTAAATTCTCAGATCCTCCCCTGGGAAAATGGACGGATCATAAGCATGGCCCACCTGTGTGGGGAGGATTAAGATGGTCCTGCATGCAAATGCCTGTCACAAATCAGTGCTCGGTAGATGTTGGCTATTCATGCAGGGAAGAGAGAACAGAAGCCCAGAGAGGACATCCTGGCTAGGCAGGGTCACCCAGCAGGGGAGCCCATGGCTAAGAGTGACAGTCAAGAATTGCCCTCCACCTGCCAGACCCCAGGCTCCCAAACCCAGGGGAGCTTAAGCCACAGGCTCCCTTCACATCCCGCCATTTCCTCCTCCCCCAGGATGGACCTGCCCTCAGCCACCGTGGTCAGTGCTGTGCAGTCCAGATCTAGAACCGGTGAGCCTGCTTGCCCCAAGAACCCATGGTGGGAGGCAGACAGGGTGTGGGGGATCATGGCCCTAAAGGCATCATTTTAAATGCCTCCCAAACCTCCAGCCCCTTTCCTGCCCCACCCCTTATGTTCCCTGTAGCTGCCTCCAAGTCCCGCCTCTCGAGAGCCCCCTCCCAGAAAAAGAAGAACAGCAAAGGCCCCGTGATCAAAATCACCGAAATGTCAGAGAAGTTCCTCTCGCAGGAGTCAGAGGTCTCAGAATAAGGCCGCTATTGGGACCCCAGGAGCCCCAGGTCACTCCCCTGCAGCAAGAGGAACTTAAGCTAGACTCTAGAAAGCAGCTTGGAGCCTCTAGGTTGAGAAGGGAAGCAAACCTGATCCTGAACTGAGAAGAGGAGGGTTCAAAAGAGTGACTGCTGTTTTGTGGGTCACCAGGAATGGGACAGGACTGTCACCAGTTATTCAGAGTCACTGGGCTCCACATTGATATCTCAGTTCCTTCCAAACTCTGGCCAGAGGTTTTCCTGACTGGGTCAGTTTTGCCTTCACCTCCTTGCTCCTCTGAGGCTCCTCCTCCAACAGAGGGCTCTGACCAAGATCCCTTTGATCCTTTGCCCAACCCTTGCCCTAAACTCACATCTCAAGCCTTGCCTTGCCTCTGCCTCGGAACCGAGGCGGGTGCCCTCGCTCACCCAACCCCTGCCAGCCACGGACCAGGGGCTAATGGGGACTGTTTGGGCATCCTCCTGTATCTGGAGTTCCTGGGGAGGCTGGGTGCTGAGGACCCCTGGCTTTCCTGCACCACCTAGGCTCCCCAGAGACCTGACAGTATTAGGGAGAGAGAGAAGGAGGCTCCCTGGGTATTTGGAGCCTGAGCCCAGACCTCTGTGATCAGCCCAGAAATCTGTGCCCCTTCCCTCCTCCCGTGGGTCCCTCCTAGCAGGTCACAGTCAGAATTGGACAGGCTGCCCAGCCAGCCCCCAGCACCTTCTCTAGAAGCTATTCTTGCCATGACAAACTGCCGAGGGTGGGGGTAGGGGGCAGAAGGGTAGCCAGATGGCAGCCTGAGACCAGGCAAAATTGGATCCCCCTTTCTCCTCCCTGCCATCCTGGGGTTCACCACCCTGACTGGGATCTGAGCTCTCTGCCCCCTGCCCAGGTGTTACTCAGCCTGAAACCGAGCTTGGGTGCACCTCGCCCTGAAGACCCTTAGCCCACCCCTTCCATGAAACCCCAGTTCCATTTCCTGTGAATCCCAGTCCTTAAGCTCTCTGTTCTCTCCATCAAGCCAAGCAGCCTGGCCTCTCCTACACTCTGCACCCACACCTGTGGGTTAGCGCTCCTTCCCTTCCGCCCCCTCTGCCCCTCCTCCCTCTATGCCCATCCCCTGCCACTACCGGGGCCATGAAGAAGGCACGTCCACTCGGGTCTGGGAGCCTCTGAGCCCTTGAGGTCAGGCTTAGGGGCCCCAATAACAGCCAAAGAGAAATCTGCTGCCAACAAGAAGATCTGGGGCTGGGAGGAAGGCTCCTCTTCCCTCCTCTGGGCTCTCGCCTCCGGGGCTTGCAGGGGGATCCTGGCAGCTTCAGCCTCCCAATCCGGACGCCACCTGCTCTCCTTCCCTCTCCCCTCCCTACCTGCCCCTTGCCTCACCTCCTCTTCGAGCCCCAGTCTTTGATTCATTCATCTCATTTTCCAGGATAGGGTGGCCCAAGGCCTTGGCCCTTCCTTGGCCTCAAGGTCCTCCAGGCCTATGGTGGGCGCCAAAGGGCTACTGACTCTCAGACAGGAGGGAACTCACATATACTCACCCCTCAAGTCCCAAAAGGGTGCTGCTTGCAGCTTTTTTCTCCGCCTATTTATTGGTTTCCAAGGGAGCAAATCCTCAGTGGGGGTACAAGATATAAAAAGTTTATATATTATTTTTTCATAACTTATGTGGCTTTTAACTTATTGCTTCCCTTCCTGTTTCTGCATAATCAGTGCTATGTATTATACTATCTGGATAGACCACACATATCCCAGGCACCCCACCCAACTGGCTGACTGTCTTGGGGAAGTGCCCCCTTTTCCCTGCTCAGGGATGAATAAAGTGCAGAGATTTATCCATGGACAGAGCTGTGTGTCTGTTTTTATCTACCCTCTCGGGATTGGTTAATCACTGGTCAAATGGGTTGACTACAAGACTTCGGGAATTCTCCAACTATGGGAAAAGGAATCCAGGCACCTGGTTATACCTTCAGACCAATGCAACTTAGACATGAAAAGTTCTCCTGCCCCGCCATCCTACCAGGAGGCTGTAGCAGAATCGACCTATGCTCCCGGCTCCTCCCAACATGCACAGGCGCCACATGGTCACCTCAGCAAGCACAGACGTGGGGGTTTCCCAGGGGGCGGCATGTTCCCTCTCAAGCTCTCTGCCCGACCGTGGGGCTTGGCACAGCCCAGAGTATATTCTGATAAGTACAGGCCTAATCCTGCCAGATCAAATTCTAGATCAACAAACTAGAGGGGACTTCTCCAAGCCCAGCCCTGCGCTAAGACACCTACAGGTGCTCCCCACCCCTCCACCTCGAGAAGCTCACAGTCAGGTCAAGAGAGAAGCTATCAACTCAAGACAGCCATTCTGGACTTCCTCGCCAAGTGAGGAAGGCAGGGAGGAGAGGGGCTTGTTCCGGGAACCCGGGAATCAGAACAGGAAGTGGGGTTTCCAGTGAGCTTGAAGGAGACAGACTGAAGGAAGAAGAGGTATCTCAAGGATGAGCATCTTGGCGGGTGAAGAAGGGCCTTTGAGAATAAGATAATGCCATTTGAAGCAATATGGATGGATCTGGAGATCCATTGTGAAGTAAGCCAGAAAGAGAAAGAAAAATACCATATGATATCACTTATATGTGCAATCTGAAAAAAAAAAGAGAGAGATACAAATGAACTTATCTACAAAACAGAAACAGACTTACAGACATAGTAAACAAACTTATGGTTACTGGAGGGGGCGGGCGAAGGAGGTGGGAAGAGATGAATTGGGAGTTCGAGATTTGCAAATACTAACTACTATGTACAAGATAGATTAAAAAACAAATTTCTTCAGTATAGCACAGGGAACTATATTCAATATCTTGTAGTAACCTATAATGAAAAAGAATATAAAAACAAATATATATATGACTAAAACATTATGCTGTACGCCAGAAATTGACACATTGTAAGTGACTATACTTCAATAAATTAATTAATTTAATTAAGTTAAATTACATGCCCTTAAAAAAGAAACAAAAGAAGAACCTTTGAAGCATTCGTGTCCTGGCTCACGCACTCACTGGAGTGAGATCGCAAACTGAGCCTCAGTTCCCTCACCTGTAAAATGGAACACACAGCTTCGCTGCTTACCTAAAAGGCTATTTGGGGATCTGACAAGATAGCTGGGCTCATTCCTATCAGGGGGAGCACATGCTTTGTTTCCAGCACCCTGAACTGTAACAAACAAGCGCAACAAAGGTTGTGATGTCATTTCTGATATTACAGACGAAAGACAATCCACCAGCCAGGAGACCAAAAGCAGGCAAATGGGCCCGGGGCTGGCTCTCTCAGCGCACAGCACAGCCAGGGCCCTGGGCTGGAAGATCAGAGACCTCCATTCAGTGTTTATCCATTCTCCTGGGGCCCCTGAGGGGTGGACTCTGCTCTCAAAACTCAGGAGAGATGATGGGTAAACCCCATTCCCATCCAAGAATGGATGGGAGCCTGGAGCCGAGACCAGCTCTCCACTTATTTTATCTTTGTTTTCCATTCTATCAACTTCTGGATTATCGATTTCTAAATACTAATTTGAATTTCTGAATCTGAATATGCATGTCATAGTAAAAATATACAATGTATTTGTTATTTTCTTCCTTCTACTTCTTTGAAGTTATTCTTTTTTTTTTTCTTTTTTTTAAATTGAAGCATAGTTGATTTACACTGCTGTGTTAGTCTCAAGTGTACAACAGAGAGATTCAGTTTCACATATATATATATACTTTGCTTTTTCAGGTTCTTTTCCATTATAGGCTATTACAAGATATTGAATATAGTTCCCTGTGCTGTACAATAGGTTCTTGTTCTGTTTTTATCATTTTTCCACTTCTTGAGCTGAATGCTTTAATTTTCTGTCTTTATTCTTTTTCAGTTCTATAAAGACCATAAATTTTCTTTTATGTGCTATTTTGACTGCTTCATATGTAGCATTTTTATTAGCATTTAGTTAAAAACAATGTTATTCTTTGACTCATAAGCTATATAGAAAGCTCCCGACGCAAGGGTCATTCACTTCACAAACATTTATTGAGCACATGCTTAACCTGGCTCTGCCCTGGAGACTAAGGGAGATATTAAATCCATCCAGCATCTATCTCTGTGTCCTGGCCTCCTTACCCTGTGCTTTCGCACTGCTTCAGTTGCCTACTTCTGTGCCTTTTATCCTCTAAACTCCTTTTAGGCAGGGATTGCATCCCATTACCTCCCCAGGGCCTTTGCACAGTACCTGGCCCACAGTAGGTTTTCAATAAATGTGAAGTTAAGGAGAGAATGAGTGAATGCTGTACCTCCCCCAGCGGAGGTCTCCTAGCCTAAAAGTCCCATGAGGGTGAGGGCCTATCTCCTTGACCCTTGTGTCTCAAATGCTAATGCAATGCCTGGCCCATTAGTACGTGAAGGGCCACAGTTAGTGTATGAAGAGAGAGAGCTCCAGAAGGAGGGAGGGAGGAAGGGGAGAGGAAGGGAAACAATTATTTTCCTACCTAAACAAGGAGACTCTCCTGTCCCTTTCCTGCTGGCAGATCCTGATTGGTTCTCAGGAAAGCTGAGAATGCAAGCCCCCTCCTCCCTCCTCCCTCCTCCCTCCTCCCTCCTCCCTCCCACTCTTGGCCTCCCCAGTGAGTCAGTGAACACCCGGCCAAGGGCACTGCTCCTGCTCTGAGTATAACAAAAATAAGCCTCTATTCGCTCTCACAAATAGAATTTATCCTCACAAATCGGTGTTCTAAACTTATTACAAAGAACCCAATTAAATAATTGATGCATTAAAAATAAATAACTAAGCCCCGACTGGGGTTTTGCTCTTTCTCCTCTGTGATCTCTGGTCTTCCTAACCACCTATGACACGGGCAGGACAGGTACAATTCGCTGAGGCCTGAGAGGCCAGCAGGCGAGAGCAAGCACGTTGGTTCCCTGGAACCACTTTTTACCTGTACACTGCCTGCCAGAAGGACAGTAAAAATGACCAAACCTGGGAGTTGGTGAACTGGAGACTGAAGGCCCCTACCCTCAAACGCAAAGGGCACTGGGGCTGAGCAGGTCCCCAACAGCTGGCGCCCAGCCTGAGCCCCCAGGCTCAGCATGGAAAATCAGGGCTCAGGGGTCTTGGGCCACAACCAGCAAGTCAGGGCTCCGGTGGCTCCAGAGAAACCTTCCTCTAAGGGGGTCCCAGGGCCCAAGCCCAAGGCAAGCCCTGTGTGTTGGGAATTGACTGCATGACCCCCTCCTCTTGCCTCTCCTCCTGGTCTATTTAGGCTTGAGGGAAAACAGCTGGAGGGGAGGAGGTCCTTGTATTTGGGAAGCTCCAGAAGCTGATGGGGAAGGGGGAGGGGGCTCACATAGAAACAGAGAAACAGAACCAGAGATACCTGGGCAGAGCTCACGACCTCAGCACTGGGACCCCACGGAACAGCTAGGGGATGTCAATAAAAGAGGGCTTCCTGGAGGAGAGGAGGGAGGCGCTTGGGAGGAGGGGGTGTTAGGGCTGGCAAAGAAGTGAGTAGAAATGGCCTGGAGGAGGGAGTGGAACAGATTGCTCAACCTCCAGCCTGGGCAGAGAGCAGGCTGGGCAAAGGAAGCCTAAGCTGGGAATGAGGAAAACTATGGGAGCTCATGTCATAATGTGGGGTAATCTCTGAAACCCCTACCGGAAGATAAGCCAACAGGTGCAAGCACTGTATCTTATTCAATTGTGCATCCCAGCAACGAGCAGGGTGCCAAGTAGACATCTGGCGTTTACTAAATACTGGATAGATGGACGAAGTCATGAATGACAGGTGACTGCAGTTACTGACTGAAAGATTTACTCATCGTAGAGGACTTTTTGAGCACCTACTATGTGCTGCACCCTGAGCTAGGCACAGCAGGGAGGAGTAGGGTAAAACGGGACCCTTGCCCTCAAGAGGCTTCTGGCCTCAGGCCAGGATCCAGCTCATGGCGCCCTGTGGTGCCCAAGTCCCCACGGTCAGCCATGTGATCACTGTGGGACCTTGGGCAAGGCATGTCCTTTCTCTGGAACTGTTTCTTCATCTGCAGAATAAGGAGTCAGGTGAGAGCTCCTGCAGATCCCTTCTGGGTCAGTATCCTGATGATCCCCTCCTGCTCATCCTCTTTCTGGGCAACACGCCCTCCTACGAAGGCAGCTGTCATAGCAATTGAGGCTTGGCTGGTAGAGCAAATCCACGTCCTCTGCGTGGGCGGGGTGGCTAGAGTGCCTGCCTCATAGATCTGGTGTGAAGCTTTAAACAGATTGACGCATGATGTAAAGAACTTAGCGCAGCGCCTAGCACATGCCAAATGCTTGAAAATAACAATAATAGCAAATACACTAATTGTGAGAGCCTTTCCCCTTTTCCCGAGTGGAGTTAGAACCCGGCCAAGAGTGATTAGGCAAGGGTCTATACCGTCTGCCCAGCTTCATTTGCATCTCCTTCCCCTCCACATTCCCAAGGAGAGCCTAGGGTTCAGAGATCGGTTTGAGGGCCGCTGAGTATTAGAGAGGGTAAGGAAATGGCCCAACCCTGGAGTTCTCTGCGGAAACTGACTGCCCGCATTCCACCAGCGAAAGGTCAGTAGTGCCCGCCCCGCCTACATGCACGGCGGCAACCACTGCCCTCTGCCGGCCGCGGCGAGACCAGCACTTCTTAGGAGCCAGAGACCGCAGAGGCTTCCGCTTCCCCAGGGTGAGGGTGGAGGGGTGGGGCGGGAAGAAGGGAGGTGGGGCTGCATTTCCAAGCGCCAAGTCCGGAACTCAGATCCCCACACGCAGCCCCAGTCTCAAACCTAAGTGCTCAGAGGCTCCCAGGATGAGCCCTTGGAGCTGGGGACAGAGGCTGAGCTATCCTCCCTCTCCTCCCCTCCCCCCAACCCCCCCCCACACACACACACAAGCGCCCGTAGAGGCAGGCTCGGCACCTTCCACGGAGAGGCTGCCACAGCCCACCAGCCTCACAGACCCTCACCCCGCCTGGAATACTCACTCCACCCCACCTCTAGTCTGGCTGCTTCTCATCTGTCCGCTCAAACTCAGAGAACCCTACCCATCTAAAATAGCCTCCCCGCCCCCACCTCTGCACTACTTTTTATTTTCTAATTTCATTATTATTACCTTGTCTTGTGTTCTTCACAGCACTTAGCACAACCTGCTTTGTCTTGTTAATTTTCCCTCTTCTCTAATGAACCAGTTGGGATCCCGGGTCAGGAAAAGAGAAACAGGTTAGGCATTTCATACAGAAGATTCAAAGCAAGGAACTGATAGTGTGGGTAAGAAGGTGCAAAGAACAAAGAGGGAGAGCTGAGGTATTCTAGAGATGAAACAGAGATAACATCATCCCTAGAGCTGAAAGAGTGGCCAAACCCAGGAGCTCAGGTGAGGACCCCAGGGAGCTGGTTCTTGGATGGGGGGAGGGGTGGGAGCAGGGAATGGACAGGCAAAATATGCTCCTTCTACTGGGAACAGTTGGCACTTAAAGACTGGGTGATTGTTCTGAAGAGGTGGCCAAGGCCCGTGTGGGCTTCCAGAAGGTGGGCTGACTGCATGTGTGCCCCAGTGAAGAATGTCTAACCCTGTAAATCCCCTGCTGCAACTGTCTGTTCAGAAATACAAACATCTCCCCAGAATAAAATGGGACTACATCAAACTAAAAATTTCTGCACAGCAAAGGAAACCATCAACAGAATGAAAAGGCAGCCTATGGAATGGGAGAAAATACTTACAAATCATCTTTGATAAGGGGTTACTACCCAAACTATATAAAGAATTCATAGGATAATAGCAAATAATAATAATAATAATAATAATAATAATAATAATAATTCAATTAAAAAGTGAGCAGAGGAACTGAATAGACAGTTTTCCAAAGAAGACATACAGATGGCCAGCAGGTACATGAAAGCGTGCAGCATCACTAACCATCAGGGAAATGTAAATCAAAATCACAATGAGATACCTCACACCTGTCTGAATGGCTATCGTGGTAAAGACGAAAAACAACAAGTGTTGGTGAGGATGTGGAGAAAAGGCAACCCTTACGCAATGTTGGTGGAAATGTAAATTGGTGCAGCCACTATGGAAAACAGTATGGAAGTTTGTTCAAAAATTAAAAATAAAATTACCATACAATCCAGCAATTCCATTTGTAGGTATTTATCCAAAGGAAACAAAACCGCTATCTTGAAGAGACACCTGCATCCCCATCTTTCTGGCAGCCAAGATGCAGAGATAACCTGAGTGTTCATCTATGGATACATGGGTAAAGAAGTTGTGCTAGCTACAGATATAGATATAAATAATGGAATACTATTCAGCCAGAAAAAGAAGAACATCCTACCATCTGCAACCACATGGATAGAACTTGAGGACATTATGCTAAGGGAAGTTAAGTCAGACGCAGAAAGACAAATACTGTATGATTTCAGTTATATGTGGAATCCAAAAAAAGCAAACTCATACAGAGAACCTCAGTTTGGTGGTTGTTAGAGATAAGGAGTGTGGTGGGGTGGGAGGAAGAAAGAGAGAAGCAGGGAGGAAGAGAGAGAGAGAGCATCTCTCCCACTATGCTAGATTTTTGTACATTTTTTATTATTTTCAAAGGGAGAAACCTGCCTCTCCCTGTCCCAACAATGGCATATGAGTTTGGTGGATGTTACCATAGCCACTCAACTTCAAAGGGAACAAGAAAGAACCAGAATACTCCTGCCTTCTCCTCCTCCCTGCCCCCGTGTCCTCCAGGCCCTGACAGGTGTGTGGCAGTTTGGCTCAGCTGCAGCCTCAAAGCTGTCGGGGGCTGGACTTCCCTGTCACCAGCCCCCATCACGCAGGGATGCACACCACTTAGAGCCAGCACTCAACATTTATTTGACAAATATTTATTGATGCCTACAGTGTGTGCAAGGCATGTGTTAGGCTCTGAGGGGACAGCATGAACAAATGTGTCCAAATCCCTGCTTACATGGAGCTTACATCCTCATGGGGAGGGACAGATGAGAAAGAAACATATTGTAAAAGATACAGTTGGTTAGGTGGCAGTAATAACTGTTGTGAAGAAAAATTCAATAGAAAGGTGCGTAGAGAACGTTAGGGCTGAGGGGGACTCACAGGAGGTCAGGGAAAGCCTCACTGAGAAGGGGACAGTTCATCAATACCCAGAGGAAGGTGAGGCAGCAAGCCACGTGGATGACTGGGGAAGAGCATCCAGCCGAAGGAACAGCAAGGGCAAAGGCCGGGACGCAGGACCCCGCCTGGCATGTTTGAGGATCTGCAGGGAGGCCAATGCGGTGGGCAGCAGAGGGATGAGAGGGAGCGAGGGAACGGACTGGTTGGAAGTGGGGGCCAGACAATGCCAGGCCCTCTGGGGGTCCTTGAGTCTGTTGGTGTGAGGGTAGGTCATTGGCCCTCCGCGGAGGGGATGTATATCTAGGAATCTGCCCCTCGTGGCGCAAAGTCCGTTCTTTCGCTCCCATCTCCACCCTGCCTGCAGGTGGGTCTGTACCTGTGTTTCTGCGCCGCCCTCCCGGTTCCTGTCCCGCGGGCCGGCAACGCATCTCCATCCGCGGTCTCCGAGCGCCCCCTGCCGACCGCTGCTCCCGCCTGCAAGTCCACGAACAGAAGGAACCCAGGGGCCTCAGTGCAAAGGGTCAGCGCTCCGTGCAGTTCCTGGGGCCAGAATTTGGCCTCAGCTCTTCTCCCTCCACACCGAGGAACCACAGGGGAATCCCGTCTTGGATTGAGGGGGGAATGTCTGGCACACAGATGTGCGGACAGGGCCAGACCTCCCAGGCACGTCCCGGCTCTGGGCCTCTCCTGCGGGATCCCTGGTGCATTTCCCTAGGTCGAAGAGGGCTGAACCTTGGGAGAGCTGGGTGGAGAAAGCCGGGGCAGGTGGGGGCTCCCGAGACCAGTCCTCAGGGGGTCCTCTGCCTCTGCTTGGGACTGAAGAAAACCCAGGCCGATCCTCAGCCCCAGCCTTCATCCCTCTCAGCCCACGTCTTCTTGTTCAACCCCCATCCTTTACAGTCTTATCTCTCCCCAAAATGTCTTTCCTTCAAACCCTCAGAGGTTTCAGTGCCATCAACAAGGCCATCGTGCATCTCACCTTGACACTGAGTCAGGAGCCTGAGAAGGGGACTGAAGGTGGGTGAGCAGGAGGATGAGGTCAGCCTTTGGAGAGGACCAAGTACGCACAGGCTCATAGCTGTGTGCCAACATGAACACACGTACAGAGCATGTGCACATGTGCACACACAAATGCAGGTGTGCTCTGCACGCATGTGCACTCAAGTGTGTGCATACACGAGTCACATGCTCGCACATGACAACTGCGTGCACATCTCTATGCCTGGGCACAGGCATCCACACCTACAAGCAGGCATCCTTAGGTAGACACAGACCGGTACAGGTCCACCATCAAACCCCACATCTACACACAGGTACACACCCCCCGCCAATCTGTACACACGTCTACACATGCCTAGGGGTAAATGAGACTCTGGAGTCAGAAAGACCTCAGTTCGAACCCTAGCTTGGCTTTACCACTCTCTCGCTCGGTTACGTTGGGTGTTTGCCACTTTTCAGAGCTTCAGTTTCTCCATCTCAAGTGGATAATGAAGGTGCTGTCGGCTTATAAGGCTTAAAGCTAATGAATGCATCAGGCCTGGCACACAGTGAGCACTCAGCAAGTCAGCAGGCAGAACCCCCTATCTTCAGGCCTGTTTGTGACTGTGACTATAAAGTAACCGGAGAGGTTCCCAGCGGGGGTTTGAGGCAGGGAGGCCCCCCAGCACAGGTACACACACGTGCACACACACAGGGGCTGCTCTGTGTGTTCCTGCTGTTTGTGCAGGTTGCTTAGCTCCAAGCTGGGTCGAGGAGCACGTGGCCCAGACGGGAGCCTGGCCTTCCTGCCCCAGCCTGCTGGGACAGGGCCTGGCCAGGATTCCTGCATTCCTGCTGCCTTCCCTCTTCCTCTTGGCCATAGACCTTTGGGGTACAAAGTGGAGGCTTTAAGGAGGCACTCACCCTCCCAGCCACCACAGGCTTTGCCCTGCCCACAGTGAGTTGGGGGTGCTGTAGGGGTCCTCCCTGGGCCTGTTGGAGCCTGAGGGTCCTCCTGGGGGCTCTCCAGTCTGCCTGACATCCCCTCCCAATCTCTATCCCCCTACAAGCCCAAGACTGCAGGGGCTATACCTCTGGCAGGGAGGTGTGGGGGACTCTGCCCCCACATACACACACACACACACACACACACACACACACACCCTCCATGGCTTCCTGGAAAAAGGAAATCAGCCAGTATCCCATAAGCTCCTCCGCTAGGACTCTAAGTCCCCTCACAAAACCCTGCCCCACCAGGACACCCCCATGGCCACCCCAGTGCCTGGGCGGGTGGAGAGAGGAGCTCCTTGTC
Source organism: Vicugna pacos (assembly GCF_048564905.1). Lineage (NCBI taxonomy): Eukaryota > Metazoa > Chordata > Mammalia > Artiodactyla > Camelidae > Vicugna > Vicugna pacos. Next base: position 10,989,362 of record NC_132998.1, read on the forward strand.
CTGTGTCCAGAGCAGAGAAGAGCCAGCTCTTTGGCTAGCTCTGAGGACCTTCCCAGGCTCAGGGATGCCACATGGCTTGTCACCCCTGGCAAGTTCACCTTCAGTCACCAAGCCCCCAACCTATTGGACCCCAAAGGTATGACTGGGACTCCTCCCCTTGTCTGACCTCACCCCAGGGTGGGCAGGGAGCACCTGGCAGAAACCTCTGCCCTACGTGATACAGTGATAACGTATTCATACCACCATGCTGTAGACAAGGAGCGCCCCTTTCCTTTGTCTTCTGGAAACTAAACTGGCCCAGAGGTAGCGAGTGCAACCCACCCAGGCCCTTCAGCTTCCAGATCCCTCCACAATAGGTCAGGGCCACCTCATACCTCAGGGGTGACAGCCAGCACCGTGAGTGTAGCCCACCACCTCATTTTTCCAGACAGAGAGACTGAGGCCCAGAGAGAGGAAGGGCCCTGCTCTAAGCCCACAGGAGAACTGGGCCTCCTGACCCCAGCCACCCTCCTCGGATACAGCCAGAGCACTGGCAAATCTCCCACTTGGAGCTTTGCTCAGTGTCCTGGGACTGCCTAACTGGTGGGGTAGAAAGAGAAAGAGGGGACCCACACCCCCAAATCAGCTGATGTTCTGTGGGGAAGAGGAGTAGGCTGCAAGGAGACTCCTTCCCAAGGCCTAGCCTTAGGACTGGCAGGAGTAACAGTTCCCAGAGGGGGACACTGCCCAGGGTCCCTTCTGGAACTCCAAGGGCCTAGAGCATGGCCACAATGAGAGGGTCACTAGTGTGACCACAGACAGGCCTGGGTTTGGGAAGGGAGACTGAACATATTCTGAGACCTACACCCTCTCCGCCACTGTGGCCTTGCAGTTGTAAACCTACACCAAAAATGTGGAGATAAGAGAATGGAAAAAGAGAACTAGGCTGGGAATTGGGAGGCTCTGGTTCTAGTCCAGCTTTTGTCACTAACTCACTCGGGGCACTTGAGCCTCAGTTTACCCATCTGTCTAGTGGCAACGGGATTTGTGCTCTCCTTGCCCCCACCACTTCATGCTGCCAGAGCCCACCCCTCTGCCATGGGATGTGGTGGCGGGAGGACCATGAGGCCCCTTCCTCAGAAGCCCTGCCCCGGGGAGCTGCCAGGCTGATGGGGGAGGTGGGCAGGGACAAGTTTTGGCACTGTCCTGGGCCACCATCCACGAGCCATTCCTATGGGTCAATGTGCTCGTCAACAGTACTGCAAGGTGGGGCCATCGCCCTCTTTTACAGATGGAGAAACTGAGGCAGAGCCAGGACTCCAGCACAGCTCGGGGAGCCTCCAGCAGGACCGAGGGGAGGCCCCCTGAAGAGGGGACTAGGGTTCTGGGCCTGGAGCCACCCACCAGCTGGGCAGGTGTTTCATGCCGCTGCCGGCGGAGGATCCCCAAGACGCGGAAACTCAGGAACTCGGGACCTGTGTCCCCATCAGCCATTCGGCGCCCAACCCAACGGCGCCCGGACCGGGGCAGGGCCGGGTGTGGCGCCAGGTCCGGGGCGGGACTCGGAAGCCTCTGTTCCCGCAGCGCCGACACCTGGTGTCCGCCCGCCCGCGGATCGGCGTGCCTGGGCAGGGAGGCCGCTCGGGGCCGCCCGGACTGGACGGGATGGGACGCGGGCGGCGCCGCCACATCTGAGCCCCGCCGCATTCCGGGCCGCCCCGCCCGGGGCCGGGAAAGAGGGGCCTCCCGAAGCCGGTCGGGCACCGCCCCCTGCCGGCCGCCGCAAGCGGATGCAGGTCCGGGAGCAGGAGGCGCCTCCCCGGGTCCCACCATCCCCACTAGTCTCTCATCAAACACTTCCTGCCTACGCCTTGGGCTGAGGGTCCTGCCCGAGGGCAAAGCCAGAGTCTTGTAGAGAGGCCTTGCCCTCTACGCACTTTGGCAAAGGCTCTCAGCCACACCCCACACCTCCTAGAGCACACCAGCCACACCCTATGCAGACCCTACAGCCAGGCTGCGGAAGTGGCCTCCAGTTTCTGGACTCCCCTTGCCAGGGAAGTGGGCGGAGCTGGAACCTCCTCTCCCTGACTTGCAGCTGCTCACGTATTCTCCAAGCCCACCTGTCACGCGACCCTCGATGCCCACCCCTCCTGCCTATAACCCAACCAGGATTCTTCCACTCGATCATTGTCTGCCTCCTCTAAGACCCCTCAAGGTATCAATAGCAAAATGCTTCTGGAGCAATTACTATGGGCAAACACTGTTCTTCCTACTTTATAAACATTCATACATTTAATAAGCCTGCCCAGAACAAACCCTGCACAACCCCTGCCTCCCACAGCCACACACACATACACACACACACACACTTTGTGCCTGTTCATAACTCCAGGTTCCTGGGTCTGGAGTTCTGTGGATTTCCTGTCCGCCACCCCTCCACACACCTCCCCTCCAACCCCACACCCAACCTCCGTCAATGTGATTCAGGACACCAGACACCGCGTGGCCTTCCCTGAGCTGGAGCCTCCTTCCCCACATTGGGCCCATACTCAGGCAGCTCTGTGGGCAGCAGGTGCTGGAGAAGGAACCAGGGCTCTAGTCCTGGCCACCATGCAGCTGTGTGACCCAGAGCAGCACAGGACCCTCTCTAAGCCCCAGGGATCCAAGCTGTGGAAAGAGGCCATTTCTAAGGCCACATTAGACCTGCCCATGCGGGACCCAGGGTGGGCCTGGGCTTGTTCACGTCAGAGTGTACTCTCTCTCCACTTCCCAGGGTCTTGGAGCTTTGTATATAGTAAGTGCTCACTAAAGCATGAACAGTTGTTCACAGATTGTGACCCTGCTCTCAGCCCCACTTTGAGCCTAGGACCTGGGAAGAAATACATTCCTGGCCTTCCTGGCTTCAAGAACCTCCTGAGAGATCCTGGTCCAGGCCCAGGGCAGTCAGTGACACAAGGAGGGTGTTGATCTGTGAACAGGCCTGGCAGTCTCCCACTCTCTAACCTCTGCAGGGCCTGGCACCCGCCTACAGGCCACGAGAGAAAGATAGTCCAAGTTCACACGTGCACAGGTGCCCCCATTAGAGCGCTGTGAACCAAAGATCCAATCTGGAAAGCCAGGGAGAGCCAGCTGACCATGGCTTTCAGCCTGTACTTGAGGGGCTGCCCTTAACAAGCCCGTAACAAACACTTACTGGGCACTGACTGGTGTCAGGCGCTGCCTGAGGCACTGGAAACACAGTGCGGGACACAGAGAAGATGCTGGAAACCAGCTCACAGAGTCAAGGACAGAACCTGGGGTGGCAGGTTCTCTTCCCAGAGAGGTAAGTGTAGGCGAGGTATGGAAGGCCAGGCCAGGGCCAGGCGGCTGGGGCGGGGCAAGGCCGTGGGAATTCGGTACAGAGTCTGGGGCTTCCTCGAACCCCACAGGTGGAGGAGAGGAGAGAGCACTCGCAGTCCTGACCGCCAGCTCACTGTGGCCTGAGCACTAGACAGTCACATCGTCCAGTGAACAGGGCGAGAAGAGAGGGGGGGTTCAATACAGCAGGAGAGACCAGAGCCAGGCACCAGGCAGAACTTCCCGCTAGGACTGTCTGAATTCCAAACTGGCAAGAGACTGAGGGATTCCCTGACCCCCAAGGCTTTAAAGAAAAGGTGCCACCAAGGGGCTTCAGAAGGGTCCTTTCTGTACCAAAACAGGGGGCTGGGATCAGGCTTCTCAGGGCCGCTCCACACAGGGGAGGCGGGAATGAGAGAGGACGGCTCAGCCATTCTCACGTGTTTGGCCTTGTTTTCTTCACACAGCAAAAGCTGCTTCGTCAGCTCCCTGGAAAACCTCTGTGCCGTCACTGATGGAGAGCCCTGCCCCGGGCCTCTCTCCCTTGGCCCTCTGTTCCTGGCAGGAGCACAGACCTGCCCACTCCCAGCGCAGGCTTGGGAACTGGCCCCCACCCTGGCCCCTCCCAGCTGGGCCATCGAGGCGCACTCACTGAGCAGAATCCAGCGCCCCTCGGGCCCAGGCCCAGCCAGACGGGGAGGGAGGAAGGAGCACACAGCCTGCCCCTCCCGGGCAACCGGGCAGGACTGGGGGTCAGGAGTCCTGGGCTCTAGTCCCAGCTCTGGGCCTCAGTTCCGCCAAGCTCTACAGTGAGGGGCTGAACTCAACAATATCCAAGGAGACTGCCAGCTCCGACAGTTTTAGGCCAACAGGACGACACACTCCCTTCACGGTGCCCACAAGGGGTCCAAGGCCAGAGCAGGTCCAGCTCTGCCCCTCCCGTGCTGTTTACCCTCTCTGTTAAATTCAGTCACCCAAGTGTCCTGCTAGAGGGGCTGTCGCAAGGGTCCAATTAGATGCTTGGGAAGTGCTCTGGGAGTGTGGAGTCAGTGCTTTCATCTCCAAGGTGAGATTCCAAGATGGCACACCTTGGTGCCCACAGGACTGACGTAGGAAGATACAAAACACTGCACCCAAGGGCTGGAGAGAGCATAGCCAGGGCTGGGCTGGGGGCCTCTGGGGAAGGTCAGCCTCTCAAGGGAGGCACTCGTTGAGGGCTGGAGACAGGGGCATTCCAGGCAGGGATACAGGTCTAAGGACGGGGCGCCTGCTTCCTCAGGCCATCTCCACCGGGCCCCCTTGCTGGGAAGTAGGCAGGCTAAGCCAGGCTGCCCCACCTGGAGACCTGGCCAGGAAAACTGCCCTGGACCCCCAGCTCCATTGGACCAGAGGTGACCCTCACCAAGGGAGCCCCGCAGGGCAAAGAGGGCCGCTCCTGGGCTTGGGGAAGGGGCTGGGGCTGTGCCCGGTGTGGCTGGTATGGCCTGGGCCTGTTAAATGTCTGTAAGTGAAAGGGCACTCCATGGGGCTTAAGACCCTCAGGGGAATCCATGGCCCCCAGCCCACACCCCTTAACGTACGGAAGGGGAAACGGAGGCTTGGAAAAAAGTAGTCACTTAATCAAGGTCACACAGCGCCAAGCTGCCTCTCCTGCCTCCCAAGTGGGGAGGGCCAGCCTCCCCATGCCAGAGGCCCCTGCCCAGGTCTGGGGCAGGCGTCAGGGGCTCCATGGGGGCGGGGGGGCATTGCTGGGCTCAAGGCCAGGCCTGGGATACCGCAGAAGGTAGTTTCTGCCTGAGCAGGGCGGGGAAGCCTGGAGGCAGGGAGGTAGCCTGTCCTCTACCTGGCAGACAGCATTTGTTACCTTATAAGGCGCTTTCTTCTCTCCCTCAAACAGCCTCTGACAGAACCAGGTGAGGCTGTGGGCGGAGGGGGCAGGGCCCATACTTGGAGCAGCGGTCTGCTCACCCACCCAACTGCCTGAGTCGCCCTCCCTGGGAGGGCAGGATCCAAAGCAGCCCCCCGGCCTGTCAGAGAAAGTCAGCCAACATGCAGGCCTGTCTGAGGACGCCAGCCTGGCCTGGGAGCCAGGACCCCTGGGTTCCCTCGCCCCTGTGGGAGGGGGTCGTCCACCTGCCCTTAACCTGCACCATCTCCCTCTCACCCCAGATTTACAGCCAACCTGGCTCTCCTGCCCCCTCACACTCACACACAGACGTACACACAGCAGCCTGGGGGGCCTGGCCTTGGCAGGGGAGATTGGAGGTTTACCTACTGTCCTTCCCTGGGGACAGTGAGCCTGGCTCTCCAAGGAGGGCCCCAAGGCCTCTTGCCCCTTGCCCAGAGAAAGCAGGCTGGGCACTGCCCGGGAGTCCAGCAGGGCCATGTCTGTCTCCATCCTCAGAGGCATGGAAGGGCCTAGGACCCAGACCCAGTGGCTGGGAGGGGCAACAGGGCTGTTCATTCACTCTGACTCTGAGTCAGGGGAGGTGTCAAGGGGGTCCCAGTGGTGGGCTGGACTGAAGCAGAGGGCCTGGGGTCCCACAGCTGGCACAGGGCAGGCCACAGCGAACGCCCTATGAGGAGGTTTCAGGCTGGCCAGCCGCTCACGCTGTGTAGCTGGGCAGCCACGAGCCTCCTGAAGCCCTGGCTTCCTCTCTGTAAAATGGGAGTGACAGTTTCCTCCTCCTGGAGTTGTTTCAGGGCCCACTGGGTTGACGGTTTAGACAGTAACACACAATGGCCTGCAAATGGCCTTTAATGGGCGGCGGGGGAAGTGTCAGGGTGCCCACAGGGTCTCCAGCTATGTTTGTGGGTGCCAACTCCATTCCAGCCCCTCCAGGGACACAGGGCCCTTAGACACTGAGGAACACCTTGAGAGGGGCTCCCAACACCACCAAGGAAAAGGCCCTGAGGACAGTACCCATGCCAGGCAGACCCCTCTGCCCCCAGGTTGCCACGTCCTGGCCCCAGTGTCTCCGGTGCAGGCAGCTGTGTGTGTCCGAAGTGCTGCCAGGCCCACTGGGCCACACCCTGGTGACTCAGGGCTGTGGCATGCATCCTACCCAGCAGTGGGAGAACAAAGCCACCAACTCAGGGCCTCGGCATCCAGGCTGAGTCAGAGTGAACACACCCAGCCAGGTGCCCCCAGGGTCCCACCCCAAGGGATCTGCAATAGATGAGCAGAGGCAGCCCCTCACACTGATGAGAGGGGATGGGGTTAGGACTAGAGTTGGGGGCATGCCTGGGTGCAGCTGCCTGAGAGTCAGGAGCTGGGCCCAGGGAAGCCTGGAGTTCTCAGGCCCAGACCAGGACCACCAGCCCACCTCTGGACCCCAGATTCCACTTGCCGTAGGGAGCAAAGCCACAGGCCCGGGGCCCAGGAGGCCAACTTTCTGGGAAGCAAAACTGGAAGGGAAGATAATGGAGGAGAGGGGAGATGCTTTCCATGAGGGCCGTGGGCCCCAATCAGTCTGGGTCAGGGACAATCTGTGGACACAGCCCCGACCCCGGCCCCCAAGTCTGGTCCTGAAATGGGTGAGAATTGTGACAAGGTGAGGATGCCAGGTCTTCCAGTTACCACTCTGGTTAAGGCCAAGTGAGGAGTGGTTTCCTGGGCTGAGCCTGGGAGTCAGGGTTGGCAGGAGAGGGTCCAGGGTTCACCCTGCTAAGACCCTGCCATCTCCCCAACCAGTAGCGGCTCAAAGAAGGAATCGAGGCTCCCAGAAAAGGGTCCAGAGTGAGAGAGAAGGCCCAGGCAGGGAGACAGGGAGCTGGTAGGGGGCGGGAGAACTGCATTCACTGGCAAGGAGGAGCCCCAAACCCCAGGTCCAGTCCAGTGTGAAATGGGGTCCCTGTTTCAGCCGATACCAGACTCTAGAGTGGGGCTCAGCTGCAGGATGCTGTCTCACCAGGCCCCAGTCTGGGTGCAGAGGGAGGAGGGGGTCCTGCCACCATCTGGGGCCAGAGGACCCAGTCTTCAGCCAAGGCCATAGCTGAGAGCAGCCCATCAAGAAGAGGGCAGACAGACTCAGCAGGACACCCCAGGGCAGACAACCAGATCCCCACAACCCTGACTAGGCTGTGACCATGCCTGGCCCTAACATGGAAATCCTGACCCCAGCCTAACTCTGCCTGTGTCAGATCCCACAGGCCCAGGCTGGGAGCTGAGTTGGCAGGGCAGGGGCTGGGGACAGGACGTACCCCCAGTAAGAACAGCAAGTACTCAGCCAGCACCGTGAGCCCAGGCACCCAGTGACCCCCTGGTAGACCTTATATGGGGGGTGGGGGTCCTCCAGACTCTGAGCCTGGCCTGGCGTGCCTGGCCTCCCAGCAGGGGTGGGGGTCTACTCAGAACAGTCCCGGTGCCCACAGTGCCCAGCCACAGCAACACAGCCCCCAGCCCACTACCCCAGACTCCAGGGTCTGGGGTCCCTGTGCCTCAGGGGAGGGGAGTCAAACCCAGGCCACTGGGATTGTGCCAATGTCCGCCAGGCGGCCCCAGCACCCCCTCCTAGCACCCTTACCCACCGCCCCTGGTCTCTAGGCACAGCAGGCTGAGTTTGAGGCCCTCCCTCTGCAGTCTGGGGAAGAGGGAGCAGGGCTGCCTGGATGGCATCAGCCCCCACCTCCCTCCCCCAGGCCCAGACTGCATTCCCTGCAAGCCAGGACCTGCCACTCAGGTAAACATGCGAGCTCAGCACCCTCCTCTGCCATCCTCCCAGCCTCCGAGGGGGCCACTGCAGCTCGATGAGCAGGTCTCTCTATCAGCTGTAGCCTGAGCTGCAGTCTCTGCCACAAGACTCCCCACGACCTTTCTCAGGCAGGCCCAAGCATCCCAAACTCCTCCGGCCTGCACAGCCTTCTCTCACCCCTCAGCCCTGCGCCCCAGAGACCCCGCACCCACAGTGGCAGGACAACCCACTCCGGAGTGGGTCCTCTCATTAGCCTGCCAGTCCAGCAGACCCAGCCCAGAGCGGGACAGTCAGGAGCTGCGGCCCCACGCCCCCCACCACCGTGGTCGTAACTCATCACATATCACATAGGAGGGTTAGGACACAAATTCCCTTGTCCCCCAGACTAAGATTCACCCCAGAAGCCTGGCTAAGTGTCTGGGGCATCTGGAGGCAGGGGAAGCTAGAGAGAGGCAGGAGACTCGGGGATGCATAAGGCAGGGCCAGGGCTTCCCCAGACTTCAGGCCTGCAAGTTCTTGCAGGCATCCAACCTGATTCCCTACAAGGCAGTCCAAAGGGAGACGGAGATTTTTCTCCTCTCCATCCCTCCAGGCACCAGCTAGGTCCAGACTCTGGTGCCTCTGGCCTGGTGCCCACTCCGCTCCGCCCCACCCCTGCTGGTCTCCCTGGCTCTGGCCCTGTCCCCCACCCCAGCCCCCATGCTGAGCAGAGGGCCCTGGGCCTCCCTGCTCCAGGTGTCTGGGCTGCCCAGAGTCTACGAGAAGCTCCCTGCTGCCTGTGGAATTCACCACAAGACTGTCACTAGCAGTTAAGGACTTCTGCAACACGTCAACCCATCCCAGCAACCGGACCCCCACTGCCCTCCACCTGACCCTTCCCGGAGGGGCCACCAGGGCCCCTGATGGTCCCCAGAGAGGCCCTGCAGTTTCAGCCTCCCAGCTTTGTTGGGCTGCCCCATGGCCTGGAGCGCCCTCCTCTCCGCTTTCAGGTAGAGAGCAAATCCTGTCTGTCTCTCAAGCATAGCACAAGGGTGCCCCCCAATATCCCCAAGAGATTCCCCTCTTGGAAGCCCAGAACTGCACTCTTTCTGATGGCACATCCACCTCCCGTGTCCTGCAGCTTTCTGGTGGGTCTTTGCCATCCCCAATCTCCAGCTTCCTGAGGGCACAGACTATCCTACCACAACCCTCCCTCCCTGGCATGGTAGGCAGGAGACAACACTGTGATCTTCTCTGCCACCTCCATCCCACCCCAACCAGCTTCAGGCCACTGGAGGGGGCCGAAGGGAGAGGGCAGGGGAGGGGAAAGAGTCCCAGCTGGAGCTCCAGTTCTCATGACAGTCTTGTGACAGTGGTGTTATTGTCCCCATTTTACTTACAGGGTCACTGAGGCTACCACAGGGTGACTGCCCAAGTGGCAGAACGGGATTTAGACCCCAAAGCCCACCCTCCAAAGAACTGAGGACCTGTCCCAAGCGGGTGTGGAGGTGAAGTACCCTGGGGAAGGGCAGGGAAGGTGGCAGGGCCAAGGCCAGACTTTCACCTAAGTCCTTGTAACGCTACAGCAGGATCCTCAGGCCTGGTCGGGAGCAGCCAGAACCCCAGGCCACCTCCACCGCAGCACATAAGGTGACTGATGCCTAGCCCCGCGCCCCGTCCCGCCCCCTGCCGCTACACGCACATTCCAAGCCACGTGTGCAAACCCAGCACCGCAGCCCCTCCACCGCGGAATGCACCCACGCACCTCCTCCCCGCCCTCACTTCCGCCCCCGCCGTACACACCCAGACCGTCCCGACCGGCTGGGCCGGCCCTGCCGCCTCCCAGAGAGGCTCCAGAGGCTCCCCGCCCCCACTTGGAGCCAGGTTGAAGGGATTCCGTGGCGCAGGAGCGCCCCCAGCTGACCAGTGTGGGAAAGGCAGGGCACAGGGGCCCAATCCAGACCGCAGGCCAGTAAGAGGAGTCCTGTGTGCCCCCGGGTCCCTGCCCTCCCACCATTCCTTGACCTCCTTGAGCACCCAGGGCCAAGTCAGGAGGAGTGGGCCACGAGCAGAGGGGAGGAAAGGGCAGCCCTGAGGACCACAAGAGCACAAACAGGGAGGGGAGGAACAGCAAAGCCGAGGCAGATGGATGGCTGGAGCACAGGTTTCCACCTTGGACTTGGTGATGGATTAGCCGGGCTGGAGAAGGGAGAATAGAATGGGCCTCCCAGATTCCTGGCACCAGGCGGACGATGATGGAGACACAGGTGAGGACAGGTCTGGGGTGGCAGCTGAAGGGCCCATCTTAGACATGTAAACCTGGAGCGACCTGAGGGACATCCAGTGGAGACCAGCAGGACATGGACAGTCTGAAGTTCTAAAGGGTCTGTGGACATGCAGGGGGACAGGGACACCCATCCCAGCGCTGCTCCCCTCTCCGGTTTCTGACCTGTCCTTGGGTCAGAAGTCTCTTCTCAAGATGGGCCTGGTGTGGATTAGCTACTCCGAGGGTCCCTTCCTGCTCTTGTATGTGTCATTACCCACCCAGCCTCTCTCCACCTGGGCCTCAGTGCCCTGCAGAGCCCTCCTGAGAACACACTGAGCACTCAGTGTTAAGTCCCGTTTGCTGAGCACATAAGACCCGTAAGGGTCAGAGAGGTTAAGTAACCTGCCCAAGGTCAAACAGATTGGAACAGAGGCACGTCCAACCACAACCATATGCCTGGCATAGTATGAGGCCCTTTGTGAGCTGACTCCTGCCTGCTGGCCTTTCCAGACCTGGCTCCAACGTGCCTTCTCAGTGAAGCTTTTTCCTACCCACTTGGCTGAGTGAGATGCTCCTTCTATGTGCTGACAAATATGATACTTTTCATTCATTCATTTAATAAATAATCACCATCTACAATGTTCTAGACACTGGATTACCTCTGTGGGCAAGCCCAAGATCTCTCTCCTCATGGAGCTTACCTTCCATTGGTGCGGGTGGGGCGCGGTGGACATTAAACAAATATGTACAACACTGTTGGGGCCATTTCATGGGGGTGAAACCCCTGCAGGCGCCCCGGGCCCCACTCTCAGAAGGAAGCCGCGCTTGGGTTCCTGCTCTGCTGTCCCTGTCTTGGAATTCTCAAAACTTTTTTAACAAGGCGCCCTCCTGTTCATTTTGCATTGAGCCTGCAAATTACATAGCCAGTCTTAAACAGAGTGTGTTAGATGGTAGTCACTGTGGAGAAAAATAAAACAGGAAAGGAGAATGGGGGTGACAAGGAGGAGAGATTATACATTTCAGTAGGAAGATCAGGAAAGATTTCATCAGAAGGTGATGTTTAGTGAAGACTTGAGTGAGGTAAGAGCGCCGGCCACCAGGTATTTGGCCATCATGGCTGAGGACAGGGCAAGGGCAGAGGGCTGGGGTGGGAGCCTGGCTGGTGTGGGAGGAGAGGCAGAGAGGAAGGAGGCCAGGGTGGCCAGAATGGGTGATGGACAGAGGGCTGGTAGAAGGGGAGGTGGGGTCACTCGGGCCCCGGAGGCGGTATCAGGACTGGGCTTTACTGTAAGAGAGATAGGGAGATACAGGAGACTGGTGACCAGGGAGCTGAAGTGATCTGACTTGAGGACTCACCAGGAGCCTCCCAGATCCGTGTTGAGGAGAGCCTGCCAGGCAAGGGCAGAGGCGGGAAGACCACTCTAATGCTTGCTTGGCCTCCTTGTGACTTTCTTGTTTCCCCAGGAGACCTGGTGGACTGGGGGTGGGGAGGCAAAGTAGAGGGTCAGGGGTGATGCCCAAGTGTCTGGTTTGGGTAGCCAGGTGGGCAGAGGAGCTATTCCACGAACCAAGACAGGGACCACTGGAAGAGGGCAGGGGGAGGAGGGGAGATGACTGCAACTTTCATCTAAGAAGATGACCGCAGGCCCAGCCAGGTCCGGGTCCACTACAGATACCCACACCGCAACCACCCTCAAGCTCATCCATTCCTAGATGCTACCTTTTCCTCCCAGTCCCCTCACACCTCCCCAGCCCTTCCGGTCCCTCTCAGGTCCTCAGGGAGATGAGGGCTCCAGCAATAGTTAATCTGCATTTCACTTGGAAATGCGACCACCAGGCAGGGCCGCCTAGTCTAGCCTTCAAAAAAAGTCCCCTCTGCAGCATCCAGTGTGGCAGGTGCCATCACCTTGCACACCTCTGGGGCCCAGGAGCTCACTGTCTCCCCAGGAAGCCTGCCTATGCTTAGACAGCTCAACCAGCCATGGTCCACCTCCCTGGAAGGCCCCGCCTGGTCTTTTCTGAAGCCACATGGAACACAGTGGCTCCCTCTTCTCTGACATGGGAGCAAGTGGAGGGAGAAATCGCTTACTAAGCACCTGCTCTATGCAGGCATCTGGGGTGCAAGGTGAGCCACAAGCTGGGACCCCTGTGCGCAAGGATCATAACAAGACCTTGCAATACAAACTGAAAAGAAAAAGAATAGCGAATTTTATCAAGCACTTGCTATGTGCCAGACACTGTTCCAGGCACTTTATGTGAAATAAAATCATTCTGTCTTCAAAGCTGGGCTCTGTTCATTATCTGCACATATGCATTGGCCCACAGTCCTGCAGACACTATGGTAAACCAGAGTTTACGCTCAGAGAAGCAGGAAGCTGGAATCTGCAACTAATTGCCTGTTTTAAGTGTCGGCCAGAGTTTCCCTTCTCAGTTTAAAGGATTTCTCTCTTCCATCATCTCCAAAACACAAAATGCTCTCTTCTCCCCAAAATGGCCTGAACAGTTGGGAAGGGGCACAGTCCTGTGGCGCCCTCTAGGGGCATAAATATGAATTGCAGAAGTTTAAGTGCAGTCGAAGGGGACTCCAGCCCTCTTGTAGGGACTTAGAGGAACTAACTGGGAAAAAGATCATACTAGAACGTCAAGCACCAACCACCTCCCACCACGCGTGTGTCATCGGTGCTGTAGTGATGACTGCACTTCTGATCAAGTTGCTCATCAGGAGACGGCTCGCTATGGAACTGTGTCTCTAAAACATGGTTATTTCTTCAGGGGTCCCAAGCCCTTTTTTGTAGGAACACAGGTGACTTTAAGAGTTCTTAAACCTGATGCTCTGACAGACGGCTTCATGCAGTCCCTGAGCACTGTTAAATTGTCCACGTGTCTGGAGTTAGGTAGGCTTGAAACGGAGGCGTTATGGGGGATGCATGTGAGGGGGCGTCACTCACAATGTTGGCAATATTCTTTTGCTTGGAGTGGGAATAGGTACATGGATGTTCATTTCATCATCTGTTAAACTTTGTATGTAATTTTTTACAGATATGAAATCCTTTATTTAAAATGTATTCATTCTTTTAGACAAACTTCCCAGTGTTTGAGTCTAACTCTGTTATCACCCAGTTGTACAGAGGACCCACAATGAACCCCCAGCAGCCCTGGAGGCAAGGCTGGCAGGGAAATCTCGGGTTTTGGCCCCACCCCAGCCACCCACAGAATAAAACCAAGCCCCGAGTTCAGGAAGCTACGTGCAGCTCTATCCTGAGAATGCTAACCCTTGAGCTACCAAAGTTTAATATGCAAAAACTACAAGGTGTATTTCATTCATTTGAAAAATCATCAGTAAGTACTTAGTATGTGCTAAGCACTGTGTGAAGTGCTGGGAGTCCAAAAGTGAGTTGGATGTGTCTCCTTCCAGCAGAGAGGTGACTCTGTCAGAAATGAGTCCTGACCATAAAAGACAATGGGATAAGATAAAGAGTGGGAGATGCTGTACGAAAGACATGGGGACGAAATGATCACTTTCTCCTTGGAAAATCTGGGAAGGCTGCTAGGAGGAAGAGGCATAGAGCTGGGCCTTTAAGAGCACTAGAGATTGAATTTTTTGAGAGGAAGAGACTTATTCTGAAAGAAGGGAACAGGGTCAGGAAAAGCCCAGAGGGAGAGAATCCAAGTGTAGGTTTAGGGAACAGCAAGAAGGAGATGGATTTTAAAAAAGAAATCCTGGCTTCTCAGGCTGGAGAGGTAGCAAAGTTCCCATGGTGACAGGCCTGGAAGGAGTTTAGACCTGACTCAGGGGGAGTGGGGAGCCATGGCAGATATTTGAGCAGGAGAGTTGCAGCCGTGTCCTGGGTGGTGGGATCAGGGAGCAACTGGAGGCAGGAAGAGCACTAAAGCTGACCAGTGAGCCTGAGCAGGGACGAGTGAGCAGAGGGAGAAAGGAGTGCCCCTCGGGTCTGTCTCTGTCAGTGAGTCTGCCCTAGGTGAGGAGTCACGTGGCAGACCTTCCCCGGCCAGAGGAGGTGGGAATTAACTAGCCCAAAGCCAAGTCTGCCCAACCCTTTCCTGTCTGACTCCATTCACCCCACTCAGTCCTCCTGTTAACATCTTCCCTGCATCCTCAGCCCCATGCCACCTTCAGTCTTCCAAGCACACGCTGAGGGAGGCAGACATCTCAGCATGCACTGAGCACCTGGTGTGTGCACAACACCCACTGGACCTTGAGGGGCCACAAGAGACACAGGACAAGAAGCCCAAGCCCCCTCTCCCCTCCCCACCCCCGCAAGAGCTTACATCTCCAGGCCAGGAGGGGCTCCATAGGAAAGCTGCCTCTACAAGGTAGAGCTTTTAGGAGCCATAGAGCCCTCTCCTCCCACCCAAAAAAGAAATCCCCCAACCCATCTACTCACTCAGGACTGGTCTCACCGTTAAAGAGACACATTGATTAGATCGAAAACTTTAGTCTTTCTAGTGGATTGAGTGGTAGCCCTCAAAATTATGCTCACACCCCAGAACCTGTGAATCTGACCTTGTTTGGCAAAAGTGTCTTTGCAAATAAGATTAAGTTAAGGATCTTGAAGTAAGACCATCCTGGATTATCCAGGTGGACCCTAAACTCAAGGGCAAGTGTTCTGTTCAGATACAGAAAAGGAGGCATGATCAGATATAGAAAAGGAGAAGGAGTAGGCAGTGTGGAAGTGGAAGCAGAGATTGAAGTGATGCAGCCACAAGCCAGCCATTATTATGATGATGATGATGCACAGAGAGGTTAAGTGACTTGTCCAAGGTCACACAGCTTCTGAGTGGTGGATCTGAGATCAGTGCCAAGGTTCCCACCAGAGCCCTGGATCATTGCAGGGGCCCCTCCCATCAGGGCTAAGGGCACCCTGCTTTGCTTCTCTCAAAACATTGCTCCACTTCCTTCCTTCTGAAGACAGCCTTGTAACCACCCCTTTCTGCCCCAGCTGCGGGGAAACTCGAGTCAACACTGACACTCAAGTACAGCAATGGATGACCCTTCATGGCCTCCAGTTTTGTTTTCCTCCCAAGGTAAGAAAAGGGGCCCTTGTCTTCTATTTTACCTTTAATAAGAGCCTGCTTCTTTCTAGAGAGAACATGGGAGGCAGCATGTATTAAAGACGTAACAGTCAGAGCAACACAGAGGACTAAAATGCTGGGTTCACAGGAAACAGAGATTGTAAAATGCTGGCCGAGCCACCACAGAGGCTGTGATTAAGCCTCAAGGCCGCCAGGGTGGAAGAGGAACTCTGACCTGTTACTATCTGCAGGAAGCAGACACTTTTCTCATGGGAACAGACTTTTTCCCTTATAATAAACTCTAGTGAAAATTGCTCACATGGCCCTTGGTATAGGGAACGCTGAGTGATATGACTGACTATGTCCCGAAAAACCATTTTTGCAGCAAAAGGAAAGCATATTTAATGTGACTGTTGGCCAACGTCAAGGACACTGAGGACACTCAGGGAGGGTCCTCCAGGAGAGAGACCAGGGTGGTCCAAGGACAGACTCTCCCATGACAGGGGCAGAACTCAGAGACCCAGCCTGGATGGATGGCTCAGCCCTTCAAAGCCATGCCTGAAACACCCACCGCTGGCTTTTGGTCCCCAGGGCAGAGTCCACTCCTGTGTCTGTGAATCTGCTCCCAGCTCAGTGCCCTTAACAGCTGAGCTGGTTGGCAGGGTGGGCAGATGGATGGCAGGGGCCAGCGCCCACGCCCCTCACCCAGTGGGGCAGGTACTTCCTGTGTCCCCCAGTGTCTGCTCTCCCCTTCTGTAGACGCAGTGGGGACCTGATCTGTCGTTGGGCACATGGGCACCCTTACTGCCCAGAGACACTAAGTGGTGGAGTCGCCTCAAATCCAGGTCTACCTGCCCCAGAGTCCTCGCTCCCCTGACAGAAATGAGAATTGTCACCACTGAACCGATGCAGACCAACTATTCCTTTAGCAGGAGAGACCCGTGTCTGTGCCAGATGCCTTGGTTAGCTCCCTGGGGTCTGAGCTCTGACCCCCAGATCTGGGTGACAGTGGTGACAGTCAGCAGGTCTCACAACGTGCATCTGGGCTTTGCAGCGCTACTGGGCCCTTGTTCCCTCAACAACACTGAGTGTGGGACGCGGCAGGGACCCCTGGAAGAAGGGCTTTTGCATGGGCAGTGACCCCAGGCTACCGTTAGCTGCTGCAATGTTTCAAACCACTTCCGACTTAGTAGCATAAACAGCATCCAGTTTATTGCATTAGCAGAGTCCATGGGTCAGGGCTTTTGGACATGGTGTGTGTTGGGGACAGAAGCTGGGACATTGGTTGGGAGGACTCTAGTGGCCAGGAGGGCGGCTCAGAAGGACGTCTGGGGCTGGAATCATCATCACTCCAGCTTCTTTCCTCACATATCTGGACTGGATGATTCAAAAGCTGGCCTCGGCTGCAGGATCTACATGGGCCTCTCCCCGTGGCTTCTCACAGCATGCTAGCTGGGTCCCAAGAGGAAGTGTCCAGAGAGCGACATCGGGAAAGCGCCATTCCCAGGGACCCAGGCCGGCACTGCCTGGCTTTCAGGACCTAACCTTAGAGGGCAAGTGGCTTTGTGCCCTCTGTGTCTATTGGCAAAGCGCTCTCAAGCCCAGCAAAGGGGAGGGGACACAGATCCCACTTCAACGGGAGGAGGGTCAAAGAACTCGGGGCTGTGTTTTGAACTGCCACATCCCATAACATCTGAGGGTACCTCCTCCACGGCTTACCTGTATGATTTCAGGGTGTTTTAACATCAAAAATTAACTCCCCCTCATAGACATAGAAAACAAACTTATGGTTACCAGAGTGGGAAGTGGGGGGGGACGGGATAAATTGGGAGTTTGAGATCTGCAGATATTAACTAATATATAGAAAACAGATAAACAACCAGTGTGTACTGTATAGCACAGGGAACTATAGTCAATATCCTGTACTAGCCTAGGGTGAAGAAGAACATGAAAACGAATGTATGTATGTTCTTATGTGACTGAAGCACTGTGCTGTACACCAGAAACTGGCACAACATTGTAAACTGACTGTACTTTAATAAAAACGTATTTTTTAAAGAAGGAAAGAATGGAAGTTGGGGGGAAAAAAACTCCCCTTCCCACAGCTGATGCCTGAAATTCCCCAGGAGAGATTTAGTCTCTGACCCTGAAGGGACTTTATCCTAAAACAAGTCCTCTGGCCCCAGCACTGCACTCTAGACTTGACACTTCTGCTTTAGTGTCCATGGATGGGCTCACCAGATCTTTCCAGAGAGCAGCAGTAGCTAAGAGAGGAGGAGGGAGCACCTGGGCCATTGTGTTTCCCTAAAAGTCCATCCTGACTGGATGCCTGGGAAAGGAGGGAAGGAGAGAAGGGAGGTCTAAGGTCGGGGGGGTAAACATGGCAATATCACCACCATTCAGTCAGAGGCTGGTCCTCCCGCGAGCTTCTGACTACCCCCCCGCCCCCACTATCCCACGGGCTTCTGAGAACAGGACTCCCGTCCAGCCTTGTAGCTCTGAGGGTCCCTTCCCACCTCTTATCCCCTAATCTGCTGTGGCCCTCTCTCTTTTAGAGCCAAATGTCTGTTTTAGGAGTTGATTCAACATTCTGTTTTCCATTCAAACCAGCCTCCTCTGTATGCCTACTGCGCCAGCACTGCAGAAACAAGCCAATCTGGATTAATAAAAGGGGGTCTGGGGGAATTCAGGGAATTAGGTGCTTATTAAATCATTGGTGGAACAGGTGGCAGCTGGAGAGGCAGGAGGCTTCCAGTGGAATTGCTGAGTTCAAGGACATACCAACACACCACTGTGTCCCCATCCACAGATGACTAGATTGTGGTACACACACACACACACACACACACACACACACACACACACTGGAATACTACTCAGCCATAAAAAAGAATACAATAATGTTATTTGCAGCAATGTGGACGGACCTGGAGATCATCATACTAAGTGAAGTAAGTCAGACAGAAAAATACCATATGACACCACTTATACATGGAATCTAAAAAGGAAAGTTACAAATGAACTTATTCATTTATAAAAGAGAGACAGATTCACAGACATAGGAAAGAAACTTATGGTTACCTGGGGGAAAGGGGGTGGAGAGGGATAAACTGGGAATTTGAATTTGCAGATACTAACTGCTATATATAAAACAGATAAACAAAAAGATCTTACTGCATAGCACAGGGAACTATATTCAATACCTTGTAATGGCCTATAATGACAAAGAATATGAAAAGGAATACATATATGTATAAATGAATCACTATGCCATACACTAGAAATTAACATAACAAGGTAAATTGACTATACTTCAATTAAAAAATAAAGACAGCATGTTAATATTTAGTAGGTCTACATGAGCAGGGTGTGAAAAAGAAGAGAAAAGTTGAGTATATAAAAAATCAGTGTGTTCCAAGCTTCTCTGATGAACTAAAAAAAAAAGATTTGCTGTGGCTGACACTGCCACCACCATGACTACTATCCGGTGCCCAGGACTGTCATGACTGGACACTGGGACAGAGAGACCAGACAGGTGGAACCACCACCTTCCCACAACCTTGCTCTCAGCAAAGACAGCAGCAGGAAGACGGTCCCCATCGCACCTCCGCCTTCCAAATCCTACACAAGCGCGTCTGTCTGGCTGCACCTAATGCACTCTAGCTGCAAGGGAGTCCAAGAAGGGTGGTTTCTGGCCTTCCAGCCTCCGCACTGCAAAAGGCACACTGAAGGAGGACCGAGTGGAAGCTGAGATCCAGTGCACAGTATGCAGTGCAGATGACACGGCAGGAGTTGGTGTCTCCCCCCTCCACACCCCTGCTGCCGTCAGAACGTTGGGTCTCTCACTCCCAGCACGTGTCCTCTGGTTTATTTTTCTTTCCATTGTTGTGCCACCTCTAGAGCCGTAAATCACCCAGTGGACTTCCTGGCCTCAGCAGGTTGACGTCCTCTCTGTTGGGAAGTGGAAGGAGATGGGGTGGCTGGCTCCCTTTCCCACTAATATTCCCCAAAGGCCCATTTATTCCATATACAAATTTCTTTTTCTTTTTGCATAAAAGGGAATTACCTCTTCTAAGAGAAAATGGTTAACTCTCCAACTGACTTGGACTTTCCCTTGTGGTACTTAAAGACGCGGGCCTTTCCAAGGATGGAACTTCCCCACACAGAGTCCCCCCACCTCCCCGTCCCTCCCTCCCTCCGTCTTTCCCTCTCTCCCTCTCCTTCCCTCTCCCTCCAAACATGGAGCATCTCCCCCAAGAGCCTCCCTGCTGTGCCTTCCTTCCTTAGGTTTCAGGTCCCAGACCTGGAGCCTAAATAGCGTCCCCACCTTCAGTGGGGCGGGGAAAACAGGCTATGCCTCGCTGCCTACCCCTACACGTCCTGCGGAGGGCGTGGAGGTGATGGGAATGCTTGGAGGACATAAGGTGCAGTCCCGACTGACCTCCCTTGACGCCAATCTTCCCATTCAATTCCATTTCAGGACTCCCACTAGAGGGAGCTAGACACCCACCAGTCCCTTCCAGGTGGCTCCAGCCTAGAGGAACATCCACATCTCCCAGGGACAAGAAGTTCAGACGAATGAGATTCACGGGAAGAGCATTTCCACATTTGCAAGGCACCTGTCATGCTCCAGAGGTCATCAGGTCCCCATTATTCTGTCCAGAATCCTTCATTTCTTCCTGGTCCCCCAGGGCCCACTGGCATCAGAAGAGAAGGGGTCTGGCCTGGATTACTTTCTTTGATTCAGAGCTTCCCTGTGAAGAAATGAGGGGTCTTTCAACTCCCCTGGCATACTTTCAGGGTGCCTTGGGATCTTAGAGGAGGGAATTTAAACTGAGACAGATGACCCTCCCTCACTCCGACCATTGCCTAAGTAAGGGGTGTGGCTGGGTTGGGGGAAACATGGTAAAGGGAACACGGGACGAGGAGAGTTTTGCTGTGGTCTCCTTGGAAAGTCGTTTCCTTGCCCTCCTAGGAGAGCCTCCCAAACTTGTATCCTCGCTCTCACCCTTGCTCTCTCCCAGGACCTGGGGAGGGAAGCTACAGCCCTGGGAGCTGCTATGCCCACTTGGGCCACACAGGGACGCTATGTCAGGCAGATGCTGCACCCCACCTGCCTGAAGAGAGACCAGACTCCCCTAGGCCTTGAGAGGCTGAGACCCCATCAAACCAGCCCTGGGGGCCAGTCTCCCTCTTCACTGTCCAGCTGGCTGAGCTGAGAACCCCCCTTGACTGCTCAGCTCCGTGGGAGTGAGGTGCGCCCTTGCAAATGGAAGCCTCCTGCTAACTCCAGGATGCTTCCCAGGATTGTGTTCCCCAGTCTCTCCAGACCCACCCCCAACCTTGGCCCCTGAGCAACCTACTGGGCTAGACCAGTGTGTTGGCGGGGAGGGGGGATTGCAGACAGAAAAGAAGCACAGCTGTACTCACAGAGAGAGAGACAAATTGTCACCAGAGTGCTAAGCGCTATGTCCAGCTGTGCTAAGGGTAGTGTGTGTGTGATGCCAGCAGGTGTGGGGCCCTGTGGTGGGTGCTACAAAGCCCCAAACAAGAGCAGTGCTCGATGGGGGGGAGGAGGGTATAACTCAGTGGCACAGAATGCTTGTTTAGCATGCATGAGTTCCTGGGTTCAATCCATTAATAAATAAAGTAGAACACGCAAAGAAAAAAGAAAACCTTAAAAACTAATAAAAAGTTTTTTAAAATCATTAAATGTTAAAAGAAAAAGCAGTGTTTGAACACTAAGCCTGGGGTGATGCAGGTAAACAAGGGGCTCCAGGCTGCCCCATGAAGGCAGGCGAGTCACAGGCAGGAGCTGGTGTGGTGACAAGATGGGAGGTGCAGCTGGACAGCTAGACAGGGGTGGGGAGGAGATGTAAACTAGGTTAAGGAGACTGGACTTTATCCAGAGAGAAATGGACAACCAGGGAGGTTTTAGGTGGTAATGTGATCACAAAGCATCCAGTGATGGGAATGTTCTGTAACTGCACTGTCCAGTATGGAAGCCACCAGCCACATGTATCTGCTGAGCACTTGAAATGTGGGTACTAAGACTAAAGAATTGAATTTTTAAATTCTATTTAATTTTAATTAATTTAAACAGCCATACTAGCCATGTAGCTAGTGGCTACAATATTGATCAGTGCAGCTCCAGAGGAAGGACTGGAAGGAAGACAATTTGGAGGCAGGGACACCAGCTAGGAGGCTCTGGAAATGGTCCAGGTAAGAGAGGATAAGGTCCTGAAGACAGCGGCAAGGAAATGGAGAGGAGGACAAGGATGCTAGAGATAGTTAGTAACTAGAACCAGAAAGTAAGTTGTGATGAACTGCAAGTGGTGACAGAAGGCGGGAGCACCTGGGAGGACTCCCAAGGTGGCCTGGGTGATTGGATGCTTGCTGTATCATCCCTGAGAACAGGAACCCAGGGTGAACAGACATGGAGGAGATGACAAGTTCAATTTTGGACAAGTGGAAACTGAGATGCCTTGGGACCTCCAGGTGTCAGGGCATCTAGGAGGCAGCTCTGTATGTGGCTCTGGTGCTCAGGAAAGAATTCAAGCTGGAGATAGAGACTGTCAATCACTAGCAGTCACAAACTGGCAGCCCGTGGGCCAGCTTTCACCACAGATGGAAGTTGGGATTGGCTCACACTATTTTTTAATAGAGCCTACATTTAAAAATCAGTAGAATTTATACCATATGATCCAGCAATCCCACTCCTGGGTATATATCTGGAGAAAACTCTAATTCGAAAAGGCATGTGCACCCCAATGTTCATAGCAGCACTATTTACAGTAGCCAAGACATGGAAACAGCCTAAATGTCCATCAACAGACGACTGGATAAAGAAGATGTGGTGTATAAATACAATGGAATATTAGCCATAAAAAAAGAATAAAATAATGCCATTTGCAGCAACATGGATGGACCTAGAGATTATCATATCGAATGAAATCAGACAGAGGAAGACAAATATCATATGATATCACTTATACATGGACTCTAAAAAAAAGGATACAAATTCTATTTACAAGCCAAAAACAGATTCATGGACATAGAAAATAAACTATGGTTACCAAAGGCAGGGATAAATTAGGGGTTGAGGATTAACAGGCATACATTTCTGTGTATAAAATAGATGGACAACAAGGACCTACTGTGTAACACAGGGAACTATATTCAATTTCTTGTAATAACATACAATGGAAAATAATCTGAAAAGCAAATATATATGTATGCATATGTATAACTGAATCACTTTGCTGTACACCTGAAACCAATATTGTAAATCAACTATACTTCAATAAAAAATGTAAAAACAAATAAGTAGAATTTATATAAAAATCTGGATTTCCATCTCCTCTTGAACAATCAGAAGACCTGACACCATCAGGCCTGAATCTCCTCATGTAACAGTCATCTCAAGTTGCGTAGCCCCCCTTCCTTAGAGGGGGACCCTACGTTTCCCGCCCAACCCTGGTGGGCACTGTATTTGACCACCCTATGGCAGATTGTTTCAAAAGAAACTCACAACCATCTCCATCCCCCAGGCCCCTTTACAACATGACTTTGCCACTCCTTTCATCAAGAATCTTTGAATTTCCACTATTTTGGTGCAGCCATGGAGCCAACATGACACCTCCATCCATAATCGCAGCAGAGTTACAATTAAAGTTCAGCATGTGTAATATGATAAACCACACCCAGGTAAACTCAGATTAGTCTAGTAAAACATGACCAGCCTTTCAGCCAATGCAGCCAACTTCTCCCGCACCTTGGCCACTTGGTCCCCACTCCTCAGCCAATAGCCCAGGCCACTGACCCTAGTGTCTAGGTCAGTTCATTTTAGGCAACAAGGCTGTGGACCAGCTGTAGAGATTGGTAAAAGCAAAGCAAGCAAAATAGCTGTTCAGGGAAAGGGCTTCCTTTGTCACAGCCATGCTAAAGGGAAACCACCCAAGATCTGTTGCGTCTTAGGAACCACAGGGTATGGTGAACTTTGGGTAAAATAATTGTGGCAAAATGGAAATTCTGAAATCACATTTGCATCCTGTATAAAATTCTTGTACATATTTGGCCATTGCTCCATGCAGAGATTTGTTTCACACTAAGTAGTAGTTCCGAAATGTGTTTTTTAAAACCCTCTTTGGGAAAAAAAGTGAATTTAAATTTAGTAATGTGGCATTACAGTCCTTGGAAATAAAATTAATTTTATACTGTTGTTCTGACAAAGCAAAGGAAATGCGTTGTCTGAAGAGACATGAGCTAAGTTTTGGTTTTGTTTTTTTTTTTCCAAAATTGTTCTTCTCTTCCAAAGAGAAGGTTTTAAATGATTCCCCAAAGCATGTTGGTTGGAATGGTGGTCCCGTGGGATGCTCCTTTCAAAAAAGGAGAAGGAGGGGGAAAATAATTCTTTGGTCAAATCTGCTGGGAAGTGCTCTGTGCTTCTCTCTGATTCATCATAATATTGGCATATTAATGCTTCTTACAAGAACTGCAATAGAGAAACCTCTTTAACTTTACTTAACACAAAGATTCCCATATTTATGACCACAGAACCCTTTATTCAAGTAACACAAGACCTTTACTCAAGTTGCAGCCAGAGATGTTTCCATTAAAGTCCCTTGAGGCTGGAGGACCATGGAACCCACTTTTAAGAAACACTGCATTATAACTCAATCACTTTGCTGTACACCTGAAACTAACTTTGTAAATCAACTATATCTCAATAAAGAAAATTTTTTTTATTAAATAAATAAATAAATACAATTTAACATTTAAAAAAAGGAAACAGGAACACTGCCTTAGCCACTGGGGGAGGGAAAGGGAGACATCGCCCCCTGCTTTCTACCAAATGGTTTTGAAATATTCATCGTTTCTCTCAAATGACAAAGAACGAAATATTGTTTCTACTTTTAATTCATTCCCCTACAGTTCCTGTAACATTTGGTATCTGATAGAGACATTTGAAATGAAAAGATACATTCAGATTTGGGAACCAACAGGCAGCGAGATGTTCCATCCGCCTGCCACCTGTGCATTTGAAGCGGTTTCTGCTCGCACTAATTCCACAACCTCTGGCCCGCCCTCCCAGGTGCTGGAGCGTGCTGTTCCAATCTTCTGCCAACCACACAGCTCTGCCCTCTCCACCCAGCTTGCACACAGCGGGGGGAAAATGTGCTAATCTGTTTTTTCGTTTGTTTGTTTTTGCGAACCCATGAAGAGTGATGTCTAAAGAACTGACAGTATGTGGCAAAATCTAAAAGATGAGCCTGACAGTATCTGAAAGTCTACCGACTAACCCTCTTAAACTTTGCTGTCATTTCTCTAAAGGTTCCATTCACACCGGCAGCCTATTATAGGATCAAACTCCGAGGTGCCTCAACTAGGTTCTAGCATGTCTCTGGGAGTTAACACATTTTTTTCACTCGAGAGAACTGAGGGGCTATGATGCATTTATAGTTTCTGCCTCCTCCCCACTCCGTGATCAAAGATGAAATTTAAGGGACGATGCTCTGCGTTTAAAAATCTGTTTCCTCGCAGCCCTCTGTGTGCGGTGAATGAAATAGCAAGAACCCCTATCCTGTTGGAGCTGACATTTGAGCAGATGGCTCAACCAGAGACGTTTCCAGCTAATATGGTGGCTTGTCATGAAAGCCAGTCCAAAAAGGAGGTATATCTACCTTTAGCTGGGTCGTTGTTTTGCAAGGAAGAGGTTCAAAGTCATGAAAACAGGTAGGTTCACATGAACTATCCACTGTGAGTAAAGAGATGCTGTCACGGGGGTAAAGGAGTTAGGCTGCCGCGGGGGAAAGAGACTCTGCAGAGAAATGGGGTGGGCCTGGAGCCCCAGGATCTCCCCCTGGACAGCAGAGGCACCACCATAATGGCCCTCTGAAGCATGGGGGAGATCTGCACAAGGCACAGTGACTGCAAGAGGAACAGAGGGGACAGTAAAGAGCAAACATTAGGCACACTCTTGTGTTAAAAGGCACCAAGTTAATTAAGTCACCGCACAGCTTGGAACCCTAACATGATCCCTCACAAAAATACATCTTCGTGGGGAGGGTATAGCTCAGTGGAAGAGTGTGTGCTTAGCAAGCACAAGGTCCTGGGTTCAATCCTCAGTACCTCCACTGAATAAATAAATACATAAATCAATAAGTCAATCAATCAATTACCTGCCCCACCCCCCAAAAAAGCAAAAATAAAAATAAAAAGAAGGGCCCAGGGCCTAGGGGCAGGGAGCCACCTGCTTCACCGGAAGATCTGAGGGGGCAGAGGCTGAGCCTGGGGAGAGGAGGAGCAGAATGGGAATCAGAGCCAGAGGGGATCAGGGTCAAATGGTCAGGACAGAGGCTGTGAGGATGCCAAGCAGCCGGGGCTCATGCTGTTGGGTGAGGCTGAGGGTTGTGGAGGTTTGGGTGCGTGGGCAGCTTCAAGGGGCGGGGGGCGGTCCAGGAGACTCCTCTCCATCCTCCCCTCCCGCAGCCTCTCTGTAGAACTCAACCCTTCATTCATTCAACCCATATTTACTGAGCACCTGCTATGTGCCAGGCACTACGACAGTCACTGGAGAGGCGGCAGGGAACAAACACATTTGGCCCTGTTCTCTCGGAGCTTACGAGATGTCCGAGGAGAGACACGAGACGTGTAACTGGACACATGGATGGAGACTCCCAGGGGCTGTGGAAATGCCTGACAGGGATCCCCAGGCCTTAAGGAGGGCAAGGGGCCAGCCGAGAAATGGAAGGAGGGGTGGAGACAGCTTCTCAGAGGCCTGGAGGACACGATGGAGCTGGACAGAGACGACGAAGAGAGGGAGCAGAAGCCCAAGTAGGAGCCTGGGAACCACATTTTGGACTCCGTCTGCGACCAGTGAGAATCTATTTTGAGGGCTGGGGTGGGGGCATTAGACAGGGAGGAGCTTGACAGGCTACTCCTTTTTACAAGACCCCTCTGGGGCCCATGGAGCAGGGTGAGCCAAGAAGCACCGATGGACATGGGGGCTGCGTGAGAGGTGAGACTGGCGGCCAGAGATGGAGCAAAGCTCTCTAAAAGGTAAAATGGACCACATTTGGTGATGTGCAGGGAAGGAGAGGGGAGGACAGCTGCTGGGAAGGAGGTGGTACCATGTCCTGGGAGCCAGACAGGCTAGGAGTGAAGATGGTGCACCAGGAGCAAAGGTCTTCCCTCCATGACTTGCCGCCCCTCTAGTTCATTAAGCTCCTGACGCACCAGCCTCCTTTCAGTTCCTCAGACGCACCAGTCTCATTCCCAAGGCAGGACCTTTTGACCCACTGTCCCTCCGGCAGGAACACTCTGCTCCAGCCCTTATTCTGGCTGGATCCTCCTCACTGGCCAGGGCTTGACTCAGATGCCGCCTCCTCCAGGAAGCTTTCCATGACTACCTCCACCTAAACAACCTACAGGTCTCCATCCCATTGCCCTGTTGTATTACTGTCTGCAGTTACCTCGTATATTTGTTCACACATTCATTAAATGTCCCCTCCCACCAGAACAACGGAGGCTCTGAGAGCAGGGGCCTGTCTCATTTACCATGTATTCTCCTGTGGCTGCCAGAGAGGCTGCTGAGTAAATCACGGCAGAATGGACCAATGTATTAATGCCGCATTCAGGACCTGGGTGAGGGTGGGGCTGCACCTCTCAGAGGCATGCACAGAGATGGTGATTTCAGCTCCAGGAGAGGGGGAGAGCACCCAGGGCAAGAGGGCAGGGCAAGAGGAAGGCTTCCAACAGTCCTGAGGCATGTGAGCCCTGGGCAAGGAGAGAGGAGGTGCTGGCCAGGACCCCCAGACAGAGGTGAGACAGGGACAAGGGACAGCAAGTCTTGCCAAGGGCACGCAGAGCTGGGAGCCGGGGAGCCTGGATTCAGACAGGCAGGCACTCCAGGGCCCAGCCTCCCACAAGCTGAAGTCCACACCATCTCAGGAGTTTCTGAGATCCCATTTCACGAGTGACGGAGAGGATTTCAGTTACCCAGTGAGTGGCAGACCCAGGGTGTGAACCCAGTATCACTCTGGAGCCTACAGTCTCAGCCTCCCCTCTCCACGTCCCGGAGCTTCTTTCAGAGCTGCCCCAGAAGCCATGGGGATGGCTGTGAAGAGGAGGGAGAGGTGCCGGGAGAGCAGCTGAGATAAGAACAGAAAAGCAGGTTCAAGCAAGCATCCAGAGGTAGATCTTGACCCACCAGAGCCAGTGTAGACAGAAGGCAGGCTGCAGTGGAATGAGGAGTGAGCAGGAGGCCAGGACGGAAGGGGGATGAGGGATGCACAGCAGAATGGGTGACTTTAGAGCAGTTTAGCTGTAAAGACGAAGCCAGACACAGGGTAGTAACTGGAGGAGCCCTGGGTGCAGAGGAGGGCTATTTTAAGATGCAAGAAACCTGAGTGTTTTGAAGTTGGAGCCAGCAGGGAAGGAGCAGTTAAAGGAGCATTAAAGAATCAAAAGTGAAGGGGTGGGGGTGCCAAGGAGGACAGTGCATCTATGGGGGCTAGGGGAGGCTCCTCTCCGGGGACACATGGGAAAAGCCCCTGGAGGCGCCAGAGGAGGTCTGGGGACAGAGTGGAGGGAGTTTGTCCGATGGCATCTCCTTTCTGTGAGAAGTAGGAGGTGAGGGTATCTGAGCAGAGCGTGGGAGATGGGGGCAGGTGGGGGCAGAGGCAGGGTTGAGAGGGCATGGTTGGCAGTTATCAGCGTCGGAAGAGGGAGCTGGCCAGACTCAGAGAGGGTCCTGCAGGGTCTGGTGACCATTCTTGGTGCCACCAGTCCACCCAGGGGTGAAATGTTCTCTGGGGGCACTCAGCAGCCATCCAGGGCTGAGGTTCCACCAGGAGGGCCTTGCCAGCTCCTCTTCTGCTTCTGCTCTGCCTTTTAGTGGTGGCCTGCCAGGGTGGCCCCCTCAACCTCCTCCTTTCTCCCCCCAGCCTGGTCCCTTCCCACAGTTCCATTTTCTGTCTCTAGCAACACCACTGCCCAGAAGTCTCTGTGCTGAGCCCCAGCCTTATACACTAATTGTCCACCTTGGATGTACCCGAGGTGCTTCAAACTCAACACATCAGAACTGGACTTACTGGCCACCCTCTCTGCCTGTGACCCTACCCACCCCACCCCCAACGTCTGCAATAGCCATGTATCTGTTTATGCCCACCCTCTGTTCTGTTCACTCCAGGACAGAAACGGGCTTAGATCTGGTGAGGAGACAGTCTCCATCCTTTGGGCCCTGTGGTTTGGGGTGTCTGAGTAGAGAATGTGATCAAGATCTAGAATATTCCATACTCGCAGCAAGTTCTTCAAGGTTAGGACAGTCACAGCTGCTCCTGTGGTTTGGCCTGAAGGACCTGGGAGAGGACCCCCGCCTTCCTGATAGATTTGAACTTGAGAGGCCATGAAGCCAACATCCTGCCTCATGTGGAGGCTGAGACTAACAACACGCACATTTATTGCACCAGGCTCTGCGCTGGGCTCTCTACACGTGTGGATCTCATTTCGTCCTAAGGAAAGATGCAGTAGCTTGGCACTGCTTTTCCCCACTCAAAAGAGGAGGGACTTGAGCCACAGAGGAGTCAAGCACTTTGCCCAGGTCACATAGCCAGGGAAGGGTGTGCCAGCACAAATCTAGCCGGTGATGTCAAGTCCTTGCTCCAACCATCAGACTACCCTGCCAGAAGCTGACACAGGCTGCAGACCCAGCCACGGGAGGCAGAGGGGCCAGGCTTGCTCTCACTGTCAGACCCGAGTCAAAGCAGGCCTGAGGCCAGAACTACCACTGGGCTTTGCAGTCATGTGGGCCAATAAATTCCCTTCTGTTCAAGCCAACTATCTTTTGAGTTTCCTGTAAAGTCAGACCAAAAAATCCTAACTGATAACATAGCCCCTCACTGGGTGGCAGGCATCACCACCCCCTCACTAATTCAGAACAGGAACTAGGGCTTTGTTCTCCCCCGCTTCCCTCTCCCTCATCTCTCACATCCAACTAGTGACCAAAGCCTGAATCCCAAACATCGCTTGGATCTGTTCCCTTTCTTTCCATCCTAGTCCAGGCCACCATCATCTTTGCCGGGTTTGGACCACAGCCTCCTGGCTGGCTCTCTACCTCTAGCCTACTCCCACCCACAGATTTACCCCTAATTCCCTAAAATTCAGATCTTACCATGTCAATTCCTGGCTTAAAACCCTCCAGACACCTCACTGCCCCCAGGGTAAATTCCACTCCCTATCAGGCTGCTACCCCTCTGGTCTCACATCCATTCACACTCCATTCTACCTACCTGCTTCAAGGGCACCTCCAACCCTACACCCTTCTGTGCCTCTGCCCAGAACATTCTTCCTCCCCTTCTTTGCCCCATAAATGCCCGTTGAGTATGGCCACCACCTCTACAAGCCAAGCCAGTCACTCTTTACTCTTGGCTCTGACAACGCTGGACACTTCTTATTGCCAGTGTTAACTTCAGTCTTGTGAACAGTGCTCTTTACAGGAGTGTGAGCTCCCTGAGGGCAGGACCTCTGTCTTATTCATCTCATCCCCAGCCCCGGGGACCTGGCCAGCACAGAGCCGTCACTCACTAAACACTCATGGAAAAGATGAATAAACGAAGCGTTCCCAGGAACTGGGTGGGTGGTTCTACACCTCTCCTCTGGGGATGGCCAGCTTTGGAGAAAAACTAACAAAAACAACGTCACATGATAATTGCAGTGTAGAAAGCCTTTTGTCTACAGACAAGCATACTCCATATTTGATCCTCATGACATTGTTACCTCCATTTCATGGATTAAAAGAGTGAGGTTCAGGGAAGTTCACAATGTAGAATTCAGTGCACACGTCCACAAAATCCCCTCATTTTGAGGCACAAGCTCTGGCCAGACTGTGATCAGAGCCCCCCATGTTATCAACTGAGTGGAGTGGTGTTCTTGCCCTCACTGGCCACAGAGGGGCAGCCAAGTGCTGGCGTGCGAGTCACTACCCCACCTCCCACCCACCCACTCTTGGAAAGATTTGGATCTGGGTATGGAAGGGGAATAGCCAGCACTGAGAAGAGACCAGGGGAGATGGGCTGTGGTTGCTACTTCAGAATCTGCCAGAAACATTCCAAACTGGAGGATGTCCCAGGGGTACCACTAATACCAAGAGTCAGGAGCTGGAAACATTGACTGTATACTCCAAACTTGCATTATCAGCATATTTAACAACAAGCCACAGGAAGTAATGGGACATTGCAGTGGCACCCAAGACCTCCAAATGGGGGACAATGACCCACAGCCCTCAGCAGGGACAAGCCAGTGGCCTGTAAGACCATAGCTGCCCTGCACCAGAGACGGGACAGGTGTCCTCAGAGGCCTGGCAGGCAGGGGGCGTGGCCAGCATCTGCCGCACTGAGCATCCAGGGGGTGTGGCCTCTTCAGTGCCCAGAGGGCCCATTCATTCCTGGAGCGCCAATCTCCCAGACCCACACCATGAGCACTTCAGGAGGTTGGATGGGGCAGATCAGAGAAAGCAGCTAACTGCAAGCATCCCGGGTTTAGGTCTCACCACAACCCAGGTTTCTCCCAGGCTGTTGTCTGCACCACACATGGATCAAGGCAGCAGGCGTTCCCCATGGGCCAGAGGGCTGGAGGGAGAGCTCTCTGGGAGACAGACCAGGCAAAGCTCAGGAATCTGTAACAGATAGCCGCCCCAATCTTTGCTGGGAAGGGAGCTGGACCATGTGGAAGCCAAGGAATAACGGCCCTTTCCAGCTCAGGGTGAGATCCAGGGGCTGCGGGAAGGTTAAGGCAAGATGTCCTCCCATCTGTGGCCCCAGCCCTTCTGTCAAGGAAAGTGCAGGCTACTGGGGCTTGCTGGGGTCCAGATGCCCGGCCTCCGTACATGGCACTCAGACTTGCAGCCATTCCCCCACCTCTCACTGTCAGCCTGAGAGCCTGAGATGGCGGGACAGCAGCACCCATTTCTCAATTTTCTAAATTCTTTTCCTCCCCACTCAGTCTGACAGCCTTGACCAGGGTCAGAGTTCCATGGCAAGCATCTCAGTATCTTCCCTCAGGAACACTGAGGTCCCTAGCACATGCCACAGGCTGGCTCTACAAGCACTGAGCTGAAAGGGAGAGTGAAGGCAGGAAGTTGGATGAAGAAAGCCTTTACCTGCCCCTTCTTCTCTTTCCTCCACCCCAACACCCCCAGCCCTGCCTGAGTGCCTGAGTAAAAATGATACTGGGGGCACAACCCTTCCCTCCAGCAAATCTCTCTACATCCCTGACACCACCCAGACTTGAACCCAAAGGCCAATCCAAGTCATCACCCTGACCTCTGATCCCTCTGCTCATTCCACTTGGATTCTTTTCCATACATGTATATTCCAGCTGACCCTCTGAGCTCACCCCCACCCTCAGCCAGGAAAACTGAGCCCAGCTGGCTGCGGAGTTGCTGTGGCATCTGGAAGGCCATTCCCAGCAGCAAGAAGGTATCTAGCAAGGCCACTAAGAAGTAAGGACAGGAGGGAGGACATGGAGGTGGGGGTAGTTGGGGTTCCAGCCCCAGAAGCCATATGCCAAATGTGTGTGAAGGGTCATTCTTTTGGGAGGAGAGTCTATATTTTGCATCAGCATCTCAAAGAGTGGTGAGAAATCAGGGAAAGGGAGGACAGAGTAAAAGGGGCCACCCAAGGAGTCCTTCTCACTCAGGGATGCCGCCCCCACCCACTGAGCTCAGAATCAATCAGGAGCCCCAGGGACCATTTCCAGCTCTGTCATTCACATCATGTTACTTTCTTCTCTCTGAGCTTTCCTATTTGTAAAATGAAGGGTTCACAGCGGACTGTCCCAGCTGGGGAAGGAGAAAAGAGCACAAGATGGAGATGGGAGAAAGGATGGAAAAGCAGCAAAGGTATGGGGCAAGGGGGTGGGTGAACCCAGGTACAATAAAGAGGGGGAATTGAGGACACAGCAAAGGGAGGTGGGGACTGTCCCTGGGTCCTGCCTGCTGCCCTTGTGCTGGGAGCAGTCACACACACACACACACACACACACACACACACACACACCTCTCACTGCCCTGGCCAGCCTTCTCTCCAAGGGGGTGGGGGCGGTGTGCCTGAGGTGAGAAGTCCACAGCTCAGCGAGGCCAGTGTGGCACAGCTGCCCAGGATTAGCACCAGATCCTGGGCTGCTCTGAGCAGAGATCACACGTCGTCAGCTTCACAGCTGCTTAGCTGCACCCTGCCCACTCCAGCCCCTTGCCCCTCCTCAGCCCCTCCTCACAAGCACTCACTCCCTTGCGCCCACTCTGGTCTCTGCCAGAGGGAAGCGGGGACCCTGCCTCTGCCTGCCGCTTGTAGGCAAGGGAGGGGCTCTAGAGTAGGAGGGGCAAGAGAGGTCAGAGGCACCTCCAGTAAACAGCCCCACCCACAGAAACCTCCTGGGGCCCCCTAGGTACAACCTGGAACAGAGAGGAGGGACAGAGAAGACTTCCCTCACCAACCCCTGTGGCTCTCTGCCCAAGGCAGCCTTGGCCTAGAATTACCTTGTCTTTTGGCCACCCAGGCCCTTCCCTCCAGATGGCTCCTGTCCTTGGAGAGACAGAGGCAAGAGGGCCAGATGGAGACCCCACAGCTGGGACTCCTCAGCCACAGCTTCCTGGAGCAACGTGCTCCTGAGGCCCCTCAGCTGTTAGGAGCCTTGTCACCTACCACACACACAAACACACACACACACACACACACCCCCAAAGCTCCTTGCTCTGGGCTACATGCATCCTGCCAACTTGTGCAGGGGCTGGGGGAGGAGGCCCCATCCCCCAGGGTCATCCAGGTCCCAGGCTCTGCCCTGAAATTCACTCCCATCCCTGCCTCAAGAGGGAGGCCACAGTGAGGAATCTTACTCAAATCCCCTCCAGGGAAAAGGCTTCCAGAAGGAGAGAAGGAAGCAGAAGCCAGAGGCCTGGATTGTCTGAGTTTCTGTGGAGGTGTCTCTCCTCAGCCTTCCAGTGGGATGGGCAGTGCTGGGGGTGACACCAAGTTGGGCCTTAGTACTAGGTTGGGCTGGAGCAAAGTTGGGTGGCGTGGCTGCAGGGAAGAAGGGCCTCACAGCACACTGTGGCCCCTCCGGCCTCCCTGCTCCATGGTCTGTCCTGCCTCCCCCGCTCCCATAGTAACAGTGATCTAGAAAAAAAGCCTTGGGTTGGGGCCGCTGCTACAGGAGAGAGACTGGAAGAGGGAGGGAGGGGCAGCCTCTTCGCTCAGATCCGGCACACCTGGGGTAGCTGCAGGCCCCACCCTGTGGGCTTCCAGAGGCAAAACCGGAGTCGCTGAAAAGCTGGGGGCTCTGTGGCTGCGCCCAGAGAGCAGTGCCAATACGAAGGCTACGGCCTCCTGCGCCCCGAGGCCGGCGCTGCGGCTCTCGCCAGCGAGGGCTCTCACCTGCGCGTGCGCGCCAGCATCGCGGCGGAGGGGGGCGCCGGGGCTCCGTCCGCCGCAGCCGTCGGGCGCCCGGGGCCGCTCCCTCGCAGTAAGGCGCGGAGTCCGCGGGTCGCCTGGAGGCTGCGACCCCCGAGCGCAGCCAGGCGTCTAAGAGTCGTCTTCGCCTCCGCTGGCGCCGCTGGGCTCGGCCTCCCGGGACGCGAGCAGCTCTCGGGCCAGCAGCGCCGTCAGGCCCTGCGCGCGGAGCAGGAGACCGCCGCCCAGAAACAGGACCCCGCAGAGCACGAGGAGCGACAGCACGCCCAGCACCGCTGCCTGCAAGGCGCGCGGCCCCTCGGGGGGCTCCGGCTGCACCCCCGACTGGTTGCAGCAGGAGCTCAGCCAGGCGGCTCGGGCTGCGATGCCCGCCTGTGAGCCGTTCATGCTTCGGTGCCGGCTGCCCAGCTGTGCTCGGGATCGCCAGATGTGCGAGAGTCCCGGCCGGGCGGGCAGGCTGCGGCTGCGTCGGGGAGGGACCCGAGGGGCGGATCCCAGGCGCTCTGGGCCCCCACCCCTTGAGCAGAGCGCTGGGGCCCTTCCTAGACAAAGGGCTCCTCCAGTGCAGATACGGCCCACAGTCACGGCGGGCGTCGCTGTGCTTCTCGGCCCAAAGGCTCACAGACCAACGCATGCAAATCTGGCGCATGCACCCAACCAGCCAAACCCAGGAGTCCTGTCCCCAGGGCTCTTCCTCCCGCTTGGCAAAAGAAGGAGCAGACCCTCCCTCAAAACCCTGAAAAGATCTTCCAGACCGCACCCCAAATGCTGGCTAGGGTGCTGCCCCCGCTGAGTGGGACACAGGACCATCCTCAATCCTGGGCTTCCTATCCCTGGGCCAAAGACCAATACTGCTAGGTGGCCTAGGTGGCCACTTGGACAGGAGGCGAAAGAGCAGCCTCCAGAACCTTAGTGACGCGTGGCCTTTCTCATCCACCATCCCCTCGGGAGCCTCCTAGGGCTGGACAAGCAGGCCCATGCCTCCTTGGCCCCAGGGCAGGAAGATGGAGGGCAGGGGGCACTTTAAGACCCACCCCCACCCCTCTGCTCATCAAGGACTTGCTTCCCATCTCTTAACCCCTGAGGACCTCCAGAGTTCTCCAACTCCCCAGTGCCCCAGAGGTCAAAGGTAGGACATCACAAAACCTGTCATGAAATAGCACACAGCCAAGAGCAGCCTGGAATGAGAAAAAATATGCCAACACCTCCTGGCCATCCCTGCACCTACATGCTCCAGGACAAAGGACAAGACCCCCAATCCACTTCTCCCTTAGCACCCCTGCTTACACTCAGTTCATTCAATCTGGTTAGAACTGGCCCAGATGTAACCAAAAAGCATTGTAGGGGGTAGGGGGGTATAGCTCAGTGGTAGAGCACATGCTTAGCATGCACAAGGTGCTGGGTTCAATCCCCAGGACCTCCTTTAACCCCCACCCCACAAAAAAGCATTCTAAAATATGGAACAATAAAAAGCACACAAGTGTGAGTTATCAAAGCAATGTCCTAACAACGGCAAAGGCCAGCTCAAACTGGAAGGGTCACTGGACACTGGACAAGTGAGAGCTGGCCAATCTCGACAGAGAGAGAGAGAGAGAGGGAGAGAGAGAGAGAGACACCAAATCAAATGAGCTTTTTGGTGCAAGTGGGGGCCTGGATGTGCTCAATGAATAGAGAGGAGAGATCTTTGGGGGTGCCTGAAGCAAGACCAGGTAATATAAAGGACAAGGATGTCATAGCGTCCTTAGGAAGGGAGGAGAAATACCACAGTCATATCATATCCCAAAGCAGCAGATCCTGATCTGTGTCCTCATTCATGGGACTGACTATGGTCACACTGCTTATGTGAATGTCCAACAAAGTACGAAATCAGTCAGCTTTAATCTGTCTTTAATCCCATCCACCCACTCCTCTCATCTTGGAATGTTGCCCTCCACATACCCCCATGTCCCCATAGGTCTGCCAGAAGTGTTCATGTTTCAGGGCAGAACGCCAGCCAAGGGACAGATGGCTCAACCTAAATTCACATTCTCAATTTTATTCACCATCCTAGTGACGACTCCTCTGTACAGTGAAGGAAAGGGGACCCCCCCCACCAGGGGAGCGGAGAGACCATGGAGGCCAGACTTGACCCACAGTGAAGGTTAAGAGGATGGCCAGAGACTGGCAACCACAAAACAAGGAAGCCAGCAGTGGCCCTTCCAAGTCTCATCAAGGACCCAGAGTGGGTTCCAGAGCCCCTAAGGGCCTAACAGTATGGTCCTCAGAAGCCAAGGTCCACAAGCCATCAAGGCGCACGCAAGGCCCCAGCAAGGCCTAGAGGG
Organism: Vicugna pacos; assembly: GCF_048564905.1. Lineage (NCBI taxonomy): Eukaryota > Metazoa > Chordata > Mammalia > Artiodactyla > Camelidae > Vicugna > Vicugna pacos. Next base: position 11,025,438 of record NC_132998.1, read on the forward strand.
CTAGGGTGTCTTTGATGAGCCTGCGCATGGTGGTGGTGACAGAGGAGCCCAGGGCGTCGGTGATCTGGAAGGAGATCTTGTAGAGGTAGGGCTGCACGTCCCGCAGGCCTGTGTCAAACACATTGTCCAGCTCGGACTGCGTGGGCATCTTGGGCAGGTACTCGTGCCGGTTCATCACTTCCACTATGTTGATGATCTTCTCACAGAGCTTCTCGCCCACCTTCTCCCGGCAGATCTGCCGCTCCTGCTCCGTGGCCAGGGCCACCACGTGCACCTTGACGGTCCACACCTCCCAGGGGATGCACTCATCTGAGAAAGGCCAGCGAGACTTCTTCTTCTGATAGAACTCCAAGGACATCTGCCCCAGCCCGTCGCCCCCGGAGTTGCGCAGAGCATCCTGGAGAAGGAGGAGCAAGACACGAGCAGGCCAAGGCCTGTGAGGGGCTCTCGCCCTGTGAGAGCCTGCTTCCTATGCCCCATGGACGTGCTCTCCTGGCTTGGTTAGTCCTTCAGGGAGGGCGGGGAATGAGACCCAGAGAGTAAAGGATTTGTGTGAAGTGATATAGCAAACTGCCGGCCTAAAATGGAGTGGTTCAAGCAAACCAACGAAATCTGCTTGCCCCACTCCTCCAGCTTTGCTCAGAATTGATGTCTTTAAGCCCGTATTCTGGGCCAGGCACTCTACACACACAGTCCAGCCCCTTCCTCTCCACAACTCTGGGGGGCAGGTACAGAACCTCCGTTTCTCTGAGGCAGAATGAGGCTCAGGGTCCTGGCAAGTTACTTTGCTAAAGTCACAGGCCAGTGGATGACGACTGCACCAGGGTTTGAATCCAGACTGACTTTAAATTCTTGCTTTTCACTTTACAAGAAGGGGCCTCTTTCTCCTTCCACAACCCCACTCCTTTGGCCCCCATCCTTCAAAACGTTTTATTTTTTTCTCCAAAATCACCTTCTCTCCAAAATTTCCTCCTCTCCAGGCAAATGTTATCTGCCTTCTCCGTGCCCAGTTAAGCCCAGCCCTACTTCATTCACTCAATGACAACCTTAACTCACAGTCTCTCAAAGAAAAGCCCAGTGATCCCTCATTAGAAAGACAGAAGCCAAGGAGCAGAAGTAGGACGTGAGGGGAAGGACAGACCAGACCGGCCTGCTTCTCCCTCTCTCCTCTGAGAAGCAGGTGGGACCACCTGGTCCAGTACCTCTGCCTGTCACCGCCATGGGGTGTGGTGGCCGCACACTCCTCCTAGTACAGCCGAGACCCTAAAGCACCTTTCCATCTGCGGGCCAACCCAGAGGGTAAGGAAGACTCTCTCAAGTCCTAAACTGCCCATCAAGGAAGGAGACTCTTCTTCATGGACAAACCAAGCTCACATGACCCCGCTGACAGTAACGCTGGCTACCACTTCTATAAGCTTTCTGCATGACGGCCTCAGGCACTTGGCTCATTTAATCCTCCCAGTGTATACGCCCTATGAAGTGGGTATAATTATCATTCCAATTTTACACACAGTGAATCTGAGGCCCAGAGGAGTGGCGTAACTTGCCCAAGGTCACACCCTTGCTGGGTGGTAGAGCCTGGCTCCAGAGTGTGTGCTCTTAACCACTATGCTCCACGCGCCTCTCACGGGCATCTGGAGGACAGAGGGCTGAGAACCGCTGCCTCCTTTGCAGGGGGATGGGAAGCTCTCTCCAAGCTCCAAGGGACCGGGGGGCTGGGGAGTGGGCAATACTGTGGCCTGGGAGAGGGGTCACCCCCTGCAAGGAGCGTGCAGTGCCCAGCACAAGGTAGGGGCTCTCTCAACTCATGTGGACTGGAAGTCAGACAGACAACCCTCCATCTCTGTCTGACCCCAGGCAGGGCACCTTAAAAGAAATTCCCTTGGTTACTTGAAAATCTAAAATGACACATTCACTGAAACAGTGAAACACTGAAACCTCAAATGAAGATAAAATTAAAAACCACACCCCTGGTCCCACCTTCTGAGGCGACCAACCTTAGCAGCCTGGTGTGCCCCTTCCACCTTCTCTGCACCCACACAGGCACACACAAACACGCACCAAGCTCCCCAAGGGATGCTCTCTGGGAGTTTCATATGGGAAAGGCCCAAGTGGAAGCAGAGGAAAAGAGAAGGTGTCAGCAGAGAGGGCTGTGGAGTCAGAGACAGGGTCAAGAGCACAGGGGCAATGATCGCCCAGGAGACCTGGCCACCAAGGCCTCCTGCTCTCCTTCTTCCTCAGTATTTTTACAAGGCCCCCTCGCTGCCCCCCACCAAGCTCTCCCCACCCAGAGGAGCTCTGAATGCACCTTCCTGAAAGAACCTGACCTGCACACCCAGGAAGGGGAAGTTGGTCTGACAGCCAGCCAGGGGGACAGCACCCAGGGAACACCCGCAGCCCACCATTCCACCCCCTTACCCTGAACTCCCCGACGACCTTGCGCAGGGCGCGGTCCAGCTCCTCAGAGGAGACACGCACGTAGGTGAAGTCGATAAAGTCGCAGTCAACATCCTGGGTGCCCACGGTGCCAATGGAGTAGGTGCCCTCCTTCTTGTAGTGGAACTTGCCTGTGCTGCGGTGCAGAAGCACTGTGTGCAGCACGGCCAGCATGGCCTCCTCCACCTGCCGCCCCTCCACCGACACCTCCAGCACCTCCGAGCGACAGTTCATCTTGTAGCCAGTGGCCCACAATGGGATGGGGACGAGAGTAAAGATGAGGGAGCTTCACCCCACCCAGGGGCCACCCTGCAAGAGGAGCCAGGTCAGAATGCCAACACCTTCTGAACAACCTGTGTGTTGCCTGTTCACTCCCCTCCAGGCCCGGCCCCGCCTCACCTCACCCCCACACCCTTCTCTGCGCTGCAGCAGCACGTGCCAGCCAACAATCAACAATCCTAGACTCTCGGGGTCAGATAGGAGAGCTTCGATTTTAGTATATGTGCTGCCAAAGTAAGCATGGAGGAGAGCTTCAAAGTTATCAATTCAAACAACCAGCCAGGGCTTGAATTCTGTGACGGTATTCAGTGCATTTTACAGCACCTGCACACCATGCAACACCTGTCAGCTTCTACCCTTAAGACTCCAGGATAGAGGAGAGATAGGCAGGTAAACATTACCAGAGTGGTGAGACTACACAGTGGGACTAAGAAGAAAAGGAAGATTGGAATTTGATTCCCTGGGACCCTGAATGACCAGATTAAGGCATTTGAACTCTGTCCTGCAGGCAGTGAAGGGTCAGTGCATCACTGTCCAAGATCAAATTTGTGCATCCAAAAATTAACTCTGGCTGATGGGCAAAGAATAACTCTTCACGATTTTGGGGTCACAAACTGCTTTGAGAAGTCAGGAAAAGCTAAGAAGACTAGACTTTAACATCTGACTGACACATGTACATACCAAATCTCGCACATTTCCAGGGCCATTCACAGGCTCTTGCTAAAAATTTGTCAATCTAAGATAGAAAGGGCTGGGCAAGGAATTCAGTGAGAGGCCCCTACAGTAGTGACCATTATCGAGATGGCACAGTGGGTTGTGGGAGAGTGAAGTGCAGAGTGTGGGGGTTTTCTCGTCCAACCGTGCTGGGTTTGAATCCAGGCTCCCCTACATCTTGCTCTGTGACCTTAAGCAAATCTCTCAACCTCTCTAAGTCTATTTTCTTATCTATAAATTTGGATCGCTATGAGGATTAAATAAAATAACACATGTAAAACACAGTGGAATAGGGGTTAAGAGCAGTGACTTGAAAGCCAGACAGCCTGGGTTGGAACTCCACCTCTGCCAACTGCTCACTGTGTGATCTTCGGCAAGCTGCCTAATCCCCACATGTCTCAGTTTCCCTAGTCTATAAAAAGGGGATGTTAACAATAGCTACCTTGAAAGGGTCATCTGGAGGATGGGATGAATTACATCTGTAAAGCACTTAAAGCAGTTCCTGACAAGCAGTAAACACTCAGTATTAGCTGCTATAATTATGACATCTTTTTTGCTGAGAGATGATGCAAGGCTACAGGACAGGACTGGTGGAGAGAGTGAGAAGGAAATAATAGACTTAAGAATCAGACCTTCAAAAGTAACTAAGTATGAGCCCAGAGGGAGAGGGTTCAGCTAACACACCTCCTCTGACAGAGAATTCACTACCTCTCACAGCAGGCCACTCCATCTTTAAACAGCTCAATTCAGTTATCCTTTTTACTGAAGGAATCTGTCTCTTAGTGCTTCAAAACATTAGTCTTAGTTTTGCTTTCAAGAGTCACACAAAATAAGGGGGAAGAGTATATATAGCCTAGTGGAAGAGTGCGTGCTTAGCATACGTTCAATCCCCAGTACCTCCATTAAAACAAAGAAGTAAATAAATAAACCTAATTACCTCCCCCCAAAACAAACAAAAAAGTCACAAAGAATAAATCTCATCTCTTTTCCATAAACAAGCCTTTCAGATAGTTAGAGGCAACTTTTCCATCACCCCCTTACCTCTTCTACTGGTTAAGAGTCTCCAGTCCCCATAAACATGCCAGCTTGACATCACATCTTATCTCCTCAGGATCTGGCAGCTCTCTTGGAAGTGTATTTGTTTGTCTGTGTGCCCCTAAACACAGGGCAACTGTCCTCAGATTGCTCAGAAATCAAGCTGGCTCTGCCTGTCACTTGGCAATCGGCCCAGAGCTACCTGTACTATCAGTTAGCTTTTCACAGATGTTACTCTTGTCCAGGCTCTCCAACTAGGCAGACAAGCCCTTGAGGGCAGGGAGCGTATCCTATTCATTGCTGGAATCTCAGTACCTGGTTCCTAGTACAAAGTAACTGCTCAATTCATCCTGACCCAGGAATGGTTGCTGGATTGGTTTCTCCTACACCCTTAGGCTGAGCAGGGCGCTCTTGCTCATTTCTGCCCTCTAGTTAAACTCAATCTAGCTGTTTCCCGTCTAAAAACTTCTAGCTCTGGTCCGGCTCCCCTTTCTTCCACAACTTCCCCCTCTCGTGTCCCAGTAATTCCCAAACAAGCCATACATCTCTTCACTTTTGCCCCAAACCCAGGCTCTTCCCTCATTCTCAGCGCTATGCTAGACTCCACTACTCCAAGAAGTCAGTACTAACCCAATCCAGCCTCCTTCCCAACGCAGCCATCTTTGGTCTGTGATGAGTTTATCTGCTCCCTCACGCCCGCCCCCGATGAGCAGGGGAATTCTCCGAGGCAGGGCCTGGGCAGTCTCGTCCCTTTGGTCCCCCCAAGGCCCAGGTCTGCAGAGCACAGGAGCAGAGGCTGACGCCTTCTCTGAGCCAGGCTGGAGCCCAGAGCACCCCCATTCTCACCTTACGAGGGCAGGCTGGAGTGCCGGTCACTCAGGCTGGATCTCGCCCTTCCTCCTCCTCACGCCCAGCTACGCCCTCCGCAGGTGCGATCCCCGCAGGTACGCCAACCTCCGCGTGTGCGATGAACCGCAAGAGATGAGCTGAAACCAAAAACACAAAGTTATTCGGCTCCGCATCAAGAGACCCCGGCGGGACGAAGGAAGGACTTCCCGCCCGGGTCGGGTTTCTCCTACCGCGGCTCCCCGCGAACCTCCACGGTGCCAGGACGCGGGAGGAGCGGACTCCTCCAGGTCTCGGAAGCGGCGCCCCGCGCCCGGCCTGGCAGGGCCCAGGAGCTCGAGGCGCGCCCGCCCTCGCACGGAAAAAGGGGGCAAGCGGCCAGAACGGACCCGTACCTGCCGGAATCCCGGTCCGGGACCCGCGGGCCACGAAGCCACCCTCCCGGCAGGCGCCAGTTCCCCTTGGCAGGAGGCGGTGCCGGCGCCGGAAGACCTGCCCGCCTCAGCGAGCCCGGCCGGTCCCACCGCCCCATGGGCCTCCGGCGGGGGCGCCGGCACGGCTGGCCGAGCCCTGACACCAGTGCGGCCGCCCAAGTCGTCTTACCGCCACACAAGCGGAAAAACAGAGCCCTATGCTGCTTTATAGTTTGAATGATGCCTTTTTCTTGACTATCTTTCGGATTTTAAGATTTGATGGTGAGAAATATCCCCCTCAAGTGGACGAATCCATTAACTCCCATCACCGAGAATGTTGTTGTGTTTCGGCCGGAACAACTCACTTCCGCCATAGAGATGAGGGAAGGAGAGGCCTGATGGGCTCTGTGCTGCCTCCCTTAGGCTGAGAGGAGTCATCGGCGGCGAGCCACTCCTGGGACGGAGACGTGGTCCCCTACTCTGGACTCAGAGGCCTGGAAGGGGCACCGATCCCCTAAGATGAAGGGCATGTCATTCGGAGAGGTGCCCTGGAGATGAGCTTAGGCCAGTGTTCTGTGCATTATGCTGAGTGGTCGGCAAAACTTTAGCTTGTTCAATATGCGTAATAGACAAGATCCCTGGCCGGAAAAAGATGCTGGATAAAGGGTCGTAAATTTACTGTGTTATCTTCACACAGGAGCATTTCTTGGTGCTCTGCCATGACCGATCTGGTGACAATTCTTGTAAAGCTTGTGATTCTGCCATTGCCTCTGTATCTCTTGACGTCATTCATCTGTTCTGATTTCCTCCTCTATAAATGGGAAGCTGTTGCGAGGATCACAAGAGATAATTCATTGAAAAGCCTTTGTGAATTGTAAACTGGTTTTTTTTGTTTGTTTGTTTGTATGTTTTTAACGGAGATACTGAGGATTGAACGCAGGACCTCGTGCATGCTAAGCACAGGCACTCTAACCCATCCCTCCACCCCCAAATTGTTATACAAATATGAGTGTATATTTGTACAAATATGAGTACATATTTGTGCTGTGTAACTTTCTGGGAGCATATTTGGTTCTCCATGTAGACTATAAGCCCAGGGCAGCCAAGGATTTGTCAGTTTCTCTGTTAATGCCCAGAGTTTGGCATGCCCCAACACCAACAGGAGACACTCCTGTGTTGTTTACTTGCAGATTAAGATGCTCATTTTCCTAACACACACTTCCTCTCCCAAAATCATAATAGATAACATTTACTGAGTGGACTGGAAAGGGCATGATTCTATGTGCTTTATGTATATTAATTAATTTAAGCCTAATACCAATCAATCCTACAAGGTAGATAAAGAAATTGACACTGAGAGATTGCACAAGATCACTCAGTAAGTGGTAGAGGCTGGGGCTCAAATACAGGATTCCTTACCATGACAGAAGTTCTCTTTCTGGTTTCCTCACCCTCACCCTCCCCACCCAACACCTACTCTCTGGTGGGGAAGTACCACTTTTTTACTGTGTCCAATTTCCAGCTACAGGATGATTACTGAATGCAGAGTCCAGAATGAATGAAGGATTACATTTTGATCATCAGAGGTATAGACGGGTGTCAAATACCAGTACTGGGTGACCCCAGCATATCCCTATCACCCACCCACCATTTAGGCATCCCCTCTCCCACCCAGTTCTTCCAAAACCCCTACACAATCCCTTCTTCCACCAGGCTACACACCCTCCCATCTGTTCCCAACCTCTTCTTTCCTCCCCATAGTTCCACCCTTGTGCAGCCCTGGTCTCTGGTTCATCTCTGACCCAGTTGTAGGTACCTCTCCCCAGGCAGAGTACCTCCAGGCCTGAGGGAGGAAGAAGCTGCCTGCCTTACAGACCAGCATCCTTTTCTGGAGCCTGGACTAAACCAGAAGGGAATCAAGATAAAATATTGAGAGGGTAAGATCTGTAAGGAGTCAAAGGAGAGGGACCCAAAGAGGTTAAAACCAGCCCTGGAGAGGGAGGAAACAGCCCAGCTCCCAGTGAGTGCCAGTGAGAGAAGGGAGTGTCTGACCTCTCTCTGTCCCCTGAGGCACAACACCTGCACTTCACATGTGTTAGTGAGTTGATTCCTCCAACTGACCTTTGACAGTAAATACAGTTTGCCCCCAATTTAGAGATAATGAAACCGAAGCTCAGTGATATGTAGTGATGTGCTGTAGTGGTTCATTTTATACATCAACTTGACTGTGCCACAAAAGTACCCAGGCATTTGGTCAAACATGATTCTGAGTGATGTCTGGAAGGGTGTTTCTGGAAGAGATTAACACTTGAATCATAGACATAGTAAAGCAGATTGCCTTCCCTAGTGAGGGCAGCCCCCTCCAATCAGTTGAAGGCCTGAATAGAAGAAAAAGTTCTGACCCTGACTGCTTTCAAATTGAGATATCAGCTTTTTCCTGCCTTCAGACTTGAACTGAAACAACTGCTCCTCCTGGGCCTCGAGCCTGCCTGGTGGCATTTGGAACCACACCATCAGCCCTCTGGGACCTCTGGCTTGCTGACTGCAGATCTTGGGATCTGACAGCTTCCACAATCACATAGGCTATATCCTCATAATAAATCTCTTTCTGTATATATACTTCCAATTGGTTCTATTTCTCCAGAGAACCCTGACTAGTACACTTGCCAAGACCACATGGCTACTCTTTCCTCCTTCTGCCAATCCTTTTATCCACTCTCCTCCCTCCAAAACTTCTCCCTGTCCATGGAGCCTTTCCTGCCTGAGGGTGAGGCTGATCTCTCTCATCTCCCTTATCTGGGGCCCAGAAGCTGGCCAATCCTTGCCTCTCCATGCCCCCCTGAATCCTTACAGGGCCATTCTCATTGCAACTCTGACCCTGAGTTCTACACCCATCTGGGTGGTCCTGTCAGGGAGGGAGGGTCTTGGCCAAAAAAAAAAAAAAAAAAAGAGGCTGAAACAACAAGGTCCTACCGTGTAGCACAGGAAACTATATTCAATAGCTTGTAATAACCCATAATGAAAAAGAATATGAAGAAAATGTATATGTATAACTGAATCGCTATGCCGTATACTAGAAACTAACACAACATCGTAAATCAATGATATTTCAATGTTTTTTAAATGAGGCTGTGTGGAATGAATTCTCCCATCCTGTGCCACTACTCATGATGACCAAGATGTAATCATTCATTCATGTCACACATGTGTAGTTGTCTGCATGCCAGGCCTGTGTCCTACCAAGGTGGACAAGCCACAGTCCGGCCCTCTGGGAGCTCAGAGTCTCACACAGGAGATGGGCCGGCAAGAAAACATGATAAATGGTATGGAGAATGGCAGCAGGTTTTGCAGGGGCCAAAGGGGGCCAGGATGGAAGGGACGGCTGTCATCCCGGAGAGATGCCAGTGGCCTGGAATAGAAAGCGACACATTCAGAGTGAAGAGGAGCCCCAAGGCCTGCTCTCAGCAAGGTGGGCGGTGACTGGGCACCAGCAGAAAACCGGGACTGCTGCAGAAAGCACAAGACTCCAACCTGCGGAGATGGACAGGAAGGGGGGCTGGCGATTCCAGGAAGAAGTGGAGCTTCAGGGAATTATTCTGGGGAGGCTTTCTGGAAAGGGGAAAGAAAAGAGCTGGAGGGAGAGGTCTCATTGAGGGCTGAGGGTGGATACTGGGAGTTCTGAGGCAGGAGAGGCCAGGACGGATGGAGCTGACTTCATCCAAAGCCATGGCCAGCCAGGCAGGCAAGGCGACCAGCGAAGGCCCTCTGAGGCCTGCCTGCAGCGAAGGCCTTTGGAGGGAACTTGAAGGCCAACCCAAGACCTTGGGAGTAGGCAGCTGGCTTTGCATAGTGAATGTGGCCTCGGATGGCCCCACCCCATCCTAGTGTGCCCAGGGGAGAGCTGAGCCCTGAAGCTGGCCCTGCAGGCCACCCCCAGCCGCTCCAGGGCTGACCCCAGTGCGTCACAGGGAGTGACTCAAGCCCCAGCAGCAACAATGAGTAGGCCTGACGTCAGGCCGGGGGCTCCTGACAGCGGCCAGCTTGGCTGGGTCACCGGCACCCTGCCTGCTGACCCTCTCACCCGAACCAGGCACTGGGGGTGGTGAGGACCAGCTGATCCCTTCTGACATCTGCCCCCTGGAATCCTGGGCAGGGGCTCCTCCACCTCTCATCCTTTCTGGGATGTCACTCCCAGCCTCCCCCCACCCCATCTCCAAGGCAGAGGAAATGGCTGGGCGGACGAGAGAGTGGCAGAGAGCGTGAGAAAGAGGTGCCTCCCAGCCATCAGGCAGCCTCTAGACCTGGACTGGGCGGGAGGTGGCATATCTGCTGCCTGTCCCCCTGGAATACACGGGGCTCTGTCCTTCCACGTTGGGGAAGGGTGGTGTGTCACTTTCTCTGAGAAGATCTATGCGTTTGTCTCTCTGGCCAAGTTGGGGTGGGGCTTTATTTCTGTGTCTGTCCCGGGGGGAAGAAAGGGTCAATCTCTCCTTCCTGCAAGGTCTGAGTCTCTGTTCCTCTGGATGGTGTGTGAGTGTCTGTTGTTCTTTGGGGCAGAGGATTCTGCGTGACTCTCCTTGCTAAAGGAGAGGGCTATTTACCCCACCCCTAGTGAGGGAGTCTCTCCACCTACTCCTGGGGGGCTGCTTTTCTGTCCTCAGTTTCCTGTCGGGCGGGGATCACCTCTGTATCTATCCTCATGGTATCCCAGTTACCTGGGTTGGGGTCCAGGTCTCCTGCTTGGTCTCCCCCAAGGCTGGCCTCCCTGGGTGGGAGCCTTTCCCTCTGATGTGCCTGGACTAGGGCAGCAACAGTCAGCACCCGGCCCGGCTCACAGTTGGGCACTGCTCCCTGCTAACGCAGCATGTCCTGGGACAGGCCCCCCCCCCGCACTCCCCTCCCCGGCCCAGCTGCCACCCCCAGCCCCCACAGCCATGCCGGCATGATTTATGGTCCTGAGCCAGCACCTGGGTGAGACCTTGAAGAGACCTCAAATGGCTCCCCACCAGCCTAGCAGGGTCAGGGCCCAGCAGAAGGCAAAGGGGAGCTAGGGCAGTGGGCAGGACGACTGCAGCATGGGCTTAGGGGTAGGGGGGCTGGAGGTAGACGTCAAGGCCAGAGCCCCCAGGGCCCCATTGCCCTCAGGCAGCTCTGAGTCCAGCTGGGGACCCTGGAATGCACCAAACGTACCTCCTGCCCTCAGAATGTCCCCAGCTGGGTGGGGAAGGACATACTGGGGGAGTAGAGGAGGGTTTCCTCAGCCTTGCACTGGGTCCTCCCTGCCCTTACCACCGCGGGCTAGAGGCTTCTGAGTCGAGTCCCACCACGCAGTCTCGGCCTTAACCAAACAGCCCCCAGCCTGGGGCCAGGGCAAGGCTGGCAGCAGCCTGAGCCTGGAGTGGGTTGGAGCAGAGCTTTGGGACCATTCTGGCTGTTCCAGGGAGCACAGAGCAGCTGCCGGCCGTGATGTGGGGCTTCAAGGCCAGGCCCGACAGGGTAGCAAGATGGATGGACTGAGGCTCACCTCTTCAGCCTCATGTGCTGAGAAGGCCCAGCCGTCCTGGGCTCACTGCTAAAGTCAGGGGCTTGGTGGGTCTAGGGCTCATCCAGATTTAAGCTAAAACACCATGGGAATTCCCAGGCCCAGCTCTCACACGAGGGGGACCCAGCCCTGCCCTCAACCAGAACAGGTCCAACAAAGCTATCCCATGGACATGGAAGGACATCACCATGGACTGTCCACCACCACACAGTGGCCTCCCACCTCGGACAGGCTCTCTCACAGGCTCCCCTCTGCAGCCAGAGCTGGCTACCACACAGCCCGGTGCACTGGACACCCAGAACCAACCGTAAGGCTCAATTATCAGGTGGTTGCCTGTGCCCTTCAGAAGCTTCTCCGCCTCCTTGAGGCCGACCCAGGCCACGTCCTTCCATAACCACGTCCAGGTGTGAGGCAGCTTCCTCTGTCCCAGGGCCCAAGGAAGGGCCATCAGGCACAGACCCCTGGGGTGTAGAGCTCCCACTCAGACCCTAGACCTCAGAGCCACCATCCCCAGTCACAGTAGCACCTCCGGGCTGGGCCTCTGGGCCTGGACCTAGCGTGGGTGGGGTTGGGGGGAGACAGGGAGTCAGGCTTCCTGGGTCTCCTGTGAAGACAAACAGCAGGCTTTGAGGCCTTGGAAAATCCCGCCCGGGATTCCAGGCTCTGCCGGCGTCACTGCCTTTTGACTATTGTCCCCGACGGAAACGGCCCAGCCCCCGGGCCGCAGGGACAGAGCCGCCATTGTGAGGCCCCACCAGGCTCAATGCCCCCTTGTTCGCCCTCCCGGCCCCTAGCAAGACTTGAAGGCCAGTTCTTCCAGTTGAAAAGAAAGGGCCTGCCTCCAGGCTTCAGCCCTTGGGTGGGGCAGGGCGGTACTGGAGAAATCAGCCCCCCAACCCTGTACCCCAATAGCCAGGGTCCTGGAGAGGAGCCACCATGCATGGAGTGTCTTTTATTTACAAGACCCTGGGCAGGGATACCTGATGGTAAGTAGTTAGACACACCCAGTTCAGCCACTTAGAAGTCAAGTGACCTTGGGAAAGTCATTTCCTTTCCACTGAAATAAATTCTCCTCTTTGGTGAAAACAATAGCTGTTATTTATCGAGTGCTTGCTACATGGCAGGCACTGTTGGAAACACTTTGTATACATTCATTAATGTGGTCACTGTAGTAACTTTGTGATATAGGTACCACTATTTTCCCCATTTATAGACGAAGACACTGAGGCACAGAAAGGTTAAGTAACGTACCCCTGATTCCACAGCCAGTAAGAGCTGGAGCCAAGATTTAATGCCAGGCAGTCTGGTTGTCGAGTCCTTGCTCTCTGCCACTCTGCTGTGTTGCCCGCCTGGAAAGTGGGGTAATCACGCTTTCCTCATATGGTGGTGTTGAGGGCTGGGAGTAACAAGCATCATATGAAAACAACCTAGTGGGTGATGGGGCATGATATGTGGTAGCTACTATCATGACTATGGGGCCTAGATACCTATAGGGACCAAATTTCTCCATTGCCCTCTCCTTCCTGACCCCTGCACCTTTCTCCTTCCCCAGGGGCCTGCCCTGTGTTCCACATCCATCTGCGACCCAAAGAAAGAGGGACTCTGACCAGCCACAGCTGGTGGGAGATTTCCCAGCAAGCTCTGCTCCTGGCCAGAGTACTGCCTCCAGACTCACTTCCCCACGGGACAGACAGGGAAACCAAGGCCCAGTGAGGAAAAGGGGTACCTCAGAGAGCAGCATGGAGTTGGAGGCAGGGCAGAGAACAGAAGCTGATCACCCAACCACCCCACCCCACCCCCACCTTGCCAGGTGCCACTGCTGTGACAAAGGCTGTTTCAGGGTCCCAGGGCGGAGGGTGCCGGGACACACGCTTGGAAGTCCACATTGGGGGTGTCGGGGGGGTGGTCACCATGCAAGGGCCCAGGACTCCCCAGCCTAACCACACATGGACCCTTCAGAAGACCTGGGGCTGGACTGTCTTCCCAGAACTCCAGGACGGCAGGTGGTTGGGACTCCCTGGGAGAACCTGCAGGCTGGGGCCGGAGCCTCGGGGAAGGGCCTGGCTCCTGTTCTGCTTCAGAGCAGAGCCTGTTTTGTTGAACTTCCATCCAGGAAGTGCTACCCTCATCCAACCAGTTCCCAAGGGCCGTGGAGGTGGAGGATCAGGGGCCCTGGGCCAAAGATTGTGAGGAATGGGTGCGAGGGACACTGCTCCAAGGCTCCTACCGGGTCCTTGAGTACAAGATGAGGCTGCCAGGGTACTGAGCACAGTGAGGGGCTGGACCCTGCCTGGCCGCCAGCCACCTTGGACCTCAGGGGGTTAATTTATGCTCATGTTTCTCAAGAGTGGGTGCTTGGTAAGAGTAGAGACCCTGCACCCCACCCGTCTTCAAGTCCAAGTCTCTGGGGTAGAGCCTAGGAACGTGCACTTTAAGCCACCTGAGCATCTGATGAGCTTGGGGGGTCGGAGAACCTACGAGGGGGCACCTTGGCACACATAGGAGCCTCAGAACAATTTTCCTCCTAAGAGGGCAAGGGCCACCATCAACCTGGATCCTGTTGCTGGGTGCTAGGCACGTGGAGAGGAATGCTGAAAATGGGGATGGAAAAACCTACACTGAGGAACTACAGCTGCTACTGTCATTCTGGGCTGCCCGGTCCCCAGTCCTAAACTGAGCACCACCCAGCCCTCCCACAATCCCAGCAGCCTGGGGGGTGGGGGGGTCCCTCCCCGTTTTACAGATGTGGAAGTCGAATTAGAGCCCATTGCCCCAGGTTAAGAACTTAGAGCCAAAGCCGGTGCTCTCACCCCTGGGAAATGAGCTGAGTAAACTGAGGCCTATTAGCTCAGGTTGGTAACATCCACGATTTATGGGGAGCCACCTCTGTCGCTTTTGTAATTATGAGGTGTGCCAGAGAGGGAGACAGGATCCCAGCTTCAGCTACATGTCTATTTTTTATTCAATATATTAAATATATTAATCAGAAAAGTCACATACTATAAATTCAGGAAAATACACAAATATAAATGTCAGAATCTGTCATTTGTCTTCCTCCTAGAGTGAGTTTATGTACATGTGGAAGGAGGCTGGGAAGAGAAAGCAAGTAGGAGGAGGCTGGGAAAGGCGGGCCCAGGCCGGTGGGGGCCCCCTCCCTCCCCTCCCAACCCGGACTCCCACCTCAACCTCTTCCTTCCTGTATTTACAGCAGCATTCGGCTTATTTACAGCATGGCGGTGTGTGTGTGTTAAAAACGGTTTATCTTACAAAAACATGAAGGCCAGGGCTGGGCTGGGGGGGTAAGACAAATAGTAGGGGTCACCCCGTGAATGCATTCCCCTCCCCCAGGGCGTGAGCTCCCTGCCGACCTCCCAGGGCAAGCGGGAGAGAGCCGGCCAGTCTGTAGCTCAGGCCCGGGCCGGGGGTGGTGCTCCGGAGGTCCGTGGGCCATGGGCTAAAAGGCACGTGGGGTGGCGTCCGAGCGTACATACACAGTGCACGCGTGTTCCCGGGTTGGGGTCAGAAGGGCAGTGTGTCCATAAAGATCTTGTCCACGATGGGCGGAGGGGGCACCAAGTCCTCCAGCTTGAGGTAGAAGATGCGCTGCAGGCCCTGGGTGCACAGGGTCCGCAGCTCGGGCAGCTTGCCCAGCAGGCGCGACAGGCAGCTGGCCGGCTGGGGCTCACCGGCCTCGGCCGAGACGTGCTCCTTCAGGCAGCTGGCGATGCGGTTCTGCAGCTCCTCAACGCGCCGCGGCTCCTGCAGCCCGTGCCGGTCTGCGGGAACGGTGCAAAATCAGCCACACAGCTGAGGACCAGACACCCCTGAAGACCCAGCCTCCCCCAGAGCCCCCAACCTGCTGTCACTGACCATCTCCTACACCCCTCTGCACTTTGCAAAAGCACGTTCACACACGTGAGCCCATTTCTGCGCCCCATCAGGGGCCCAGGAAGGCAGTAATGCTCATTAGCCTCATCTCCCAAGTGAGAAACTGAGGCCCAGAGAGGTTAAACGATTTGTCTAAGGTCATTGAAAAAAACTCTAAGCAGGCTTTCTGACTGGGCCAGTGTTGTTTTATTGTTTTGGGGGGTTTTCCCCCAGGCTGTTGTGAGAAGTCCCAGGTTTGAGCAGCAGTGTTGTAGACACCACCACCAGAGTAAGCAGCCCTCAAAACCCTCCACTCTGTCTGCAGCCTACAGTGCCTTGGATTTTGTCCTACAGTTTTTTGTCTTACGCAGCTTGTGGAATTTAAATTTTAAAAATTAAGTGAAAAAGAGATGGGGGCAGGTTCTGGTGCTTTAAAGAATAAGGAGATCTGAAAACCTCCACATTTAATACCAAAAAGTCTATCCTGCATAATTATATTGCCATAAAGTACACAGCAAGTGTGGCTCATCTGTCCTGTTAGGAGTCAGGGTAGCAGTTACCCTCGGGGGAGCTGATGGCTGGAAGGGGCACAAGGAGGGGTTCTGGGGCACTGGTCACATCTGTTTCTTGATCTAGGCGCTGTTTATGTGCCTGCGCTCAGTTTGTGAAAACTCCCTGTAGATAACATAGTTAAGATTTTAAAAACAAACCCTAACTTTAGGCCACACATGACACTTACAGTCAGGATCCTGGGTAGTCTGGGCTAATTCACAGGCTGGCTGAGCTTTGCAGCAGCTGCAGCTCAGCCTGAACCCCGGTTCTGCTGCCTACCAGCTGTGTTGCCTGGAGCCGTGCTGGCCCCGCTCTGCACCTGGTCAGCCTCCCTTCACAGTGTGGGGGCCCAGGAAGCTCCAGATGCCAGCCCGCCCAGGGCCAGGCCCTTAAGCCCTCCCCATCTCCCCAGACTGGGCACTCACCTGTGATGAGGACGAGTGCAGAAAGGCAGGCGAAGGCAGGGATGTCAACAACCAAGCTGTGCAGGGACCGAGAGAAGGCCAGGATGCTATCGATCCAGTCCCCGAAGCCTCGGGCACACTGCAGTCGGTGTAGCACCAGGCCTGAGCAGAAGATGAGCTTCCCCTCAGCTGGCTTAGACCTGACGGCCAGGAACACAGGTGACAGTCAGCGAGGCTCGAGGGCAGGGCAGCAGGGTGGCAGGGCGAGGGCGGAGCGGACAGCGGGAGGCTCACCGGTAGGCCAGGCGCAGGATGAAGAGCTCCAGGAAGGCTGAGTCCAGCAGCAGGTCCTGGTCACCCGGGGACAGCTCGGCAAAGCCTGGGATCTTCTCGGCCCACTTGCGGATAACCTCCAGGGAACCGGAGAGCAGGTCGTAGAACTGCTGCACGTCCCCAGCATCCTCCTTCCCGAAGTGGGGCAGGACCAGCTCCTGGAACTAGGGGGCAGTCCCCGGGGGGTCAGCACCCCAGGGAAAAGCCCCGCACCAAGGCCGCCAAGTACAGCCATGTCATGCCCTTGGATGCCAGGTCCCAGGGGTGAGCAGAGCTGAGATTCCGCCCATGCGCAGTTGCCAATTCTTGCCTATTAACCCAGGGCTGTGGCTGCTGGAGGGAGCACATTTTTCT
Organism: Vicugna pacos; assembly: GCF_048564905.1. Taxonomy (NCBI): domain Eukaryota; kingdom Metazoa; phylum Chordata; class Mammalia; order Artiodactyla; family Camelidae; genus Vicugna; species Vicugna pacos. The sequence goes on from NC_132998.1 coordinate 11,042,213, forward strand.
AATTGGCCACCACCCAAAGGGGTACATTTTTCCATCTGGTCAGCTCAGAGGGGCCTCCTCTTTTTTCAATGTGTGGAACTTGGGGTGGAGAGGGTTCTAATATGTAGGAAGGCACTGAATGTGGGGTGGGTGGGGCCTCACCTTGGAGTAGTCCAGTTTGGAAGTGCTGGGCCCTGAGTCCAGGTGTGCCCGGACCAGGGAGGTGAGGAGATGGGCAGGGGAGGCGTCTGGGGGCTGCTTGGGCTTTGAAGGGAGCCGTCCCCGCCGCCCCTTCAGGCTGTCTGTCCGGACAACTGCAGAGAAATGGGTAGACGTGAGGGAGGAAGGGACTCAGCCCCGGCTGTGCACACCCATGCTGGGAAGTACCCCGAGTCCAAGGACCTAGAGGCTCCAAGATTGAAGGGGCCCTTCAGGGACCTCCCCCACCACAAGGCAGGCAGGTGGAGTGGAGGTGGGGGTGAGATAAGGCCCAGCCGTGCTCCCATCTGTGGCCCACGAGCACAGATGTCTGGGGAGCTCTGCCTGCCCCACCCGGCTCAGGCCCACCTCTCTCCCGCCGAGTGGGTCCCAGCCACCCACCTTCCTTCACCATGCCCACAGCCAGGCACTTCTGGAAGCGGCAGAACTGGCAGCGGTTTCGCCGCCTCTTGTCCACAGGGCAGTCCTTGTTAGCCAGGCAGATGTACTTGGCATTTTTCTGCACTGTGCGCTGGAGGGGGGGGCGACACGGAACAGGCTGTCAGAGAATGGGGTGGGGTGGGGGGAGCCCAGGGGAGGGGACCGTCCAGATCCTACTGCCATCGCAGACAAAAGCGCTCTCTGTTCACAGCTATTTTTCTAACATTTGGGTGGCAGGGGAGGGAGTGATGGAGGGGCGGGGGGAGGAAGAAAAAAGTCTTGGGGACACTGGGTGAGGGTTCTGCCTCAGAAGGAAGACCCTCAGAACACAAGACTAGGGGCAAGGGGCTCCTCGGCAGCCCAGACACCTATATTTCTTAAAATGCCTGTGTCCACCAGCCCCTTCCCTGGGGCAGACTCAGGAGGGCTGAGGAGGGGCTGGGGGTGGGGACAGGAAGCTAAGCAGGCACCCAGAGTTGGGACAAACACACAGCCTGTTCCCAAGTCCACCCCCAGCCCTCAAGCACCAAGCCCTCTTCCCAGATCCTTTCATCTTGTGCCAGGAACACGAGTGCCTGGGGCCCCCTTCCCACCAGGACCTTGAGTGGGGGTAGGCCAGGCAGGGGAGAACCAGAGGCTGGTCAACAGAACTTCCCCTCCTGGGTACCCCTGCAGCCTGCACCTTCTGCCCAAATCTCACCCCTCCCTCCATCTTTCTACAGTCCCACTGGCCCTGCATGCCTCAGTCCCAGCCCCCTGCCATCTATGGGTCCCCAGGACAGTGGCCCACCTGGCAGACCTGCCCTCTTCCTAAAGGGCAGGACTTGTTGGGAGGAGAACCCAAGGGATGCTACCACAGACCCCGCTGGGGTAAGAGAACAGCCTAGCCCACTTTTCATAAAAAGCGACACCCAGGGCAGCCCAGTACCTTGAAAAAGCCCTTGCAGCCCTCGCAGGTGCGGACGCCATAATGCTGGCATGAAGCGTTGTCCCCACACACAGCACAGCGGCCCTCGCTTCCACCTGGAGCCCCACTCCGGGCCTTGGCTGAGCTCACGGGTGCATCCAGCATCCCCGAGCCATCAAGGTGTGGAGAAGTGGGCACCAGGCCTGGGAAAGCTGTTGGCATGGAATAGCTCTCTCCCTCTCCCAGCTGGTGGGCAGCCTGTGAGGGGAACAGCTTCAGGGGGCTTTGGGCCAGGCTGGGACTGGGACCGGTTGGGGGGCTGAAGGAAAAGAAGGCTGGTGGCTGGGGGTGCCCAGAAGCCTTGGGCAGCTGCTCTGTCCATGCCCGCAGGCCTTCATAAGTCTGGCTGGGTGAGAAGGGGCCGAAGGAGCCGTCCCAGGGAGAGAGCTGGGGTGGCTGGAAGCTAGGCGTGGACGGTGACGGAGCTGAGCAGGGACTGCCATAGTAGTCAGAGCCGCTGGAGGACAGGGTCTCATCCAGGGGGCCGCTCAGGGTGCCAGGATAGCAGCCGTACACCTGGAAGTCCTCGAACTTGAAGGAAGCAGAGGCAGGGGAGGTGGCCGACGATGAGGATGTAGAGGAGGCCGAGGAGGAAGCCGAGGAGCACGGCTGGGCTGTTCCTGGCAGCTGGTAGAGGAAGGTGTCAAACTCCCCTGTGTAGCCGTCCATGAAGGTGCTGAAGCTGGGCAAGGCCGTGGGGACAGCGGGGGCCGCCTCGGGGCTGGCCAGGTCCATGTTGGGCTTGCTGAGCTCGGGGGTCAGGGGGTCGCTTGCCAGGTGGTCACGGGCTCCTGGGCTTGGTGCTGGTGTCCCATATTGGGCTTGGATACAGGGCATCTCTGGAGAGGGAGGAGACCAAAGGGAGGGAGGGGGGAGTCAGTAAGAGAAGCCTGAAGCCTGACCTCTAAGTATAGGCCCCTGAGCAGCCAGGTGGCAGGAATCCCAGCCAGACATGGGACACTGAGGCGTTAGGGCCATGGCCCACCATGGAACTCAGGAATCCTGGCCCCAAACCAGAGCACCATCTCAACCTTCATGTCATAAAGCCCCCAGGCAATGACCCAGCAAGAGTGGGCTCAGTCGGAAGGCCAGCCACACCCCAGCAGCCTGGGAACCCTAGGGAAGGCATCCGGCCAGCATTTCTCTGCTGGAACAGGGGAAAGCTGTGTTCCTCCGGCCCCCTGCCCCTCCCTCACTGGGTAAAGCACGGGTCGGGGCTGGGAGAAGGGTGGGTGGGAGAGGCAGACAGGCAAAGTCTGAGCCCGGGGAGCAGATACGCTGTTCCTCTAACCTGGCACTTCTGGGAATACTCCCAGGCAGGGGCCCAGCCTCTGCAAAACCTCCTTTCCTCCTCCCCACACAGTGCCTGGGCAGAAGGACACCCTGAAAATGGAAGAGGAGCTGGGAGTGAAGTTCCAGCTGCCTAAGAGAGCAGCCTATGCAGTGATGAGCCTGTCCCCTCCATCCCCGCGCCCCCCTTACATACTGAGCAAAGGCTGTAGATCCTATGCTCACCCCAGTCCTGCCATCTGGGGATGGGTACCCACTCTGCGCTGCCTGGGATGCTCCCAGAAGCAAAGAGGGCGGGAGCCCAGTCTCCTCACTCAGTCCCCAGCTCCCCAAGGGATCGGGTAACCTGGCTCCAGACCTTTAAAGGCCATATACCTGGAAGGGGGAGCATAAGGGAGAAGACAGCAGCCCCGTGGACTTCCAGGAGAATGGGCAGTTCTGAAGAAAAATTTCTCTGCTACCCCCAAAGTATTTCTCCCTGTTATTTCCATAAGAGAACGCAGAGGCCAGCAGAAGACTTGATATGGCTATGCAGCAGGGAGAAGGAGCCTGTTCGTGGGCGGATGGAACCCTGGGTCCCTCCACTAAAGAGTGTCTGTGCCCTGATGAGTCCACGAGTTCAGGCGAAGAGGGTTGCACCCTCCAATACTGAGAAGCCTGAAGAAGCAGACAGAGCATCATTCGGGGGGATCCTTAAGTTCAAGATCAGTCAAAAACTAACACAGAGGGGGCTCTGGAACAGTTTCCCATCCTAACTCCTAGCCTGGGGTCTACATGACCCCAGGGCTCATGGGTCAGGGAGGGAGGCTGAGTAAGAAAGCAAGTTGGAACAAAGAGTGCCATAATCAAGGGGGATAACAGGAGGGGGCAAAGGCTGGCATCACTTCCTGGCCAAGATCCCAGGGAGTTCTCTGATTCTAGCCTTTCTCCCACCTCCTTGGCCCTTGACAGGGCAGCTCCACCCATGGCCTGACACTCCCACTACCATCCCAGACAACAGAGCCCCTAGAAACTCTGGCCCCACCCACTCAGTGGCACCTGTCCACAGGCATATAGCACCTGCAAGAGATAAGGGTGGCCACGTCTGCCTGCACTAGGACAGCCTGGGCAAGGGATGGATTTGGGGTGGAGAAGGAGAGGCAGCAGCTAAGCAGGGCTGGGTGTTCCAGCCTTATTCAAATACCGTTTCTCCACTTGGACGTCCCACACCCGGATCAACGCCCCCCCCCCCCCCCGCCAAACTACCCCTGACTCCTGGCTTCCTGCAGGTACTTAATGACACAAGATATGGACCTACGTCTAGCCTTGTGGTGGGGGGAGCGGCAAGGAGGAGGAAGAGGCGGGGTTGAAGGAGGGGGCAAGGAGAATCAGGCTTCAGGCAGGTCCTGGCAACAATGTGGTTTGCACCTGTTATGCTGAACAAGCCTCAGGCTGCACCCTACCTGTCTGATCCAACAGAGACTATGGGGGAGGGTGTATCCTCTAGGTGGTACTACACCAGAGACTGAAACATTAGCAACTCCTATCCGGGATCCCTGAGGACCAGGGTTTCCACCCTCTCTCTCCCTCTCCCTCTCCCTCTCCCTCTCCCTCTCCCTCTCTCTCTCTCTCACACACACACACACACACACACACAACACCAGGGTTTCCACCTCTCTCCCCCCCCGCCCCCTACTGACACACACACACACATCACCAAGCTACAGCAAAAACAATCTTCCCAGTGCTTCCAGAGACCCTGCCCCTAAGAAGACTCCTTTATTCCAACACACAGTAGCAGTGTCCCTCCACAGTTCAGCCACCAATACTGGCCATTTGCTTCGGCAATCCAGACTTCTCCTAAGATAGTTCAGGCAGAAACTTTGGGCTGAGGATCCCTACAAACTAAGCGACAGCCTCTTAAGTGTTAAGAAAACAACTAGGGGCAGGGACAAGCTAGGAAGGAGTCCCTTTTGGAAATCTAATCCTTGTAGGAGTCAGATCTCAGCAGCCCAAGTTCTGTGCACCTTCTCCCCCACCCACTACTCAGACCCCCATCAGCACTTAAGTCCCCGGCGCTCTGTGCCTACTAATGGACCCTAGGAGACTGAACTCCAGCCAGCCTACTACTGAACAAGTCCCCACAGCTAGCAACAACCTAACCCTCTGTGGCTTTCACCTTGCACAGACACCCCCCGCACCCAGCAGACTCCAGTCCGATCTGGGTCCTCATTCCGTTCCAACCACTAACCCCCAACGCCAGAGCTGCATCCTATACCCGCCCTCCTTCACGCTGACCCTAAAACATCCTTTCTGACCGTGCGAACATCCATCTCCTTTACGCAACAACCCCCAGAAAACAAAATAGAGAGCCCTGCTGAGGTGCACGCTCTCCGTAGGGCACCTACCCGTCGGCTCCTGCTCCCCCTGCCCGGGACCAGCGCCCCAAGTCGCAGCCTGGTCCCGCGTGCGCTCCTGCGATTCTGCACACTCCCCCAACTTTCGCAGCCTCCACCACTGGGACTCCCGGCCGCGCAGGACCCAGCTCTTAAGCGCTCCGTGACGCATGGGGAGGGGCGGGGGCGCCACTGACGCACGCGGCCCGGCGAGCTTTGGCCATACAAGGGCGCGGGGGGCGGTGCGGTTCCGGCGGGAGGCGGCCAGGGGGAGGCGCGGGGACGGGGAGCCCGAGGGGGCGGGGCGAGAGGGGGGGCCTGGAATGTCTGCGCGCGTGACGCACGCGGGGTTCCATTGACGCAGGGAGCGCGGATTGTTTGATCTATAAATAGTCCCCTCGCGCCCGCCGCGCCGGCTAAAAATAGCAGTTCGCGGACTTGCAAGGCTCCCCCAAGCCAGACCCAGGACCCGGCCAGGGGGCCGCAGCGGTCGAAATAACTGACCAGAGGGCCAGAGCCGGAGAAGGGGGCGCTCTAGCGCGCGGCCGGCCGCGGGGCTTCCCCCGACGAGGATCTCCGGCTGCTCCCGGGAGCCACAACAGTGTCCGGCTCCGCCTTTGCACCCACCCCAGACCTTCCCGCCAGCCTAGGGTGTCCACTGCCCTGCTGGGCGGCCCGGGCAGGCCTAGCGCTGGGACTGGTAACTCAGGGACGCACCCCAGGGAACCTGCGCCCCCACCTCAGCCCCAGCGCTGCCAGTGCACTTGACCCATCTGCCCCAGCAAGGTCTCGGGCTGAGAGGTTGCCCCAGGGACGTCAGACACCACACTACTCCCCCCACCCCTCGCACCCCCCCTTATTCCCTCCCCTCGGTTTCTCATGCAAAGTACCTTCCGGAGGGCAGGGATTCGCTAAACCCAAGATAGGCCAATGGGCCGTGCTTCACACGGTGAACTTGATTTCTCACCACTACGCTCGCCAGTCCCTGACAGAGTGAGAGCACTCTGGTTGGGAAATTACCGAATTTCAGAACCGGGTGGAGCCTGAGAAATATTTTCAAATTTGTGCCGACTCTTCCCCATTTTATAAGTAAACAGGCTCAGAAAAATAATGGCATTTGCTCAAGGTCACACAGCAAGGTGGTGGCACACTGGGGTGGAACTCCGCCACTAACTACATCTCTAGGGGATCTCTTCACACCCTCCCCGTCTATGATCAGGGAGTACGCACCCTCCCACCTCGTCTCCAACACCAGTGGAGAGAGTCACCTGCCCCCAGGAGCGCCCTGGCAGGGCTGCATCCGGGCATCTGCAGCCTTCCCCAGGCTGGCTGGCACCCCTCCCCACTTTCTGCCCGAAGTCTGGGGAGCTCTCACCTGCTAGATAAGAGAGAAAGGCTACTATTTAGGAGAAGAGAGCCCCTCCACCCACCCCACCTCAGCTCCCCGGTAAGCTCACACTGAGCCTGCACCCACGGACCCCACTCTCAGGTCATCCGGTCACCCTCCAGCACTTCCCTCTACCCTTGAGGCACTTCCTGCTCCTCACTTCTCCTCTCACCCGCATCTCAGTTTTCCCACCCTCTGGTCTCCAACTTTTACTTCTGCCCACTCAAAGGTCCCGCCAGCACCTCAAACTTCACCCATTCCAGACAGAGCCTGCCATGTCTGAACTCCCTGTCCGCCACCTCATCACTGCTCCTGTTGCCCCACATGCAGCTTTCCATTTGTTTCTGAAATTCTATTCTGGAATCTATCTTGGATCCCTGTTCCTATTGCCAGCCATAGCCCATGCCCCACTGGTGCCTGAAGGCAGCAGACCAGCTGAGTGAGGCCAGTGACTTACTCCTCTCCTTGCCCACGCCCATTAAGATAATGCCCCTTAACCAGCTTTCTCCCCTTTCCAAACCCTACTGTCCACCACGGATGGAGCAGTCTTCATGTAACACCAGTCTCATTCAGTGATCCCTTCAGGACCTAACATAGCTCCCCCATCTCAGCGTACAGTCTCAGCGAGGATTGGTCTTCAGAGAGCTCCGGACTTTCCTAACCATCTTCCGAAGATCCTTCAAGATCACCTGGGTGAAGGGCAAGTGTGGGCAGGATGATGTGAAGGGACCCGTCCAGGATCCCCACCCTACTTCAGCCAAAGTTTTGTTTTTCTTTGTCTTGGGCTTTTGCATAGGATTATACTTGGGGGAAAAAAAGGATGGATTCAGGAATAGATAGATAGATAGATAGGGATATAGAGAAATATAGATAGATAGATATACATATCAGATATATCAAATATATATATATTTCAAATATATATATATAATATAATTCATGCCCTCCCATTTTCCAGATTAGAGGCCAGAGGAGCTGCACTTTGCTCAGGAGCACAAGCAAGTCTGGATTGATTTCCTCACCTAGCCCCCCACCCGACCCTGCGATGCCTCCCCAACCTCTTCGGGGCCTTTCTCAGAAAATAAAAATAATTCTGATATGTTAGCAAAAGGTGATTAGCCAGGTCAGTGTTCTTCCTGCTTATCCTCACCAGCAAAAATAGGTATATTAGCTGCACCCTTAATGGCTCTTTGAGAGCTGAGCCCACCTTGAGCCCTAGCACCCCCTTTCTCCCCCACCACTTTCCATTTGTAAAAAGCAACACAGACCATCCCTACCCTCTCATGGGAGGCCCACCCAGGAACCCCAGGGAACTCAAGTGTGATGAGGAGCTGTCCAGGCCCCCAGCCTAAATTTCCACATCTCAGCATCTAGCCTTCAGATCTGTGCCAGCAACCCTGGCCCCACGTCCCCGCGAGGCTGCAGGTTTGGAGGCTTCAGTCTTGCTGCCCCAGAAGCAGAGGGAGAGAGGGCAACTGCAGCTGCCGCCTGGCCATGCTTGTGGAGCCAGGGGATGCTGGCGGCTCTGAGCACAATACACTCTGAAAATAAGGAAATAAGGAGAAAAGGGCAGAGTTCCTCTTGGGAACACAGCCAGGGAGAACCTAGCCTAAGACAGAGGGGAGGGAGGGAGAGGGGCTTGGGGACCCCGGGCCTCATCCCTGCTGGCCCTCCAGGGAGGGTGGCTTGGGGCTCTGAGGGAGGTGGAATCCAGCTAAGGTGGAACTCTTGAAAAAAGCCATAACTGATGCAGACTTTGGGAGGCTTAGTACATAAGCTGGTCCAAGGCTGGATGGAGAATCCAAGGAGACACCCCTTCAACCCCAGTCTTTAAGAGCAAGGTCAGAGTAAACAGCTCGTTGAAGGAGAGGTAGGAGGCAGGCAGGGACAGGTAATGATGGGAGAGGTGTCCAAAACTAGAGGTAAGGACCAGAAGGTAAGGCAGGGTGGTGATAACACAGGAAAGGCTAGGAAAGATGCTGTATTGGAGACAAGAGACAGCTGCTCAAGGTCAGGCTCCCACTGCACAGCATAGCCCACCAATCTGCCCTCATCATCCCCAGCTCCCTGCTGCCCAAATATCAGGACCCTGGGCTAAACGGTCCCACCACCCATTGGGCACATTGTTCCTCTTCCTTCTACTCTAATCCTATTGATCCTCTAAGACCCATTAGACTCATATTCCACCCTCCTGGACCAGCCTAACTCAAAAATTAACACCTTTTCACTGGAGGGTTTGGGGGCAGGGGGAGAGGAAATACCAATCACAGGTCAGACTTCAGCCCAGGCACTTCACATGGATTCTTCCACTTAATCTTCTCCCTAACTTTCCAAGTTTGGAATTACCACTCACATTTTATATAGGAGGAGATGGCAGCTTGGGGACAGGACTCAGACTCAGGTGCCCCAACTCCCAGTTCTGTGCTGGACCTACTGCCCTTGACTCTGAACTCCAGAGCTGTGGCTTCTGGCCCCGAGAGCCTTGATCCTTACAAGTGCGCCACAGAGACAGGTACACATATGACCTGTAAGTTGAAAACAGCAGTGCCTACGAGGGGGTCTTTGGGGGGACTAGAAACATTCCAGTTTCTAGTTGGACAATGGTTGCCTGGGTGTGTTCCCTATGGAAAAGTCATCAAATTATATACTCTTAAGATTTCACACCTATGATTTGTATGTATGTTACACTTTCAGAAATAAAAAGTTTATTTACAGAATCGCCAAGCATATTTATTCAAATCGATGCAGATGCTGCTGGAATTTATGGGGTACAGACTCATTCAAATGTGTGCTCGTGAAATCACAGAGAAACAGTGGCTGTTTCTCATTATGTATTGGTTCTATCAACACATACTCCAAGCACAGCTCCAGTTAAAGGGAGGCTGCGTATCTGACGTTAGAAAGGGGTCGTCTCGCAGTGTGTTTTCTGAACCACTCACTAGGCCCTGGTCCCTGCTTGTCAAATCTGATGGGACCCAGGGACTTATGTGCTCATAAGGGGGATCCCTTCATGTATCTTTGACAGTAAATAGCCCAGGGCAGGCCCCAAATGGGCAGCCAAAGTGCACCATCGTCCCCCAGCCAAGACAGTGGGCGTGGAAGTGGGTAAATAGGAGATGGAGGAAGTGGAACTGCACAGCCCCTTTCTCACGCTCCCCCCTAGGCTGGCCCCCACCTCTGCTGAGCAGAGGGCAGGAACTTGCCCTACTTTCACCAAGAGCATCCCCACCCATGGGCCTCCACGCCCTTCCCGCGGGGTGGGCAGAGGGAATGAGCTCTGCCTCCTCCCCCTGAGAAGTGGCCCCGGGAGCTTCCCCTCCTTAGCCCCAGGACCTATCACCGGCCCTGACCCAGCCACTTCCTCTTCCTGCCCTGGCAGCTGGCAGGATTTGTGCTGCAGGCAGGGAAGCTCTGCCTACTGCCCCAGGGGGCTTCCATGGACAGCTTTGGGAACTGGAGGTGTAGGGTCAGGCCCAGGCCTGATCTCCTGACCCATGCCCAGGCCCCGCCATGACCACATGTGTCGTCACCTCCCCAAGAACAGGCGCCCAAGGACATGGGCCAGTCAGCTAGCACCCTCCACTTCTCACCCCAGCCCCCAACAGAAGCAAAAGATACAGGAACTGTCAGAGGCATCTCTGACCAGAAGCCAGCAAGGCTGGTGTGTGACCCAGGGCCAGTCCCTTGCCCTCTCTGAGATCGTTTCCTCATCTGCCCAATGCTGACAGCATCACACACAAGTCGCACTGCTGGGAGAATTCAATTTGCTAAGAGAAGGGGGAGGCTCAACATTGAAACAGGAGCACTGTCTGGGGGCTGGGGGGTGGGCAGGGAAAGGAGATGCCAGGGTTGCCAGCTCGACTAGGGAGCCGGCACTGCCCATCCTTCTTCAAGAACTAGAGATAAATAGTAACCCCATCCCCACCTCTTCGTCTCCGGGGCTGAGAGAGCATGTCCAGACATGTGGCTCCCTTCAGCATCAGGGAAACTCCAGACTGTATGCAGCAAGTGCTCAATCGATACTCTAAAGAAAGCTGGTTAATTAAGGAAGTCAGGCCTCTCTCCACAGAGGTTATCTTCAGCCTGGTGATTTCTTAAGCCCCAACCCCCTCTCAGGCCAGGAGAAATTCAGATACAGCAGAAAAGAATAGGATTAGACTTCAGGAAGAACATCCAGACAGAGCTGGAAAATGTAGACAAGATCACGGAGCTCCTTGGGGAAAGGGTGGCTCGCGCCTCATTTGCACCCTCCTCAAATCTCCTTCCGTACCCCTCAGCCTGCTCAGCTCCTGGCCAGCTCCTCTCTCCTCCACCCTTGGAGGGTCTCCCACCACCTTGCAGAACATCAACAACCCATCAAATTCTCCTGCCCCTGCCCAAGGTCTCCACCCAGCCTCACTGGGCAAAATTTCAAATTCCAAAATAAAAACCCTCTGATAACGAGCCCCAGCCGGAAAGACTGATGCATTTTCCTATTGTTAAAGTATTTTTAGTCACAGGCTCTGGATTCATTTAGAGACTCACGTTCAGAAAGGGGAAAAATATTTTTTCGAGAACCGACAAGGAGAGCACAGAGCCTCCCACGTAAGGAGCTCCACTTAATCCACGCCGGCCGAAGCCCTGGCCCGGCTCCCAGGGAGCGTGTTTGTGGCAAGCTGGTTGGCAGACTTGCCAGACCTTGCTCCAGCCCTGCTTCTCAGGCACCAAACCAGCTGGGAAGCCAGGCAAGGAGGGCAGGGCAGGGGCTGAGGGCTCCGGAAAGTCAGGCTGAGGGTTTGGACCCCCAGTCCTAACCAGCTGGGGGCCCAGGGATCCTACTCAGGGACCAGTGCCCAGGTACCTGACTGACACCCAGCTCACTTCAGCATCCCTCCCTAGCCTGATCAGACCTTGTCCAAGCTGGGTCGATGGGAGAGGAGGACTGAGACACTGCTGCAAATCTCTGAGGAAGGAGAGAGATGGCATGATTTTTATCACCTATTTCCACATCTCTTGGTTCTCAAGTACAAAATGGTCCATGTTCAACTCCCATCATCCAAGTACAGTCAAGTCTTTACTCTCATGCCTGTAGAGGGTCAGCCACCCTTGCCTCCTCCTCCATCCCTCCTCTTCTTAAGGCCAAAGGAACCACAAAGTAGACAGTCAGAGTGGAAAAAGACCCAACAGCCCAGCCCTGATAGCTCGATTTCCCCAGCCCTAAGACTCACCAGTTTCTTCCACACGATCTGCTTTGACTCTCAGAGGTCCTGGACAACTGCACCAAGGGAGAATCCCAGTGTTGGTTAGGGACTCTTCCTGGTGGCCTCAGGGAGCCCTGTGGGAAGAGATGTGACTGCCCAGTCAGCCTGTCTGCTGGCCGAGGCTGTGCACCAGCTGAGTGGGCTCAGGACGTGGAGCTGTCTCCAAGCCAGAGCGTCCTCCCCTGTTTATATAGCTGAAACTAGAGCCAGGCTCTGGGGACAGGGGGAGCTGCCTTGGAGCCCTCTTGGCTGAGGCCTGACTTTGGCTCAGGTCAGCAAGAGCCCAAAATAGTCAGCTGACGGGAGACCCGGCGTGAGCGTGACCCTGGGTCCATGCCCAGGCCTGGCAGTCAGGTGCCCACGTCACAAGACCAGCAGCTCTAGCGCTCACGGGGCCCCCGTTGGCAGCCCCTCGGGGTGGCCTTGGCAGCGGATCTGTCATGGGAATTCCACCCAACCACCAGCATCACCCAGACAACGGACTGAACACGAGGAATTCTGCCCCGAGCCACTGCGTACCCAGAGGGAAGGCTAGGTGCTCAGGAGGCGGGGTCTGAGCTGAGGGAAAGACACCTGGCCTGATGCTGTCATCTTCACTCACGTGCTTCTCAAGTCCAGATCTCTGGTCGACCAAGGACACCTGCCTCTCCTTACAGTGATCCTCTTCCTGCCCCAGCCCAAGGTTGGTGGCACAGAGCCTGCAGCCAGCAGGAGGCCAGGTGCATACCCAGCCCAGGCCCCGGAACAGGAGGCCATGCTACCCAGGGCTTCCCCTCCTTCCCTCCAGGCTCAGAGGGCTGGACACCCCACCCTCCCCACCCCAGCCACCTTTCTGGGACTCTCTGTAGTCTGAACACCAACTCCACATGAGGCAATAGTGTTTGGGGGTCAGGGGGGATACTGAGCCAGATCCTGTTTTATCTGGGGATTTCTCAAGGTCCGAAGGAGGCTGTTGCTCAGAGATGGCCCTCTGCTTTGGGGAAGGAAGAAGGGAATCACAGGGTCCCTGTGCAGGGCGCCAAGCTGAACTCTAGCTCTCTCAGGTAAACACAGTAATCAGGCCTATGGTGCCCTTGCCCCACCTCCATTATCTCAAGTCCCCAGGAAAAGGCCTGGTGGAAATCCCATTTCCACACTCCACCCCTCACCCACAGACAGCTTGTGCCTTCTCTGGAACATCCTCAGACAAGGAAGGTATGTCCAAGCTGACCAGACTTCTGGGCTTGCCCGAATCCAGGAGACCTGCACTCTAAGCTTGGCTCCAGACGTCCTCCATGTAGGACCTTGAAAAGTCCATTCTCCCCTCTCTAACTCAGTTTCTTCTTCCCCAGGAGGAGGAGGGGAGCTAGATGGCCAAGGATCTCTCTAGCAGTGGCCCCAGGCCTGAGATTTTCCCTCTCACAGGTGCTGGATGAACAGTAGAAGGTCCGCCCCTGCCCTTTGTCAGCAAGACCCTCCCCATACATAGAGGCACCTCCCCACACCAGACTCCACAGGACCTACCGGCCTGCCACAATGGCAACAGGGTCGTCATCACCCTACCAGGGAGGGATGGGGTGGTCCCAGCCTTCCCTTCATGCACTCCCTGGTGCAGTGTCTAAACCCTAGGAAAAAGCCAGCCTTCCATGCCCCAGGTCTGCCCCACTCGACTCCCAGCCTGGCCTTGAGTTACCCAACCCCACCCCAGCAGCTTCCTGAAACCAGGGACATGTTGTTCCGGGAGCAGCTGTCATCCCCCACAACCCCCTGTCACCCAGCCCCAGAGCCCCCAACCTGTCCTGCTCACAAAGTCAGGCTTCCCCCTTCCCCACCCCCGCACCACCCCCACCATTGAAGAAATCAGATCTCCCCGTGTCGCTGAGCAGCACCTTGCCTGCCACCTCTGCAGGGTTTCCCCCTCCATCCCCCAAACCACATCCGCTTCAGACAGCTCCACATCCACCTCTGCCCCCCAACCCCACCTGCTCGGGGCCCCAAGGGTGCACAAAGGGCAACAGCAGGGCACTTACCACTCTGGATGGACTGACAGACCTTGAACAACACTCAGCCATCCCTTGGGCCTTCAGGGCCTGGCAGAAGGAGCTGACACCAGGGAGGGGCTGGGGCTGGCCTCTGTCCATGGTGGAGGCCTACAAAGGGAAAGTCAGTGTGAGTGGAGAGAAACCAGCCAGCAGGGACTCCCATTCCCTGGAGACAGCACAGCCAGAAAACACAGGAGTGGGAACAGAGGCAGGACTCAGGTCACTGGGGTGATAAAGCCAGCCCAAGGACCTCCCTGAGCTGGGCGTTGGAGGCTGGGGGCCCATGTCCCAGGTGAACAGCTCCTGGGGATGTAGGGTGTGGCCAGGAGCAGCCAACAGCATCTGGGCATCTCAGAGCCACGGAGACACATTCTAGTGTCCAGCCCCTTAGCCTCACACCCCACTCCTGGGTGGGGTAAGGGGTGTCTCATTCCAGCTCCCAGCCCCCTGATGTGCACAAAAGGGCATGTTGTAGACAGAGAAAAGGGAGCCATTGTGAGGACAGAACAGAATACCCCTCTCTCCTTAAGGGGCTCCAACCTGACCCCCAAAGCCTCAAAGGCCCCCACAGGGCAGGGGCTCCATGCCCCCATCTCCAGGAAGCCCAGCCTTCTAACCAGAACAATGGAAACTTGCAGAAAATCTTTGAAGGGACTCTAGTCACAAAACAGGAAGGTCCAGCCTGGAGGAGTGGCTAAGAGCATGGATGCTGGATCACTGTTGCCTGAGATCAAATCCTGACTCCATCACTTGTAACCTGGGGCAAATTACATAACCTCTCTGTTCCTCAACTAGAAAAATGGCAATCTGTAATCAACATCTCTATAATTAACAACCATAAGGTTATCATCAGGCTTAAAACGTGTTAATGTGTGTAAAGGACTTACAACAGTGCTGGATATGTAGATGTGGTATCGTTATTAGGAGAAATGGCTAATAAAAGCTGATCCCAGACCCTGGTCCCTATTCCAAACCACTTCTGGGCACCTGGCCTCTACTTCCAGAGCCACCTGTGTGTGCCACCCCTCTAGCCTCTTCAAGCTCTCCTCCCAACCCCGCCAGTGTCAAAGCCTTCAGTCAGGGCAATCCAGACCCCTGACTGGGGTCTCCTTCCCTTTTCCCACCCCTCCTCAGCACTCTCCTATCTTGACAGGGCCCCACAGTGAGGGCAGAACAGCCAAGGCTTGGTCTTCCTCGGTTATTGGGCTGCCCTTCAGGTTGAGATGAGGTCTGGGGAAAGAGAAGTAGATGCTTCCACACTGGGAGGTAGAGGGAGTACAGAGGAGGAGGCCCCAGGTGGTGGATGATGGGCTCCTGACTCCTAACCCAGGGTCCACAGGCTAAGAGGAGCTCCTCTGGCCCATGGTACCCAGATTCTCCTCTTACAGAGCTCCCAGTACCCAGTGTCCCTGTGGGTATAATGGGGAGCAGGTAGTGAAGGAGGGGAAGGCAGTCTGGATCATCTGGAGGGCTTCCAATCCCACAGAGAAGGCAAAACTAAGCTTCAAACCTGGCCAGACCCACAGGCTACACCTGTTTCCCAGAATGACACAGTCATCTCCCCATCTTTCCATACCCCAGACACAGGGTCTGCAGTCAGGCCCTAGCCCCCACCCCCAACCCCCCATGAACAGTGGGAGACCCCAGAAAGAGCAACCCAAGATCCCTGGGCCCCAGGAGGTAACACTGGGGGCCCAAATCCAGGTCAGTTACAGTCAGCACTGTGCAGAAGGCAAACTGGCTGAGTGGGAGCGGAGAAGGAGAAAATGGTAGCCTCCCAATGGAGTGGGAGCAACAGGCCAGACTTCAGTACTGAACCCCTCCTGAGCCTCCTTCTCACTGTGCTCCAGTCCCATGGGCTTTATTTCCCAACTCAGAGCCTTTCACATTGGCTGTTCCCTCAGCCAGGAAAGTCACTGCCCACGATATCCATATGGCGAGTTCCTTCTCATCAGTCAGGTTTCCACTCCAACTTCACCTCCACTCCCACCCTGCCACATTAACCTATCTTTATCATCTCCAATAGGACCAGTGTTCATTTGTTCACTTGTCTGTCTCAATCACTGCAGAGTTCCGTCTCCAAACTAGAGCTTAGCACTAGCAGGTACTCAGTAAGTACGGGTGGAATAGAGGAGAGGAGCACTCACACATGCCTGCATCAAAACTGGGCTGGGAGGAGGGTCAGTCAGTGACGAAAGAAGGTGGGGAGGACATGCAGCTAAAGAGCTGTCCCTTCATTCCAGGACAGAATCAGTCTGAGGGTTCTTCCCTATGCTGAGTCACAACTGACTCAAGAGCCTCCAGCCCAGGGCCCCCCTGAAACCTCCTCCTTCTCTTCCTATCAGGTATGTGAGTCTTTTCTTAACTAAACTCTTTGCAGCAGGACATTGCTGACAGACCCTCTGCAGCCCTGATAGCTTCCTGATGGCATATAAACTCTGCACTGGCCAATGTCCTCACCCAGAAATAAGCATATTACTATTATCAACAACAACAACAAAAGCTAATATTTGTTGAACATCACATGCTAAAGATATATTACTAAGCACTTTACATGCATGTTCTCATTTTAGCCTCACCACACTCTGAGGAAGGGATTATTATGATGAACATTTTACCAAGGAGGAAACTAAGGCACAGCAATGTTAAGCAACCTGCCCAAGGCCACACAGCTGGCAAGTGACAAAGCTGGGATTAGAACCCAGGGAGCCCAACCAGGGAGCGCAGGGCCAGGCATCACCCTTCCCTCCTTGGACCTGCTTAGTGGGCACCGAGCAGTTTGACAGCCAACACCAGAGAGTAAGTGGGAAACTCCAGGACCTGGGTAGCTGGATTGAACTTCTCAGCTAATTTTCTTAACTCTAGCACAGGCCTCAACATTTATAATCAGTCACATTCACCCTGGTAGCCTTGGTCCATCCTTCTGCTTGGCTGCCATCGCTTGAAATCTTGGCTTTATCATACTATACACTTGGCATTGTCATTCCTCTCAGCTCTAGGTCACTACAAAGAGTCAGCTGGCTTTCCTTTCAAGTCATCATCCAACTCACTAGGAGTAGGTCTAGCACCACGCCTGAAGCCACCACTGGAGCTTCCAGCCAGGCTGTTATCAGTACCCTAATCCATCAGCACCCCCCTACCTCTGCCCAGCCTTCCTTTTCCCAGCACGCCCCTAGTACTAGCCCCAAACCCAAATTAATACTCCACTGGAAACCACTGTAAATGCCACCTCTGCAGCATTTCTAATCCCAGGTCCACTCCTGACTCCACGAGACGGCTTCCAGGCTCGGTTTCTCGGCTCAATCCCACGAAGGGGTTGCACCGGGCAATCCTGGTCCTTCCCGACTCCCCAGTCCTGGTAGCCGACCTCCCAAACTCCTGGGACCCGTTCCCCGCAGCCAGTGGGGAAATGGAAGGAATTTCTCCGGCCTGGCCACCTCCAGCATCCCTCGCGGGCCAAACCCCACCCTTGGCGGGCTGGGGCGAGACAGCGCTGGCCGCCGCGCTCGGGGGCTGACTCGGAGTAGCCGGTTCCGCCGGGAATCCAGTCCCTGCCCCCCGCCCGCGATCTCCGAGCAGGACTCCCGGTGCAGTCCCGAACCGCCGCCACGCACCTGTGCAGACCCTACTCTTCCCGGGCCTCTCCCGGGGTCCTCCGCGTCCCCTCCCCAGCCCCCTCACCTGGCCCGGCAAACCCTGCTCGCCTCTCCGCCCCCGCCTTCCGGGGTCGCGCCCCCGCCGGCGGGTGGCGGCTCGGCAGCGCCAGGGCGCCCATGGCCGGGCAGCCGGGGGTCGCGGGGGCCCCCACCGTGGAGCCGCCGCCGCCTCGCGCTCCTGTCGCCGCGCCGCCGCGGCCCCGCGCCCCCCGCCCCGGGGCAGCCCCCCGCCTCCCAGTTCCGGCTGCGGCCGCGCCCCCCGCCCCTGCAGCCCGCGGCCGCCCGCGCTGCCGTCCCAGACCCCGGGCGCGCCTCCCCCGGCGGGCGGGCGGGGACCGTGACGCGCGCCCATTGACGTCTCCGGAATCCCGGCGGCGGCTGCCGACGCAGCCTCATCAATGGGGCTAAAAATAGAGGCGCCCGGAATAGCCGCGAGCGCCCCGCCCCACGGGCCCCTCTCCCCAAGCCTCGCCGCACACCTTGTTACATAATCCTCCCCGCTGCGGCCGGGGTTGGGGAGCTTTTTTTCAGGTGAGGCGTCTGTGGCCTTGCTAACACCTTCCGAGGCAAGCAGACCTGGAGCTGGGTTATAACTAAATTTACCCGGGGCTTCCCCCCTCCCTACGAAGAGATGGAAAAAGTGAGGCCCAGAGAGGCTCGGCAGCGGCCCAAAGTCACACAGCAATTAGGCTGCTTTGAGAGGACAGGGCTCCAGCCCTCTGAACCCTGGACACCCCCACCAGCATCACTTGGCCTTACATGCCACCACGAGTGCTCGGAGCCCAGCCAGCAGGGTGTCCAGCTTTCACACAAAAAGGCTTAGGCAGAGAAAGAGAACTTCCTGGGCGAGTGAAATTTCTCCTGAAGAGAAGCATTCCAGAGGATCTTGTACTACTGTGTGAACTAGCACAAGTCACTTCACCTCTCTGGGCCTCAGTTTCCTTACCTATAAATTGAGTGTGATAATATTATCCACCTTTTTTGGTTATCGGGAGTGGGGAGGATAGAACAACTGTAGAGATGCCTTGTACACAGTAGGCACTCAGTTACTTTCTCCTCCTT
Source organism: Vicugna pacos (assembly GCF_048564905.1). Taxonomy (NCBI): domain Eukaryota; kingdom Metazoa; phylum Chordata; class Mammalia; order Artiodactyla; family Camelidae; genus Vicugna; species Vicugna pacos. Next base: position 11,060,829 of record NC_132998.1, read on the forward strand.
GCTTTCCTTTAGGAATCTGACTTTCTCCATCCACAGGAGTGCTTAGTGTAGGAAATACAGACATGCATCACAGTGGCCAGCAAGCCCTGAGTGGGCAACCCGCTTCTGACCATAGTCGCCTCCCCACCACCTCACTGGCACACTCTTTGGAAGTGGGAGAACTGTACTTGTCCCGAGCAAATAAATCCTTCTTCCACAACAGCAACCCACTTAGGAGTGGCTGCTTCAGGGAGGCCAGGCCAAGGCCGGAGCAGTGGGGCTAGGGTCTGGCTGGGCGGGGTTGGGGTGACAATATCTGCTTCTGTACCTCTCGGCAGGCAAGACCCTTGGGGAATACCCATCAGGCAGGACCCAGTCCTGTGCTCTGTGGCCCCAGCCACCCAGGCCCCTACTCATTTGGGGAGCCACCTTAAATTATGAGCATGCTAATCACCCAGGCCAGCCCCCACGCAGCAAAGAATCTCTTCTGCATTCAAAACTCTCCAAAAGAGGCCCCACACCCCCACTCAGCCCTCATTCCAGGGGCCACATTCCTCTCCCCACCCTGCTGCCCACCCCCAGAAATCCTTTCCTGGACCTGGCCTAAACTCTAGCTGCAGCTCAGAAGCCCCTTTCTCTCATTCTTCAGAACAATCCCAAGAATCTGGTTTGTCTCAAAAATCACCTTCTCAGAACCTTTTTCTTTCCTTCCCAGATTCAAATATTAGGCCAATGTAGAGATAAAGAAATCAAGACTTCAACAATGGCGAGGTCAAGGGGGACCCACAAGTCTGGCTTTTTCCTCACCTTACCTCCCCTCTTCCTGCCCCAAGAGTTCCTTCCAAATGGACTTTTTTAAAGAAGCCACTGCCCCCACCTCCTCTTTTTCTTTTTCCAGAAATCTAACTTTTGAAATACGTTTTAAAAATATTTGCCTGTGTAGGAGAAATACATTTATTTGGACAGGAAGGATAACATTTTTAAAAAGGCTCAGTTACCAGTTTTTCCATAAAGGCTTCCAGCCCACAGAGGTCTCTCCCTTCTATAAATACTTTAGCACAACTTGGCTTTATTATATACCCTCCTATTTTATAGTGAAATAAAATATATACTAAAATATGTACCGCTAAAACACACATCTCGGTGTGGCTTGTGGAGGCAGAGTCAGAGGTGGAAGGAACAGAGGCTCAAGAGGCCTGGGACTGATACTGGTTCCAACTATTACCGACCGTGTGACTTCAGGGAAGTTACTCAACTTCTCTGGCTTCAGTCTCTTCATTTAAAACATGAGGATGACAGCATATCCTTCTCTCGCAGAGTTGTCATGAGGAGCACATCTTTGATAGTAGAAAGAAGAATGCGGCAAGGAGCCTGGCACATAATAGCAGACCTGCAGTTTCCACACAAAAAACTAGGGGGAAGGCAAGGCTGGGGACTTTGTCTTGAAACTGCACATGCAAAGTACTCATCCTGGCTTTGTCCAGCTGGTATGTTCATCTGGGAGCTTGAGGAGCTGCACAGATGAGGGCAATGTCACCTCATTATGTCATGACAGATGTTAAAATTCCAGCCCCCTTGTCTCCTTGACCCAATTTGTTAGTGGCCAAGCAAGGACCACAGCCCTGGTCTTCTGACTCCCAGACCAGTGCTCTAATTTCTACCCATCCTCTTGTTCCTTCATAGTTTAGCCCCTCCTCTTTCTACACAGATTCCAGGAACCACCACACAGTCCGTATGACAGATGGGAAAACAGAGTGGAGAGAAGGTCAACTACTTGGATGGCTCAGGAGCTAGGACTAGAGGAGATAACAGACCCTCTGGCCAGTGCTGTCCCACATTCTGGGAAATTCCTAAGGGAGAAGGACAAGATCTTGCCACACAAGCTGGCTCCTAGTCTGATGGAGAGGAGGCAGGACACAAGAATAGTTATGAAAACATTGCCAGAAGTTCCAAGAGGCAGCCTCTAAGAGGCCTCGAGCTAGCACTAGGGTAGAATCTAAAGGGTTAATCTGAGAGGACCCACCCCCACCCCCACCCCCAGAAGAAGAGAACAGGGGCACAGTGTGAAGGGAAACACAGGACTGGGCAAGGCAGAAAGAAGTGAGGGCATCCCATGCAGGAGAAAGACTGACCTCAAAGCTCATAGGTATGGGTTGGGGGCAGGGTTGAGATCCTGGGAGTGGAGAGTCTCAGGACCCAGAACAATCCACCACACCCTCACTCTTCCTCACGTGCCCTTTCATCTCAAAGTAGCAGAAACCCATGTTCCAACTCCACCTAGTCAGGGAGACACCATTCCACCCCACCTCCATCCCACTGGGGATGAAGGTAAAAGGATGTCAAGGGGGTTCCCCAGCCCATTTGGGCTTCAAAGGGGTTCCCCTGTCCAGGCCCCAGCCTTTCATGAGGAGAGGGGCTATGGTGGGGATTCCCTTAGTGGTTCCCTTCCGGGTCCTGAGGATGGAGAAATACATGGCTGGGGTCCCCCTACACTTCCCCAGGATTAGGAGCAATTAAAGGGCAAAACCAAAAAAAAAATGGGGGCACAAAGACAGGGCCTTCTTTGGGCTGTCCCAGGGATCATGGGCCTTCCATGGACACCATCCGGATGGGATTACATGCTCTGAATTACATAGGGACCATGAGGGGCCCAACTGAGTGCTTTTCGAGGTGCTTCTACATTCGCTTTTCCCTGGTTGCCATGGAAGGCTGTGAGGGCCAGCACGAAGAAAAGTGGCCTAAGTCACCAGGCTGGAAGTGACAGAGCTGAAATTAATGACAAGATTTCTCCTAAATCCAAGCCAGGCTCTTTATTAAAAACAAACAAATTCTTTGTAACTTTTTAATTACAAAAGCAACAGGCTCGCTGTAAACAAATGCAAAAAGTTATAGAACTGTGTGATTTACGAAGTGAGAGGCCGGTAATCCACCCCCAGAAGAGTTGAGTTTGGTAATCCTCTGCTGTCGGCTTCACGATATCTTTCTCCACGTCGCCAGAGATCAGATCTGGCCCCGCGGGCCCTCCCCGAGGGGCCAGGACCGGAACGCCGGGCCGGAAGGAACAGGGCCGGGCCCCACTGCAGCGCTGCGGCCTCGGCTGCGCCCCACGCCGCGTTCCCGGGGGCGGCCGCGCTGCCCCGCGCCAGGCCAGGCTGGGCCGGGTGGAGCCCGGGGAAGCCGCTGGGTACGTCACAAGGCGGACCGGAGGGAGTCCGTGCTGGGTCCAGCCAGGATTCCATTACATCACCCGGCGGCGCTCAGCCGCCGCTCGGTAAACACCGCTGCAAAGCATTGGCTAGTGTGCCGCCCTTCCAACCAATAGTACGAGAGTATGCAAATCAGTCATTGGGCGTTCGCTTCCTTTGAATCTGGTGTGTGCAAATAGACCTCTTTGCCAGGATGCCCCCCTGCCCCGGGCTGAGGAAGAAGAGGGGTCCGAAATCCGAAATTCGAGGGAAGCTTGTTTGGGATTTTCCACCCCAAATCTGGTCCAGCCACTTCTGTGGGGAGTGGAATGTAATTAGGGATAGGCGCCCTTGATTCTTGAGTTATCTTTCCGGTTAGACCCTGCTTCTTGGAGATTCAGGGAACCTAAGAAATGATGCAAAAATTATTTAGGTCAAATTGGAAACGAAGAGAAGGAAGAAATAAGAAATACAGAGATACAGAAAGCTGGACCTTACTTTGGAGAACATCTAGGCCAAACCCTCTCGCTGGGGACTCAGTAAAGAACAAAACAGGCACAACCCCTGCCCCCGCCCCTACTTACAGCCCAGTAGGGAAGACTGATGTTAAACTATCTTGCAAATAAGTAATTAGCGCCGTAAAGAGAAAACGAATTGCAGGGTGCCAATGAGATATTTAATGGGAAGCTGTAATTTAGAAGGGGGTGGTGGGTAAGGGAAGTAATTTTTCTTCTTCCTCAGGAAGTGAGTTTTAAACTGAGGAATATTTATGAGGTGGGGGAGGGCCAAATGTTCCAGGGAGACGAGACAGTGGGAAAGCAGAGGTGGGAATTAGCATCGTGTAGGACCGTGTGCCAGACGCTATGCTGGGCACTTTCCTTGTTTTATCTCCTCTTCCTTCTTTCTACGCCCTCTCAGATTGGTACTATTTAGTATTGAGGGAACTGAGGCTCCAGGAGATTAAATAATATGCCTGAAGTCTGAGAAATAGAAGAATGTGGATTTGTATCCAGGCTGGTGTGGACTCAAATCTATGCGCTGAACCACTAGCTACTGGCTCCCGGATTAGAGGCTGAAGCACAGAGAGGAGAAGCGATTTGCCCTAAATTTCATGGCTTGCAGCAGAGCTAGGACCCCCAGAAAGGTCTGCAGATTTTTCACTGTGCTGCGAAGGAAAACAGGGCTCAAGAAGAGGGAGAGGAATAGGGAGGGAGGGGAGGGAGGGTGGGGATAGAAAGGGTTCTTCCTGCTCAGACCTTGGGGTCTGCTAGAACTTGCCTGTAACTTGGGATTTGCCGAAGCGGTAATAGGTAAAAATAGGTAGAAGTTTTTAAGCATCTTCCTCTGAGGGTCTGCTACTAGCCCGCAGGCAGCTGCCCTGGAGGCTGTGAGGGGCCTGGCCTGCTAGAGCAGCCCGGATTAGCTGGATCTTCTGCGCCATCCAGGTTGCCAAGCAACGCCACTCCTCCGGCTCTCACCAGATGATCCAGCTCTGGTTACCGGTGACAACTCCCGGGGGAGGGCCTGGAGAGACAGGAAGGCAGGCCGGAGAACGCGGGGGGCGGGGGGCACCTGTCCCTATACAGGCTTACCCAGCAGTGGGGTGGGTATCCCTTAGCTCTCTGGAGAACTTTGGGTCTGTCTCCTCTGCCATGGGCTCAGAAATCCAGGCCCCACAGGCACACAGGAAGGTGGCAGAGGCATGGGTAGTGCCTTGGCTCGGGCAAGCCCTTCCAGGGAGGGCTGCTATAGGAGTTTGGGGAGGAGGCCCTGCCCCCACAGCTGAGCACCAAGAAGAGCAGTGTGTGTGTGTGTGTGTGTGTGTGTGTGTGTGTGTGTGTGTGTGTGTGTGTCTGACCATTGAGCAGAGAATCTGTCATCAAGAAAGTGAAACTTCCATAGCTCCTTTGTAAGATTTCCCACACTTCTCCAACTAGGCGGTTCTCTCTGACCTGTCAGAGGGTTCTGGAGTCATGGAGTAAAGGGGTCTTAACTCCCTGGGAGTGCCCATTCCACTGAAAGATTTGAAAGGGAATAATTAGGCAATTTAACTGTTAAGTAATTGAAAGCATGACTTCTATTTTTAGGGAAAGGGTTTTGTTCCGTTTTCTTTTTTTGAGGAGTAGGTATCTTAAAGGCACAGAATTGGAATAGGCATACTCATAATTCTCACCGGATGATCACCCTGCACTGGGAGAACATCCTCCCACACCCCAGATGGTCTTTGACAGTCTGTCTAAGGTGCTCTTGGGAGTCCAGATGTGTGTGCCTTGTGCCTGGAGGGGGCTTGTGGTGCTGTCCTCTCCAGTGGCCATCAGAGTACGGGCACCTCCTTGGATCCAAGGGCTGTGAGTCTGGTGGCAGGGTGGGCTGTGACACAGAAGCATGGGTTTGGAAGTGGAGTACAGCCTTGGAATAATGGAGCCTCCAGCCTCCAGCAGCCCACCATCCCACCCTCAACGGCTCTGGCTCCTCTTGCTCTTCCCTCGGGGCCTTTAGCAGAGGACCACACCCCCCACCCAGGAGCACAGCGCCCAGCTCTCCCTGGTGCTGACTGCAGAGACCCCAAACCCTTTCTCCAGGCAAGGCTCTGGCTCCCAGCACCCAGGGAGGCCACAGCGGGCATGGTGCGGCTGCGAGCTCCCTCAGCCACTCAAGCTTGTGAGTGGGACGATCCCTCAGACACTCGCACCATAAATGTCCAGACCCAGAGTCACAGAGGACAGGCAGGGCCTCCTCCCAGGGAGGGCTGGGTAACCTGAACCACCGGCAGGCCCTCAGGTCACTTCAGGAGAGGTCAGATAATGTTCCTGAAGACCATTCATCATGCCCCCAGCCCAGCCCAGCACCACCACGGCTATTTCCAGTCCCTCGGTATGGAACGGCTTATGTAACCAGCTGGAAGCCAGGGGCTGGGCTGGGGGCACTTGTGGTAAAGGATGGGGCTACTTCCTCCTCCCACTGTCAGGCCAGCCCCCTTGGAGCCCCTGTTCCATGGGTGGAGGTGTGTGTGGAGGTGCTCACAGGCTTGGGTGGCATCATTGTGGACAACCTGGTGTCCATCAGCAGGTTTTTATTCCTCCCTCCCAACCTGGCCCAAAAGATGACCCAGCCTCCTTCCTCCCATGAATTGGAGACCACTGAGCAGCTTCTTCACGCTTCAGCCCTGCACAGCCTCTGTTCACTCATCCTCCCCTGACACCCAGAGCAAGAAGCAGGTGTGTTTGCTGCTGGCACCTGTATCCATCCCCAAAGCCCCTTTCCTGGTGGGGGGGGCGGGGGCGGTGGGGACTGGGAAGTAGCCCTTGGAGGTTAAGCAGGATTCAAATACTTGTATTTGCATCATGGCTTTGGGCTGGCTTTGTCAGCTTGCTGAGCCCATACAGGAAATGGGACAATAGTATCTCCTTTTCACGGGGGTTGTGACAAGGAGGGCTTAGGAGCACATCCTGCTCCGGTCTGAATCCCAGCCCTATCACTGTGAATTTGGGCAAGTTATTTAAGCTCTCCAGGCCTCGGTTTCCTTGTGCAGAATGGAGACAGTCACACACACCAGCTCCCTGAATTGTAAGGGTCCCAGGAGTTTCTATGCATAAAGCACTTAAACAGTGCCCAGCACAGGGCAGCTCCATGTAAGTGTTGGCTATAATTAGACAATGTTTAGGGATCACTTTCCTTAGCGTGTCTCCTAATAAGCTCTTGGTGAAAGGTAGTTGTTATTTTTAACTTCTTTCTCCTTCACTATTTTAATCTCCTTCATAAACCCACCTTCTCTTAGCCTTACAAGTGCCCTCTAATCTCTCCTCTTTTGTTGCTAATCTGCTGCTACTACCAATAAAGGCCTGTGTAAATTGTATTCCCCGCGGTGTTTATATTCACAAAACATTTCACACACATTCCTGTCTGGGCCTCACAGCAAACCCCAGAGCGAGCAGCGCAGCTTATGTCATTGCCCTCATTTTGCAGAGCCAGGGACAGGGTGTGATCTGTCCAGAAGCCCCAGCTGCTAAGGGGTGTGTCCAGGACGCCAGGCAGGGTATTCCGACCTCGGGCACCGGAGCTCGGCGGCTCAGGCGGCCAGGGCATGCCAGCTCCCCGCTGCCAGGGCAGATTAGCACAGGGGGCCCTCCTGCTTCCGATCCCAGCCCGACCCAGCACCCACAGAGTGGGAGGAGAGAGGCCTGTGGGCTTTATAAATATCTCCATCCTCGCACCAGCCAGGGAGACCCCAAAATGCTGTGTGGTGGTGCCCTCTACCGGACAGAAGTGGCGAGTGGTAGATTTATTCACATTCACACAAAAAATATGTCCAGGGCCTACTGTGTGCCAGGCAGTCTTCTAGGAACCACAGAGGTGGAGAAAAAACTCAGAAAGTCCCCATCTTCCAGGGAGAGGCGTTGGATGGAGAGATACAGACAAAAACATCTGTAACATAATGCCATATAATGAGACATGCTAAGAAGAAAAATAGAGCAGGTAAATGAGAATAACCAAGGCTGCTAATGATGAAGGAACAGTCATAGAGGCTTCTCTGAGGAGGCAGCAAGGTAGCAGGGAACTCAGGGAAGTGATGAGGGAGCCCTTTTCTGGGGAAAAGGCCAAAAAGGCAGAGGATGAATTGGAAGGCCCTCAAAGGGGAAATTCTAGGTGGGCTGGAGGAATAATGAGACCCATGGGGCCAAGAGGTGGGGTGCGGCAAGCTCAGAGATGGAGATCTCTCTCTTTCTTACCATTAGGGCATGTGTAGAGGAAGAATGCCATACACGCTCGGAGAATCAGGTGGCTGGAGTGTAGTCCTGCTCAAAACACAGGAAGCTGGAAAAGAGATCTAACAGGTTCTGAGCTGGCTCTGCCCAGGGCTTTACCACAAGTCTGTGAAGTGGGTATTCCTGACATGATCACCATTGTGCAGAGGAGAAAACTGAGGCTGAGAAAAGTGAAGGGTATGTGGTGTGCCCAAGGATGGAAATGCAGTCACAGAGCAAGGACTTGAATCCAGATTTGTCTGATTCCAGAAGCCAGGCTTTTACCATGATTTGTTCACTTGGAAAGAAAAAAAAATAGAAAGGACGTAAAACAGCATGCAGAGTATGGTCACATTTGTATTAAATATATATAAATATATACCTATAAATATAATTTTTTAAAAAGACTGAAAGGCAATGCATCAAAATGTGGTGATCCCAAGGGATGAATTATCCCTCTCCTCCGGCTGTGGGCCAGGGCAAGGGAGAAGGCTGGAGAGAACGCCTTTAGCATTAACCACCACCACACCTCATCTTCAGATGCTCCCTTTCAGTTTACAAAGTGTCTTCTTTCACTGTGAGGCATTTGGACTTCATAACTGCTATTTCACAGGGAAGGAAGCCAAATCTCAGGGAGGCTACGACTCTGCTGCAGACAGCCTGTAACATAGCTGGAACCAGAACCGACATCTGTCTATATAGTCGGAATCCTGCAGGGGTCAGGTCGTGGGAAGAAGGGAGAAGGCAGAAAAGTGAAGGAGGGTCCGAAAGCAGGCGGTCTAGGGGCAGGGAAATGGACGGGACGGCGGAGGCGAAGCAGTTCCCAGATCTGCCCAGCAGAGGGCGACGCCGCTCCAAACTCCGCAAACACACCCGGGCCACTCCCCCGCCGGGACCGCCCCTCCCGACACCCAGGGAGCTGGGCGGAGCGCTGGGAGCTTCTTCCCGGATTCTGAAGGGTCTGCGGGCGGTGGGGCAAGGGATGAAGGGAGGACCGACAGGAGAGGGGGGCCTGGGGGCCGGGGGGCCGGTGTCGGCTTCCACGATGGAGTCAAGGGTGCCGGGGCGCTGCGGCAGGGAGAGCGAGCTGGAGGCGGAGCGGCGGTGGGCGTGTGCAGAGAGAAGGTCTCGGCGTGGGCGGGGGGAGGGGGTGCAGCGTGTCTGTGGGACTTCCTGGGGCGGCAAGATTGGCTGCTCCGGGGAGGCGGTTACTCACTCACTCAGGCTTTGCCACCTGCTTCCCTGCCAGCTCCCAGCCAAACGAAACCCAGAGTCCGCATCTCCACCCCCAGCCCCAGCTAATGGCGGCTGCACCCCCAGGCTGGGACCTGCCTCCGCAGCTCAGCCCTCACTCAGCCTCCAGCCTCAGGCTGAGCGCAGGTGGTGGCGGGGAAGCCCAGCTGACTCCAATTCGTGCACCAAAGAGGCACCCCCACTCCCACTCCTTTTCAAGCCCAGAACTTGAAAGTCAGTCCTGAAGCCCCTGGGCAGCTCATGGGGCTGTTCCCCCGCCAGCAGCACCGCCAGTCTGATCTCGCTCTGCTGATTCCAACCACTGGTCTAGACATGAACTGCTCAGCCCCATCCTCCTCACCCCTCCCCTCACTTCTCTCCCTGCCACCCCCCAGAAATGACTACACCCACTCAGCCAGCAGGTCCTGGATATCCGTGTTGTGTCCCTATGCCCTAGTCCAACCAAGGTGGGGACACAGACGTGTCCAGTGGGATCTCCTTGCCCTCTGAGAGAGCTCCCAGTCTGTGGGTAGTGGCCACCACACATACCAAAACTTTGACCACGAAGCAGAAAGTGGGTCTGTGCCAGTGGGAGGTACAGGTCCTCAGCTCCTGGAGGATGACATGGATGAGAAGACCTCTGTGGTTCTAGGTGGGGAGCTCAGAGGTCTCTAGAACCATCTTCATTCAACATCCAGTCAGTAAATTCTTATCAAGAGTCTGGGGTGTTTTTAAAAAATGCTAATCCTCCAGCCCACCCCAGAACTCTGGAATCAGAATCTTATGGGGAGGCATAGGGTCCTACTACTGTTGAATGTCCCCCAGGCGAGTTGTTGATGACGTTGGTAACCACTGGTCTTGCATTCACGTAACCAGAGACCATGTTCCTCGCAGATAATGTGGCTTGATCTGGGCCTTCAATCAGAATGAGATTTGAAGAAGGAGCTGAAAGAGGGACCTGGGTGAGCAGTCACTCTGGTGGAGGGAGGGGTTGCAGAATGGACCAGCCAGCTGTGTGTCTGTGCAGGGCTGGCGGGGAGGGGCTGTTAAGTGACTGTAGGGAAGCTGTGGGGAAAGAGGCCCCGAGGGGCAATATTTGCATAACTTTTACTTTTCATAGATTTGTGTGTTCTTTACTGAAAGGTTAACCTCCAGGAACAGAAAATTCGCTAAGGTTCAGGAGGTCTCCCTTACAAGCCACAGTTCTGTGTCTTGCAGGCCAGCACCTGTGCCTCCTGCTCCTCCTCCTCCCCCTCACCGCAGTCCAGAGCTCCCAGACCATGTGGAGTTCCACACAGAGAAGTTAAGGTGGTTGAAATCAATTAAGAGAGATCACTTATATGTTCTGAATTCACCGTTCACTGTTCAGACATACATGCCTTCAATCAATGTTGTTTGAATGCCCACTCAGTGCCAGGCCCAGCAAGGGTGTCCGAGAGCTTCAGATGGGTTGTGTGGTTCAGAAGAGGCTCCACTTCGTAAGGGTGCGAGGGCAGAGCTGAAGAGGTGGGGCTCTAAGGCAGGGAGAGCTGCCTGCACGGCTTGTTGGCTGAGGGGAGGATCCTACTTCTGTCCCACTCCTGGCAAGCTCAGGGCCAAGAGGTGCAGTGTTCTCAGGTCACCACCAGGGGTCAGGCGCACCTGCTCTACTCTCCAGTGTCTGTCTCATCTCTTGGCTATTTTATTCTATGAGGAACCTTCCTTGGTCCCATGTCCTCTCCACAACCCCAAGTTCCTCTCTCTCACTTGTGTCAGCCCATCACTCCCTCCTTTAGGTCATCCCATCCAGCCGTCACTGCAGGACGGGGAACCTCCCAACTCGACAGCCTGACGTTTCTCCTGACACTTGGAGAGTCCACAGCTCTCTCACTTCCCCAGCTCCACGAGTGACTGGCTGGTGAGCAGAAAACATCTTCTACTGTCTCACCCTTTCTCCTCCTGCTGCCATTCAGCTCAAGGTCTCTGGTTTTTGTCTCCAGGCAAAACAGGAGTGTTTGGGGGTTCCCTCCTAACAGGTTTTCTTACATATGTTCACAAAGCTCTTCTCCAAGCCCTTTTGTGGCTCCTGGAACCCAGTCCCGAGGGCACCCTCTCATTTTGATGGGAATGTTCCCACCTTACTCCAGACAGTACCCACATCCATGAAACCTTGATCCCTCTGGACCTGATCTCCTCCTCCTTTTGCTTTCTGGAACATCTCAGGCCCTGCTCCCTCAGGTCCCACCTTTCACTTACCCTCCATGCTCCCACTTTACTCCCTGCAAGTGAGTCCCACGGCTTTGGAAGTTCAGTTCCTACCATCTTGGCCCTGTCCTCATACTCATTCCTCCAAGAATAGTTCCCACTCCCCAGTCTGGACTCTAGAGACAAATAGATCTGAGAGAATGCTGGCTTGGCCAGTACCAGCTATGCTACCTATCCTCTCTGATCCTCAATTTCTTAATCTGTAGAATGGGCTCTCAGATATGCTGTGAAGCCCAAGTGAGGTGATGGATGTGGACGTGCTTAGCACAGTACCAGTGCCTAGGAGGTGCTCTGGGAGATATTTCTGTGTCCTTTCCTTCAGAACCGCTGCCACCCCCACTGTCCCTCAACTGCAGCCTGCTGATAGGAGTCTGCCCTTGTCTCTGTGCAGTGGCTGCTTCTGCTCCCCCCACCGCCCCTGGGCAGAGCTCTGGCCCAGGCAGAGGGGGACTTGGGGATATGCAGGCACCATACTAAGGGGATGGGGACAGATGCAGGGCTCTGTGGGGACCTCAAATCCGAACTCCATCTGCAGGGCTGTGTCCTCACTCTACCATGCACGAGACCTGAAGTGGGGTCCATTCTCCTCCTCCCTGGAATTATTGGGGGCCCCTTCTGGCCTGGGGAGGGGGAAGGGCCCCCACAGAGTCCCCTGAGGCTTTGAGAGGACCAGAAGGCTGGTGGGAAGGGTAGGAGGGGTGGGAGGGGAGGCAGGGCAGGGGGAATACCGACCACACAGTATTCCGAGTCCCTGCTCCTTTCCCGTCCACCCCCACCCCTCCACCAAACACGATCCCTGGGTTAATTTTTAGCATCGCAGCTCGCACATTAGTCACTCCCTGTCACCCACCTACACGGCAGGAGGCTGCTGTGCTGGTGCCGTCATCCCATCAGCTGAGAGGTGGGATCCAGCCCCACCCTGGGCACCCCCTCACCCTCCTCGGAGTGCACACGGCCAGCCAGGAGCCCCTTTCAGCCTGGGTGAGAGGTACTGACATCACTCCCAATGCTAGCTGCCTGGTGGGGGAGGGGAGGAACAGGCTGGTAGGAGAGGGGCGGGGACTCTATTCTGAGAGGAGAAAGCCAGGGAAGCCCTGGCAGACCCCCAGCCCCAGGAAGGTGCTCGGCTGTGCCCGGGCAGCTGGTCTGCTGGCAGCCCTGGGCTCTGGGAACAAAGGTGTGTGAGGGCTCCTCCCCTAGACCTGAGCCCCTGGGAGCTTCTGTTTGTCATCACGGCAGAGCAGCTGTTCAAACAGGGAGCTTGGGGAAGCTCCATTTTCTTAATCAAATGTCCTCCCTCCCCAGGACCCGGGAGGGCAGGGCAGCCAGGTGCAGGTGCCCAGACTTGAGCTGACACCCAGCCTTGAAGGGATTTTGTGAGAGGGGCCCACAGATGGAGCAGGAGAGGGGCCTCGCCATCCTGCCCTCCAGGGCTGAGGGGTGGGGAGGTGGTGGCCATCCCTGTGTAGGGCTGGCCCCAAGGAGGCATTCCTGTATGTTAAGCACCTGTTTTGTGCCAGGCTGTATTAAGTCATGGAGGTACGGTGTAAACAAGGCTGAGTTTCCTGCCTTAGAAATGCAAAAGACATAGAAAAGAAGTCAGTATAATTACCAATTGGGAGTAAATGCTATAAAAAAAAATAGAGGGCTCAAGATAAAAAATAATGGGGACAGGGAAATACTTCAGATCAGATCCTGGAAACCTCTTTAAGGAAGGGATGTTTAAGCTGATACCTGAGGATGGAGAAATCAGTCTTGCAAAGACTATTCCAGGCAGAGGGAACAGTATGGGCAAAGGCCAGAGGGAGGAAAGCTTGCCATATTTGAGATTAGGACTAGAAAGAATAGTGTGGTTTAAATGTGATAAGTGACATGGAAGGAGAAAGTCTGAGCTTGAAGAGATGGCAGGGCATCCCAGTTTAGTTGCAGAGGTTGTGCACTGCACAAAGGCTCCTAGTTGCCAAATTGTTGGGCCAGCATGGCTGCTGTCAATCCACAGGAAAGGATGCCTTTTTGTAATTTGTCTGCCCAGAGGGACAACACATTGTGGATAGGCCATGATAAAGAGTTTGGATTTTATTCTTTTATTCCAGGGGAAGTCATAATGGGTTTTAAGCAGAGGAGGGTTGTGATCCAATTTCTTTTTTGGAAAGAGTGCCCTAACAGCTGTGTGAAGGATGGTCCAGGGGTGAGAGAGGAAGCGGGAAGCCCATTCAGGGGGCAAGTGCAGGGGAAGGGGATAGGAGGTGGCCTGCCTTGGCGGGGTGGGGGGTGCCACTTGGACCTCTTAAAGCCACCGTGTGTGTGCTGATTACTGCCAGGGAGGAACACTGGCATTGGAGTCTCAAGTCTTGAGCCCAACTCTGCCACTTACTTTCTGTGTGACCCTGGACAGATTACTTTCCCCAAGTCACCTCAGAGAAGGTAGTGACCACCTCTTGGAGATGCTTTGAGCACACACTGTGTTTATTGAGGTTCTACTATGTGCTGGTGTTGGATAAGAAGTAAAGCAGTGAGTAAGACAGGAGAGGTCCCTGAGTCCTGCTGCAAGGAGTGCCCCTCCTAATGGGGAGAGGAGACAGACAAAAACCAAAACCCATCACAGTAAAGACAATTTCAGATGGGGATGAGTAGTATGATGGAGCTAAAATAAGGCACTGTCACAGCAGAGGGCGTGACGGTCCTTTACACAGGACAGGAAGGCCTACTGGAGGCAGAGCTGAGTCCTGAAGGAGCCAGCTAAGGGCAGAGCAAGGGCGATGGCAGGGCATCTGAGGTGTACTGTGGGCCAGGCTGCCAGAGCAGGGAGTGGCAGGGGAGGCACGAAAATGAGGCAGGCAGAGGTCAGATAGCCCTGCATGGGAGTTGGAATCTTACTCTGGGAGTAATGGGAAGCCTCCGAGGAGTTCTAGAACAGTGGAGTGACAGTGACTGGGCCTGTCACAGGTTAGATGGTTGATGGCTAAGGTCTCCTGGGGGAGAGGGTGCCGAGCAGTTATTTACACAGGGAGAGTTAAGGACTTTAGAGGAGCCTTGACCCCACCTGTTGTGGTATTTGGGGAGGGAGGCTCAAGATACCTTAAACAAGAGGCCCAAGTTCTGAAGGGATGTGGGGCCTCTAGGTCAGGCCCATACATGTAAGTTAAAATCCCCCAGTCTATTTCCCTGGCTGCAGGCTCCAAGAAATGAGATGTACAATATTGTGTGTGTGTGTGTCTGTGTGTGTGTTAGAGGGCGGGTGCGTGGTGGAGTCAGAGCTTGCCCCAGCTTCAGTCCTCCCCCTCAGGCAGTCACCACACTGACACAGATGCAAAAAAAAGTCAATTTTATAGTTTGTGGTTCAGAAGCAACAATATGCAAAATGGTGGAACAGTCTGAGCTGCCCCCACCCCAACCAGGACATTCCCATTCCTGTCCCCCAAGGGGCAAAGAACCCAGGACCCATGCCTGGCAGGACCCCACTTAGTTACAGGCCCCTGGGAGGGGCCAAGCCCTTAGGGGTCAAGGCCAGGAGGGAGGGGGACCAGCACCTTAGGACCTCTCAGGGGCCCACTGGTTAACTGGAACTGTGTGCGCGTGTGTGTGGAGGGTGGGGGAATGACCCAGCATTGGCCATTTCTCCCCAAGGCCAAGGGTGGGGAGCAAGTAAAGCTGAGGAGAGGGCTTCGTGGGACAGGGTCCCCCACTCGGAGGAGGGGTTTTCCTGGACACCCCACAAGGCACTACTGACCCAGATGATAGACGGCACGCTCCATCTTTGGCCCCCGAACCTCTCCCAACCCTGAGCGAACTCGCTTGGTTCTGCCCTGCACCACCTCCCATGGTGGTTTTGGGAAGGAGGAGTAAAGGGGCCTGGGGCCCGGGTTCACCACTTGGCAGAGACAAGCCAGGAACCAGGCAGGCCAGCTGGGGCTGGCAAGGGCCCTCTCCCGCTGCTCTGGGCTCCTGGGGTCCCCTTAGCCGGGCAACCGCCCCGCCTCCTTTTTGCACTGGCTGGAACGAATAAATAAATAAATACCTTCCCCCGCCCGCCCGCGCCCCTACAGCTGGCTCTCCTCCTCCTCCAGGGAGCGGTTGAGTCCGGGGATGAACTTGAGCAGCCGCCGGCGGAAGCTGCGGTACTTGGTTTTGCGCAGCCCGGGGCCGCACAGGGCCTGCTCGCGGGCCTCAGTCCAGAGCGCGCCCGGCGCGCCCCCGCCGCCGCCGCCGCCGCCGCCCGCGGGGCCCGCGCACCGCACGCTGGCGCTGCGGCTCAGCCCGGCGCGGGGCCCCGGGGCCAGGGCGTCGGCGGGGCCGGGACCGTGCGCGCGCGCGGGGGGCGGCGGCGGCGGCGGGGGCGCGGGCGGCTCGGCGCCCCCGAAGAAGCACGTGTGGTAGACGGCGTCGTCCGCGTCGCCCCCGGCCCGCCGTGCGCCCCCGCGGGAGCCCCCGGGGGCGGCCAGCAGAGGCCCGAAGGGCAGCGAGCCCGGGAGCAGGCCCGCCCCGTACAGGCAGGAGCGCACCGACTCCAGCGTGTCGTAGATGCTCGGGTCCTTCACCACGAGGCCTGCCGGGGCGGAAGACACGAGGCACGGCCGTCAGAGGGCATGGGTAGGAGACCTCAGCTCCTTCCTGTTGACCATCTCTGTGGCCCTTGGACAAGTCACAACCTTCAGCCCTACTTCCCTGTCTGTAAAACAGGAACTGTACACCCAAATCCTTATGAGGACCATTTATGACGGAGGAGACGCGGAGGGGCTCTGAAACAAGCTCTTTGGGCCTTGGTGTGCCCATCTGTAAAATAGAGATGGCACTCTAATACTTCCTTCAGAGGACTATTGTGAGAATAAGCTAAAAATGCGTGTTCATCAGCCCTGGGGGCAGCATTGTACCCAAAGTAGTAGCTCAACGAAACTTTCTTTACTCTGGAGGAGGACGTAAACCAACTAGTTCTGAAGAGGAGGCATAAATGGGGGTAGGAGTAGGGGCGCAAGTGGCCCTTCATACTCCTCATCTACTCACCGTGCACCAGCCGCTGCTCCTGCACCATTAGAGACCTGTATTCTCCCCACTTCTCATATAGGGTTTGCTGCAAGAGACATCCCCCACCTCACTGTTAGGAGCAAGCAAGAAACTAGCAGGAGGTGGCTACAGACTGAGGGATCAGGGAATACACAGAAGAAACCTTAAGGTTATGAGGGGGTCCAGACAGATGAATGACCCCTAAAAAGAGTCGGGCCGTCAGGGGCAGGGGTGTGGGAAGAGAGTGGAGGCTGGATGTCACCTGGGCTGCTTTACCTTCAGGTATTGCAGACGAGCCTCCAGTTCAGCCTTCCGAATTGATGTCCCATACAGAGTTTCCAGTCTGAGGAGGTTGGAGAGTCAAAGGCTGAGTGAGCCCACAGGGCGGGGAAACACTGAGAGGCTGAGCTCAGGGACCCCTCTGGGACCGTGGCACCTGGACGTACCTGAGAACATTGCCAGACGCCTTAATGATGTCAACAATCTCCCGATGCCGGATGCCCTCCACGTTCAGGCCGTTGACGCTGGCGATGGTGTCCCCTGCCAGGCAAAGTGGGGATCAGCATCCGTTCCATAGGGCATGTGGGAGAAGTCCAGCCCCCTACCTTCGCCAGGGAGGGTAGGGGTAATAACCCTAGAGAATTCTCCTGAACTCCCTACCCCGAGTCATGATTCTGGGGGATCATGTCCAAGGCCCAGCACCCCAGCATAGGGGCTAGGGCCCTCGGACACCCACACCCTCACCTCACCCTCAGGAAGCTCTGTCCCCAAAGGCTGAGCCCTCCTAGCAAGCCTGGGCTGCCCCAGAGCTGGTTATTTTAGTCCAGCCCACAGGTTGTCATAAGACCCAGCTCAGACAGGAAGGGGGGCAGGGTGTGCACCACAGAGCTGGTACTGACATGGGCCCGAGGCATAAGAGGCCTCAGCTTCTGATACCCTGGGCCTCAGCAGAGCCTCCTGACCTCAGGCAAGGCAAGCCACCATCTCTGAGGGCTCATTTCCCACCTGGAAAAGGGTGTGTGGACCCCTGCCATGGCTACTGCAGGATCAGGGGGGAGAATGGATGGGAAACTTACTTTGCAAAGTTGTAATACACCACTTAGCTACCAGGGGCTGCTGGTAAATGGGCAAGGAGGTGAGGGCTTAGAGAAGAAAATGGTGAGAGGACCGGATAGACAGAACTGGTCAACTCGTGCAGTCTCAGGCTGCCCCTTCCTGGGACTTGGTGCTTTTGATTTGGTCAATCCCCAGAGTCTCCTACTGGAGGTTCCATTTCCTTGTTGGAGGAAGTAGCGGGGCCCAGGTCGGGGGCAGGATAGGCCCCGATCCCCAATATCAAGCAGATCTAATGAAACGTAGTTCCTGCCCCGCTCCTGCCCCTGCTGGATTGCCAGACTGCCAGGAGGAGGCACAACAGCAGCAGCAACAGATGCCCTTCCCCAGGTCCTGCTCTGTGACAGGGAATCCCCTCACCACGCTGATGTGAGGACACGGTATTTCTCCCAGTTTGCAGACGCAACTACTCAGGATCCCACAGAAGATGGCAAATTTACCTGGAGCCAACCCATTCTTTCTAGCCTTCCCAAAATAGACAGAGGAATGGAATTGATTTCAGAAGAGATATCTTGCTCCCTCTGTTTGGGAGTAAGGTTACACTCCCTTCCCAGAGCCCTGTGTCCTGGGCTCAGGCCCCACCTGGTGTGAGCCCAGCCAGCTGGGCAGGGCTGGACTCATGAACTCGGCAGACAAAAGTCACCATCTCCACTCGCTGCTCCTCCCGGTGGTGAAGGCCGTAAGTCTATAACAGACAAGGGGACCCTCAGCCCAGGGTTGGGACAGGGTCCATCCATCCTTCAGAATGGCCCCCCAACCCCTCCCTGCCCTCTGCACCCAGCTTCTCCCACCTGGATCTCAAAGCCGAAGGTCTGGTTCTCCTCCTTCTCCAAAGTCAGCACTTTCCTGCAGGAGACACAGGGGCCATCTCACCAAGACTGTCAGGATTAAAAGGAGCTTGGTGGTTCCATAGGGTGGCCCCCCACTGATGCTGGACTCTGCTCTGGGACATCCAGGCAGGGGCTCAGAGCCTCCAGTGACTAGTCACATTCATCGCAGGTTGTCAGAATGTCCTTCCCCACAGGCAGCTGAAATCAGCTTCATTGAGCCACATGATCCATCCAGCCTCTTGCTGGGGAGGCACTGGGATGGCTGGCCCTCAGCGTGGGTGGATTAGCTGAGTTCTGCAGCCACACCCCAGCTTTCTAGTGAGCCCCAGAAGACCACTGACTAGCTAAGACTCCAAATTCAGCCCCAGCCTGGAGCGTCTTCAGTTCCAGAGCCTTGGGGAGAGGGCTAGCCCCACCCCCAGAGGCCAGTCACGAGGCTCAGCCCAGACCACAGCTGCTCCTCCCAGCTGCGGTGGGGCCAGCCCACCAGATGTGAGGGCTGGTGGGGAGGGGAGCCTCGAGGCCGCCCCTTCCCGCACTGAAGGCCTGCCCACTGGACACAATGGTCTGGAGCTGCTCCAGATCCTCGCCTGCTGGGGGAGCCCGGAGTTTCCTCTGCCCACCCCACCCCCTTCCTTCCCGCTCAGCCAGAGGCAGAGTTAAAGCAGCCTCTGAAGGCCCCTTCAAGCCTCATGGCCTCAGACTGGCTCTGGAGACCCAGGCCTCTCCGAGTGCAACCCGACCCATGTACTCCCCAAATGCTGAGCAGCAACTCCCAGCTCCAGCCTGAGCTCCTCCCTGTTCTGAACACAGGCCTTTTCCCCCTCTGCATGTACTGGGACAGGGAGCAGGGTGACTTCTGTGTCTACTCCAGTGCTCTCGGATTTTCTTTTGCCTTCTGCAACGGGTCAGACAGTAAATATTTAAGCCTTTCTTTTCGAGACCTAAAATATTTGACAGCCTCTGTATATATTGTTCTTTGTTTTTACTTTTACAACCCTTTAGAAATATAAAAACAACTCTCAGCTCAAGGATCAAACAGTCCAGTCTGGCCAAGAGGCCATAGGCTGCTGATCCATTTTAGAAGAAGCCAGGCCTAAATCAGGATGGGACATGGGCAGAGTGGGGCCCAAGTCAGCACCTACTTCTGCCCTCACCTCAGATCCTTCCTAAGAGGCCACCACAGGATGGGGCCAGCAGAAGACTGAGGTTCTAGACACAGGGGCAGCCAGGTCTCGAGCAGCTGGACGCAGCTTGGCCACGGTTTGGGCTCTCGGGGTTTGTTGGGACTAAGAGGGCTCAAGGGAGTCCCGAAGATTTCTCCTACTTCCCCCTCCCAGATCCAGATCTCTCCAGGGATGGGTAACTGGCAGGGACTGGGGGTGGGTTGAAGAGCACCTGATGACTCAAAAGTCCCTACCTCCTTCGTCTGCCACCCCCTTCACACAGCCCACACCCCCACCTGCCCCTCACTCCCGGCAAGGGAGCCATGCCGAAAGGGTAGGAGAATGACTTCCCCTGGCTCGGCTGAGATGCTGTATCGTGTTTTTCCCACCCCAGCACCTCACCCTTTTGGACAAGAGCAGGGGTTGGGGTAATGGTGACTCACCGCTGCTGTTCAGGACTTTGGCTGAGATTCTTCCAGTGGAACCCTGAGCCCTGGGTGGGAAGAAGGAGAGTCAGGAAGGGGCAGGTGAGAGGAGCTGTCCTGGAGCAGATGCTGCGAGCCCTCCTTTGGCAGGTTCCTTGCTTGGGCCTCAGCCCCAAACCCAGCACCTCACTTCCTGTTGCCTGTCTGACCGGCCCCAGCTCCACACCTGCTCTGGTGCTGGGGTAACTACTTGCCGAGTGCCACTATCAGTATCACTCCATAGCTTTCTCCCTAAGCTTTACCCCCACAACTGGGACTGTGGGGACACAACCGTTTTCCTGGGTTCGAGATGCATGAATCTCTAAGTCCTGTGTTGGTTGCCAGGCTGGAGGGTGGAGGGTTTCATTACTTTAGATAGAATAGTTTCCACCCCCAGGGTGCATGTCTGCAGGGGCTCAGGTCCCCCAGACCTCAACAAGCTGAAGCAGGGGCTCTTCCCAGATGTTATTCAAAGAAGCGCAGAGAGGGGCCCTGTGTTTGCCTGTCAAGACACTCCAGAGCCCTCCCGGGGCCAGTTGGGTTTCTCTTCCTAATTTCTCAGCCACAGAGAGTAGCTTGGGGGAGCTGACCCCAGTCTGTGGGGCTGGCAATCTCGGCCTGAACATGGAAAGGCAGGGGACAGAGGGGCCAAGCCTCCTCCCTCAAAGTACAGGCTGTTTCAGGGACCAACTGTGGATTCCAGTTGCAAGTGGCCAGCTGTGCCCAGATCCAGCTGGGTCTCTCAACATTGCCATATACTTTGTCGCTTTCTGGGACAAAAAATGAAAAAAAACCTTAGATCTCAAACTTGTCCTTAAATCTCTCACTATGCTTAAGGAAAGAGATTGGGAGGTTTTTGTTTGTTTGTTTTGCTGCTGTTTGTTTGCTGGTGTGGGAGATACCATGCAGAGCTGAGTGTTCCTACCTCTTTGAGTCCTTGAGAAACTAAAGCAGTCTCTCTCCTTCCCTAAATTATTGATCTTGGAAGAAGCCAGGTCCCAGATCAGCCTTTGTCCCATGTGCCCCAAACAGCCCAGGGCCTTTGTGGCAGTGCCCTTGTTAACCCTGCCCCAAGATCAGGAAGAGAAGGGAGCCCCTCTTTCTCCAAAACCAAAGACTGGCGTCAGGGGTGGGGACAGTTCCCAAATGGGCCAGGGAGGAAGGACTGGGCAGCACAGAGAGACCCCTTTGTCTTTCCACGCGATTTTCATAAAATGCAAATTCTCAACAAGCTGTTCATTGTGTGTGGGGGGAGCCAGGGGCCAGGGGAAGAGGAGGGGGTGATGAGTAGGGAAAGGCCACCAGCCCCCTCTCTTTAACCTGGGTCTTGAGTTCCCCTTTCTGAGCGCCCGGGTCCCTCTCAGACCAGAGGAAGAGCCCCTCGGAGGGCGGGCGCGGCCCGCATCCTTCCTGCCCCGCGGGCGCCCTGCGACCCTCCCACCGCGTCCGGTCGCGGCAGACTTCCAGGGAGCGGTGGCCTCTCACCCCGCACCTCAGACACCGGGCAAGGTGCAGGCCCCGGGCCCAGGAATCCCGGCGTCCCCTCGGAAGGGTGAGCTCTCGGAGTCCGCGGCTCCTCACGCACTTCCCAGGCGAGAACGCACGCGGCGCACCGGCCGCCCTCCTCCCCTTCCCGGCCCCGCGGACCCTCAACTTGACTGGGCGAGCGGAGAGACCCCAGTCCGAGGCCTCCTCGGACGAGAAGCCCTGTCGAGGGGCCCGGGGGACCCCGAGACACCTGAACGCGGGAGAGGCGGGGCTGGGGTGCTGAAGACTAGATGCGGCAAGGGGAAGGGGACCGGAGCGGGGGCAGGAAGGAGAGGGGCGAGACCCGGCGGGGGGATGTGGGGAGTGGAGCCGCTCAGGTCGGGGGCCAGGTGGAGCCGGGGCCGCGGGTGGGGAGGCTTGCGGACCCAGCAGGATCTGAACGTGTCCGTGGGGTCAGCGGGCTGGGGAGGAATAGGAGGACTCGGAAGGGTGAGCTTTCGGAGTCCACGGCTCCTCACGGACTTCCCAGGCGAGAAGGCATGAGACCCCAGGAGAATGGTATAGGGGTCGGCAGGCAGGGATGGGGGCTGTTGCGGGTTACGCGGGTCCTGAGGAAGAGACACCGGAGGGTACCGAGGGCCAGGGTCCCCGGGAGATGGGGGGACGCACCTTTCGGCGGGGCAGAGTGCCCCCGGACACGGCGAGCGCGCGATACAGCTCGGCCGGGTGATAGTCCTCCAGCGCCGCGTACAGCTCGTCCCCGGAGGTCCCAGGGCTGGCGGCTGCAGCAGGGGGGGCCGCGGTCGGGGTCGGAATCGGAGCGGCTTCCGAGTCGGGAGCCCGGGCGGCGGGGTCCGGGGCTGCCGCCGCCTCCTCTTTCTGCTGCAGCTTCCTGAGTCGGCGGAGGGTCATGACTCCTGCGTCCGGCGCCCCTCGAAGGCGGCGCTCGCTCCACGCGGCAGATCTGGCGCCTGCCGGAGGATGCCAGCTGGGCGGGTGGTGGGTCCCCTCCCTTTATAGGCTCGGAGAGCCGGGCGGGCTCTGGGGGCGGGAGGGGAGCGGCCTCTCAGGGACTCGCCCGCAGCGCGGCAGGCCCCGCCCCCTGGGGGGTGGCCAATGCCCTGGAGCCCCGCCCACAGCTCCGGACGCCCGGCCAGGCTGAGGAAACTCTTGGACACCCAGCACTCAACAGGGGAAAAAGCTAGCTGCAGAGGGGAGGGGGGCCCAGGGCATCACCGGGCGGGATAGGTGTCTCCGTGATACCTGAGGGCGGGCGGGAGGGGCGATACCTGTGAAGGGGCTTGCGCACAAGATTGGAAGAGTTAGGGATGGATGGCTTTGGAAATTCATGGAGTCTGGCGGCAAGAGTCCTTGTAAGGAGGGTTGAGGGCCCAGAGTAAGATTCTAGGAGATCCAGGGGGCTACAGGAGACTTTAGGCAAGGAGAGGGAGGCAGGGGGAGGCGTGAGATCCCTGACGGGAGGGAAGAGATGGCCTGAACTGACTGGGCAGAAGCCACTAGGGAGTGAAAGGGCCCAGGATTTCCCCTTCACAAAGCTGTCCCAGAAGAGTTGAAGAGGCTTGACATGCCTCCTCTTCCCATGTCAAGAGGAAAGAGAAGAGGTGGAAACCCAGAAAGTAGTGGACAATTCTGGCCTGTCCCCTCAGAAGGTCAGGAATGGTCCCTCCTGGGTAAACCTTTCCTCAGCTCCTGATGCTGGGGCTCAGGTACCCTTTTCTCAGCAGACAGATCCTCACTATGGGGTTGACTCATGACAAGGAGATGTGGGCTGAGCAGGTAGTCAGAGTTGGGGGATGGTGTCCGTGGCTGCCAGGCCATGGGAGAGGTGGGAATGGCCCAGCTGAAGTCTCTGTCTTCAGTGGCAGCTGAATAAGAAGTAAGAGGAGGAAGTGGAAAGCCAGGCCTGGCGTCTAAAGATGGTCCAGCCACCACAGGGCGTCAGCACAAGCTGGGGGCTCCACATCCCGTTGTCTGCCACTGAACAGAAGCCAGGAATGCACTGTCCTCATCTGTCCCCTCCTCCAGTGTTCCCAAATCTGTGTTATGCCTTCATAGCTGACATTTATTGGGCATTTACCATGTGATGTGCACACTGCTCTATGTGTGCTCTTACGTACATAAATGAGCTTATGTGGTTTTCCTAACAATGCTATGAAACAGGTACCATTATCACCCCTACAGAAGAGGAAACTGAGGCCCAGAAAAGTTAAGTAACTTACTCCAGGCCACTCAGTGGCAGAGCCAATTCAAACCTGAGCAGCCCAGTTGCAGAGTCTGCAATCTAACCACTGTGATGCCCTTCTTCATTCACCCTGTTTAAGCCCTGCTCTGGGCCAGGTACTCACTGGGTTACAGAGGCTCTTGGTAGGTAGGGAGTGGTGCACATACATGTACTGTGTTAGATGTGTGGCCTGCAGAGTACAGAAGGGCTAGTGGCCCATCAACCTGGGGAGGAGGCCAGGAAAGGCTTTCTGTCTCCTGCCTCTCTTAGTCCATGGGTCTGTCTCCATCTCCTTTCTTCCCTGTCCCCTTGACTCTGTCTCTTCCCCACCCCCAGACCCTTGGAGCCTCAGCCCCTACAGGAGGTGTGGGTGGGAGGGGGTGCTTCTCTACCCCGCAGTGATTACACAAGTCCAGATGGCAGGATGCCTGTCGGGTGGGGGACAGGGGGTGGTTGGGGACGGCCAGGAACCGACTGCTGGCTCCCTTAGTGCCTTCCTCTCCCTCCTCCCACCTTTTCCCTTGGCACCACCAAGTGGCCATCAGCTGAGGGGCCGAGGGGGTGTTGGTGGGGAAACATGGGACTCTATTGTGAAGCATTAGCACAGATGGACCCCTGGACCGTCTGCTGCCTGATCCTGACAGACGGCATCTGTGGTGGGGGTGGGGATGGGGAGACGAGCAAATGCAGGAGAGGCAATGGTTTCCCTCCTCTCCTCTCCTCTCCTCTCCTCTCCTCTCCTCTCCTCTCCTCTCCTCTCCTCTCCTCTCCCCTCCCCTCCTCTCCTCTCCTCTCCTCTCCTCTTCTCTTCTCTTCTCTCCAATGCTTATTTTTCCCTGAAGGGACCCTCCAAAGGGCATCATGTACAGCCTCTTCTGTACCACCACCCCACCTGTCCCAGAGAGTTACCTAAGGTGTCCCTTAGGTAATCCTCCAGGGTGTCCCAGCACCTGTGTCTGCCAGCCCTGCTGAGACATTCCTCCTTCAGGCTGACGTGGAGACAGAGGCTTCCCCTCAGTATCCAGGCTGGCCTGCCTCCCCGCCTCCAAGGGAGAGAACAGCCCCAAAGAGCTGAAGTCCACACACGTTTCCTCCTCCTGCCAGGCAGGGAGCCCTAGAGAACCCCAGAGTAAAAGTGGGCCCAGGAGATGCAATTTCTGTCAGGCTTATTGCATGGTTTCCTCAAATCCTAGAATTTCAGAGCCAGAAAGAGCCTGTGGTCCGGAAAGGACACCGTGTGGTCCAAGCCCTCATTTAACAGAGGAGGTCAAATGAGGCCAGCCAGGAAGGGAAAGACGACGGCAGAACAGGTGCTAGAACCCACTAGAACCCCCTAGAGCCCAGGTCTCCTGGCTCTGGAGACTAGTTCAGCTGCTGGTAGCTCTCCTGAGAGCTCAGAAATCCGTGTCTGCTTCCTCCTCCCAATCTCCCTAGTTTCTCCAGGGAGGTGATGGGGAGCCCGGGACGCCACACTGTGGGGTGGGGATGCCCTCTGGTGGCTGGGAGTTTCTCAGAAACTCTTCAAACCAGACTCTGAAGGGCTGTCTGGCTGGTGTCAGACTCCGTCTGGAATCCCAGCTGGGTTTAAAGACCACCCCTCCCCGAGCTCCTCTCCTGCCCGAGAGGGTCTGTGTTTAGCTGAGATACCAAGCTCCACTTTGGTCACCAAGTTCTGGAATTTCATGCCTGTTTGGAAGTTGTATTTTTGATCTAAGCCGGTGCTGCCTTGCTGCAGGTGAAACTCAGGGAGAAGGCAGACAGCTGGTGGGCTTCCTCCATGCAGGAACCTCCACAAGCCTGACAGTACACAAGGCCCCTGAAGCTTTGCCTTTTCCAACCTGCCACGACTTCCTCCCGAGCCCGAGTCTCCTGTCTAGCATCTGTTCTCCTCATCCCATCTTCTTCTGTAGCTTCTTCAGGCTCAGGCGGTAGGGGAAGCATGCTGCACGCTGCCTGCAGTCTCAGACTGGGACACCTCCCCCTCTGATCTCCTCCCCCTGGAAGCCTCCTTGCAAAAGCCCCATCGCTCTGGCTCCTCAGACATCTGCACTCAATCTGTACCTTATTCTTGAGCAAGTCCCCGGCTTTCAGAATGAGCTCCCCAGACTCTGATTCCTTTTATTCCAGCTGCCCTGGTTCCTAGCTCTCAGGGTATACAGGACTTGGCCTGTGGCGGGGGCACAGACAGGGGGTGCTCGACTAATGGACAAGGCCTGGTAAGATCCCCTTGCTTTCAGACAAGCCCTTGCCCAGATACCTTACAGTCACTGGTCCCCTGAGTCCTGTCCTCACCCGGCTGCTCAAGCTCTGGGCTTCCATCAGGAGGTAGGGGCGCGCTTGGGGCAGGAGGTCCAGAAGCCCAGGCCCCTCTGGTAACTAAGTGAATGTCAGAGTTCTAGCTCAGTCATTTCATCCCAGGACTAGGGGTTGCAGGGGGTGGGGGTTAACCGGTTCCCTGGGGCTCCTCTCCGGGGTTGCCACTGCTTCTGAGTGGGAGGGGGGAGGGCGAGGGCCTGGAACTCAGCTGGCTCTCTGGGCAGGAATGAGGGGCTGGGCCCCAGCTGCGTGACGCGGAGGCAGGCCTGGGCAGCTGGCGGGCAGCTGATGGGGCAGGGAGTGGTTCTTTTTCTTAATGGTTCCTATTGCCCGACAGTTTCCACAGGGTAGTATCTGTGTGTGGCACTGGGGCCCAGCAAGGGTGGGGGGGGTCCATCACAGCCCAAAGACCTAATTCTGGGGGGTCTGAGAGTAGGGGCAAGGTGGATATGGCAGTTTGTGTTGGATATGGGTGGCCTCTGAGCCTAGTCCCAGCCAGAAGCCAGGGACCATCTTGCCTTCTAGGTGGGATAGGAAGGTATCCCCAGCTTGAACAGGTGAGACTGGCAGAAGGGAGAAAGGGTTCGCTCTCTAGTTTTCCTTACAGAATCCACACACCACTCCTAGGACACAGGGCATGTGTTATTTTACCCCACCTCATTTCAGACAGGTCCAGATGAGCTAGGACAGAAAATGACAGCTTTTAGGGCCCCAGACTCCCCAGCTCTCCTCCCTCTTGGCAAACACAGCTGCTCTGGCTCCTTCTCCCAGGGGACTTGCACCAGGCCAAGATTCTCCCATTCACTCCAAACTGAAGTTGGGTTCTCTCTTTCCCTCACTGTTTGCACCTGGCCTTGCCCCAAACCTGTGCACCCTGCCCACTGTCTCTCCCTTTCCTCCAGCTTTTCCTGCTCTCCCACCTCAGCAATCGCCTTCTCAAGTCAGCACTGTGTTCTTCCCCAAACACAAGTAAGATCACATCACTCCCCTGCTCGAAACCTGTCAATGGCCCATTCCCTGCATCAGGAAGGGCAAAGAGGGGCTCACTTATGGGACAACTCCACATAAGGATGCTCTTGGGGAAAATCTGGAGATCAGGTTCAGACCCAAGAGGAAAAATTACTGATTAGCACAGTCTGAGGTAGCTGTCACAGGGGAAGTGATGGCACTGGTGGCCCCCAGGACAGTCTTGACTTCTCAGCACATGACAGGTCTAAGAGATTTCCTCTGTGCACCCCCGGCTCCCTCACTGTAGCCCGGGAACTCCTGTGGTTCTCAAATACCGACACATTCTTTTTGACCAAAACCCCCTCCCTCCCCAGTCAGCAGGCCAGGGCCTACCCCAAAATAGATGTCACCTCTCTTGCCCCCTCCTCCTGTCTGTCCTGTGTTTCCAGAGCATTCTGTGTCTACCCCTATCACAGCACTTACTTCACTGTAATTATCTATTCACTAACTCATCCATCCCACAGGCAAGGGAGCCCTGGAGGGCGTTCTTCCTCCAGGCACCTCACCTGTGCTTTCGTGACACATTAGGTACCTCTCTCTAAAGGGACTTGCTAAAATCGGCCCTAATGTTGTCTGTACAAATCCTTTCTCTCCATCTTGAAAGGCAGGGACCACAGATTGCTCGTCTTTGTATTCTGCCTACTGCTTTACACACTAAGGTCGCTTAACAAATGCTTATTATTTAATGATAATCTATTTAAGGCCAGTCCATCCAATGGTTCCTTAAACCTTCTTATCCCAGTGAGCCCCCATCCTTGGCCTCCAAGGAGCATTCCTGGGTGGACCCAGGCCTATCTGTCATATTCCTTGAGTCCCATCCTGTCTGGCCATGGGATGGCCAACACCTTTCAGAGTATGGTGCCAGTGCTTTGGCTAAACCAGTCTGGATGTTACTGTGAAGGTACACTTTAGAAGTGATTAACACTTAAATCAGTAGACTTGGAGTAAAGCAGAGTACCCTCCATAAAGTAGTGGGCTTCATCTAATCAGCTGAAGGCCTTAAAAGACTGAGGTCTCCTGAAGAAGAGGAAGGTCTGCTTCCAGACTGCCCTCTGACTCAAGACTGCAACATCAATTCTTCCCCAGGTCGCCAGCCTGTCAGCCTGCCCTGTAAATTTCAGACCTGCCAGTCCCCACAGTCATGTGGGTCGACTCCTTAAAATACATCTATCTCATCTATCCATCCACCCTATTAGTTCCATTTCTCTGGTGAACTCTGATAAATCACTCCTGTCTTGATCCAAAGCTTTCTCCCCTCCTCCCACCTTCATGATGTAACCCTCATATGTTCCTGCAAGTCTCTTGGACTCTCCTCCTCTACCCCTCATTTTGTTTTGGTTGTATTTAGCAAGCATGTTCTCCAGACTGTAAAGATAAGAAGACATGGCCTGGGGAGGGGGACAGAAATTTAAAGCGTGTGAAACAAACTGCCCAGTGATACACCATTCAAAGGAATTCGGGTCACCTGTGTCGTGGGCCTTACAAAGACGAAATGTTGTTAGTAGCCTTCAAGGGCACATGAAGAGGTCCCAGAACAGTTGCCTTTCTGATTTTCAGAATGGTAAAGCTGAACCTGTAATCCATAGCCTAGTGAATTTTAGGTCCACATCTGGCAAGATGACTGGTTATTCAGAGGATGGCTTTTGAGCTGGGTTGAAATCGACTACAAGCCACTTTACCTTTCCTTCCGACAGACAGATCAGAGATGCAGCAGCCACAAGGAAACCTTGCCACTTCAGCAAGGTACTTGAACTTCTGTTATCTTTGTCCGTAACAAAATTGTGGCAGGGTACAAGGACAACTTAATTAGCAGCTAATCGGGGTTACTGGGATATATGCCAAACTTAAAGCCAACTTCTAGAGGTAAGTTACTTGATTTTCTCCAGCCCAACAGTCTCAGATGGGAGGACAATGGAAAACTCTGGGTCAAACAATCAGAATTTTAAAATGTTGATAGGCTAGAGCAATGGGCAATTTCTATGGTAAAATTTAACTGGGTGAACATATAAGGTCCCACACTTGAGTTCAAAATACCAACTTGTCATATACAGGATGGAGGAAAGGGGCTGGATTTTACTCAACCCAAGACAAGAGGTGCAGTCCTGGGATGTGACCTGAGGGTGTCAAACAGCCTAGGACTCTCATTTCAGTCTGTGTTGTCAGTGAACGCCAGGATGGGATGTTACATGCCCTTTGTGGCCCCAGGTTCGAGCCAGATTCTGCAGAGAGCAGCCTGCACTGGGGAAGAACACGGCACCATGCAGGCAGGAGTTGCAGAGGCTGAGAGGCTGCTGTCTGTGCTCAGACATCCTGGACCCCAGATTTTTTCCACCCTTGTGAATTACATGGGCAATTTGTCTTCTCTAATCATCTAATCCATAAAGAGAGGATAATAATGGCCACCTCATGTGTTGTTTTGAGGATAAAAGCAGTTCATGTATGTAAAGCCAATTATTCTGGCACATTGCTTAGCACACAGCAAGTTTTTAATAAGTATTTGCTAATATTAACTGAAGAAACTCTAAGCTTTGCCAGATTCATGATAACATGACAGCTGCCTTTAAGTATTTTAAGGGATCTTATACAGAAGACAGAATAAGTGCTCTGAACCACCTATGGATGGAGGTCACAGGGAGGCTGCCCAGTTCTCCGTAAGGAAGAGCTGTCCACTGAGTAGATGGCCTGCAGGTGGAGGTCGTGGTCCAGAGTGTCACGGCATGAGGCCCCAGACCACTCGGCAGGGATGCTGTGCAGGAGTCAAGTGCCTGATGGGTAGTGGGCCAAGCGACCTCTGGAGTCCCATCTAAACTTGAGAGAGTCTATGACTCTAGGACTTTCTCTTTTGGGTTCCTCGGCCTAGAGACATAAGAACATTCACAGCCACCCACACACTGGAAGTCCCAGAGTAAGCACTGGAGACTCCATCTCAGTTGCCTCAGCTTACCCAAATTCATTTCTACTCCCATTTAGGAAGGGAAAGCTAAAACTGAGCTCAGGCTACCTTTGAGACGAGGTGGTTTGTGACTTAACCAAGATCAAGACCCTCTTTTGAATAAAGAGAAAAATGCTCAAAGACAAAGACAAAGCCCAAGGAAAGGCGCTGAGTTTGTCTTCTGCTCCCTCACACGGCAGGCCCTCCCTCTGTGAAGCACAGAGGAACAGCCACAGGAAGACTCCAGATGTTCCGACCAGGTCCTCTCCTGATGTGATCTGCCGCAGCTGGTGTTAACATCGAGCCCTGGCCAGTGGCGGGGAGAGAGGCTACCTCAGAACATCAGCCCGTGCCCAACCCCCCTGACGAGGATGGGCGGTCAGTGTACAGATGTAAAACAGACAGCACCAGGAAAGCTCTGTGAATAAAACTTTAATAATGTACAGCAGAAATTGGACAGGCTCATTCTTATATTAAAACAAAAGATTTCCTATATTACAACTTATTTACATTTGCATACTGAAGAGGTAAAGTGTCTAAGTGGCTATTTTACAGTCCTTTCTAATAAAATGTACAAAAACAAACAGAAGTACCGAGAATGCCGTTCGGGGGCCTTGATGGCGACGTAAGAACGGGCTTGGACTTGGTCTGTGAATCCAGAATCCAGAGGTGCAGGTAGCCCTATGGATCAGGGTTAGCCTCAGGGGGCCAAAACCACAGCTTCAGGTTCTCCCCAACTCTCTCACTCTCTCATTCCTAACTTTTAGGTTAAGAGTGGCGGTGGTGGGGCTGGGAGCTTCCCAAAACACTGCTCAGTCTTCCCCAGAGGTGGAGGAGGAGTGTGTGGTGAGGACAGCAGGGCCACCTGGGGAGTGGGAGAGTGGCTTGGGAGTCCCGGGATGAGGAGTGGTGGCAGATCCCAGAGGCTGGTTGTGGCTGGGGGAGAGGAGTCTGAGTTCCACTGTCTCCTATAACCCGCCAAGTTCTGCTGCAGGGCAGACAGGTGGGCGTCAGCAGGGGTGGGGAAGAAAGTCCCCCTAACTACGCAATTGGTATTTGAGGGAAATTCGTCAGTAGCCAGTAAATTGGCCCAAAGAGTTAGGGAAAGATCTCCTTTAATGCAAGGAAAGAAGCAATACATCAGGAAAATAAATAGGAAGGCCAGGAGTACCGGGGAGACCGATGTAAGCGGGGAGAGGGCTCGCCCCCTCCTCCAAAAGCTTTGGCAGAGAATCGCTGGGCACGAGGCAGGGATGCTCTGAGGCTGCACATATACTGTGCCTCCCCTGGGGGTGGGAAGGGGCTCAGGATGAATGCGGTGACTCGGGGGGGGGGTCTCACTGCCACCACCAGCCTCTTTGGTTGGGGACAGAGGGGCTTCCTTGCTCCTCAGTGGTCTAGTAAGAGCAATCACTCCAGGCTCAAAAGTCTCTCAGAACCAACTACAAAACTGCTGGTCTCAAAATAAGCACCCACTAACTTGCATCAGTTCCATCGTCAGTGCTCCAAGAGTCAGACCCAAGCCTATCTTGTTCACAAACGCATTCCCAACGCCCAGGGCAGCTCCCATCTCCCAGCAGGTACCCAACAAATGTTGAATCAATGCCTGGAGAAGGTGCAGCCCACTGGACCACGCACAAAAGGCTAGGGCCCCAGTGCAAACCCACTTACAGAACTGGGAGGGGAGGCAGGATGCAAGACAGACTAACCCCCAGGGCAGAGGAACTTGTGATGCTGAGTAGGGGGAACAGGCTCAGGTACAGAGACAGACGTTTCCAGTGTGATCGAGCTATGTGCGTTCGATTGTAGTATTTTTTTTTTGTGGTTATTTTTTCAGGGATTTCCTTAAAAACAAATAGATTGAGAGGTAATCATCACATAGAGATGGTTTTCCTTTTATAAAAACTTAACAATATTTAAAAAAAAGTTAAAATCCAGACCCTCCCAATAAAATTAAAAAAAAAGAAAGAAAGAAAGAAAAAAAGAAAACCAAACCACTCCAGTTAAGTTATGGCTTCAAAGTTATTATACACCTAAGATATGCTGACCAAACCACCACCCACAACCTTGCTTCTAGACGTCGTTAAATACTACACTCAGGTTAAATAACAGGTTCAGCTCGGGCTGTTCCCTTTAGTAAAGCCCCTGAAGTAGATGCAAGTCTCACATCTTCCCTCCACCGTGATCAGATAATCCAGTAAAAGACCCATGCAGATGCCTCCCTCCCACCCCAGACTCCACCCCCACTCCTTGTCCTCCCTTCCCTTCCCCACCCTAAACCCACCACCACCAAAAATATACACTGCTGTTTCCAGAATCTGGGATATGAAAGACAGTTGTGACATTCCAATCCAAGTCCCAAGATCTGGGCTTCAAATACCTTGGCCCTTCCTTGACACTGCTGAGGACGATGCCCTTAGGCTGGCTCATTTCCCACGGTGGCCGCTGACCACAACACCCGAGACTTCCACCCAGATTCCTGCCCTGCCCATCCCACCCGCCTCCCTCACATTTGGACCCAAAAGCCTCGCCTGCCTCGGACAACTGGGCCAGCTTTGGTTCCACAGTCTGAAATGGAGGAGGGCCGGGCTGACACAGGGGCGGGCGGAGCAGCCTGCCGGGGAGGGAGTACCACCGCGGCGTGGGGGTTCCGGAAGGAGGGGAGGGAAGGGAGACCTCCGGGAAGGGCACCAGGGAAACTAGACACTGCTCACTACTGAACAGAGGCACCAGCACGCAGAGAGGCATGACGACCACACCCCCGACCTGCACATGCACAGAAAGCTCAAGCAGGTAAGTGCGCACCGACA
Organism: Vicugna pacos; assembly: GCF_048564905.1. NCBI lineage: Eukaryota > Metazoa > Chordata > Mammalia > Artiodactyla > Camelidae > Vicugna > Vicugna pacos. The sequence continues at coordinate 11,093,585 of NC_132998.1, forward strand.
CACACACACACACACACACACACACACACACGTATGTGTAAGGGCGTGGCACAGACCAGGCACGACAGGGGACGCACCTCGGCACATGCACACAGGGCTGGACAGACGGCCGGCACTCTGCCTCCGCTGGCAGTCCCTCCAGATGTCGCGCGGGAGGAGGGGCCGTCCTCTGGTTCCTCTGGGCCGCCTCGCTGCGCTGGGCTTGGTCCCGGAGGAAAGCCCTAGCACCAGCGCCCAGCTCCTCCCGGCCCTCCCAGGCCGCCCACCTGCCACCACGCCTGGCTACTCGGCTACTCGCCAGGGGCACTGGGCTTTGCGGGGCTTCCCACCACAGCCGGTCCGAGTTGTGGCACTGAGTTCTCCACACCATTCGCTCTCAGAGGCTCCGTGCCACTAGGAGGTAAATATAAAAGGTCTGGGTCTCAAACCCAACGTGGGAGCGAGCGAGTCTCCCGGGCTCTGTCCCTCTTGTGGGCCAGGCTCCTGGCCACAGAGGGCTGGGCAGAAACGAGAGGTAGGCCTCCATCGTACGCGAGCACGGCAGCTCGGCGCGCAGTTCCCGCTGCCCAGGGCCGCGTGTCGGGGACGGGGCAGCTAGATCTTCACGTCCTCCTGCACGCTGAGCTGGGACAAGGTCTTCTTAATGCGCAGCGCAGTCAGGCGGGCCGCGCCGTTGGCGTACCAACACTCCCGCATCATCTTCCCCATCACCCGCAGCGCCTGCACACACAGACCAGACGGGGGTGTCAATGCAGCCTGCCTGTCAGACCCCAGGCCCCTCTTTATTTCTCGGTGTGAAGTCTGTCATAACGCATCCCCCACCCGCCCTACTCCGGACCCCAGGGAAACACTGCGAGCCTCCCCCTCCCCTTGTCTCTCCCTCCCTTCAGGGGGGCTTCTCTGCAAGCAGGCGGCGGTCCCCAGTGCCTGGGAAATCCTGAGAGATCCCTGCAACCACTTGTGACCAGAAAATCCTTTCAGTAAGGTTGGAGTACCCACGTTTATGACTGTTTACTGACTATTTTCAAAAGCAGCCAATGAACCAGGACCAGCAGGGGCGCACTGGGGCTGTGCAGGAGGCTGTGGCCCAGTGGCAGAAAGGGCGCTGAGGGAGGAGGGGCGGACCCCGAGAGGCAGGCCCACCAGAGACAGCAGCTCACCGCCACGGCCTGAGTGCACAGGCCACCACCGTGGCAGGCCAGGCGGCTGACCTGGACGGTCACCTGTGGATGCTACTGGTTACTGTGGGTTACAAGTCCCCTGACAGCTGCCGCAGGCCAGTATTTCCAGATTTCTTTCAGCAGTGGGCCCACATTTTCCTAAGCAGAGTCCCAACATTCAAATTGACTGAAGAGGGAGTGGGGCGGGGGCGGCTCTTTCGGCCTCTTTCACCCTCTGAAGTAAATAAACTCTAACTGAGGGTTCCAAGGAACATTTTGAAAAATGCTGCTCTGTTATGCAAAGAGAAGGCATCGCTAAAATGCGAGCTAAGTAGTTTTGTTCTTCAATGCAGACCTGCCCCCTAGTGGTTACACTCCTTAAAGCAGAGCCATGAGTTAAAAGGAGGCCCACGCACACCAGTTTAAGCAAACCCTGTTCCCTGCCCGCCCCCACCAGATTCCGCAGCCTGCAGAGGTGGGGGGTCCTTCTCTGCAAGCGAGCCGGCCCGTCCCCAGCGCCTGCAACTCCATGTTTATTAGGATTCTACATCAGAAATGTGTCCTTATTTCTCTTACTTCCACTGAATGTCGCCCCCTCCCCACTTCATCTGCCATGGCTCCCGAATCCAAATTCTCCATACCAACCTCACTTCTGAGTTTCCAGAAAGACCAGTTCCCTCACAGCCATCTTTTCACTGAGTCCCACCCTCATTCTTCCACGCACTCTGTGGACATCTCTGTAACTCTTCCACAGAGCTCAGCTCACCCCTGTGGCTCCAGGGCTGTTTTTCTAGTTGGACAGGTTTAACGGCTCCCACTCAGTCTGTCTCTGACAGGAGAGAAATTCTACCACTGAATCACCAATGCCCAGCATTAGTCTGTCTCTTTTTGTTTTGCCTCTTATCTGTGTCCTGGGACCAAGCCATTTTCTTCTTTTAGGCTGTCAATTCCAAAGGGGATCCTACAGTGTCCAGGAGAAGGGCGGCAGTCCCTCGGGGATCCGTATATAACACAATAGCACTTAACAGTATGTAGTAATTGACACACTCAGGGAGGCCCCCGGGGGTTGGCCCCATGGTCAGGAAACGTTTTTCCAAGGTAGAGAAATCAGGCAGGTGGGAAAGCCACAGGAGAGAGGGTGCTCCTTACCTCATAACTCTGCCACCAGTTGGGGATGTTGGGACGTAGCTTCTGGTCACACACGACCTTCCGCATCTCCTCGATGGAAGGGTCAGAGGGCACTAAGTCATAATATGGGAGCTGATATTCTTCGTGGACTCCTGGGAGAACAGAGAATACCCACCGGAGTTACTGAGAGAAGGAAGAGATTACTCAAAAGCCAGCGACAACACCCATGTTGTGATCTGTAAGTACCGCTTCCCAGTAAGAGGAACGAGGGCTCCTGGGGGAGCTTGGGCAACTCCAGGTACGGGACCAGAGACACCCAAGATTAGCCAGGAATCTTCCTCACACCAAAAAACAAGGAAACCATCAACGACTACTGCAGTCATGTCAGAAAGCAGCAACCTGAAAAACTCCCGACTGACCAAGGATGAGAACATTTAAGCAACAGGAAGACATAACTTCAGTGGGAACAAGTATTTTAAGTCCACCAGTTCATGAAGACACTGAAAACAAATAAGCCAAAACCTCAGCCACTTCTGTAGCATGATACAGAATAAACTCATTATTTTAAATAATGGTAAATACATGGAAAGAATGAAATATTTTTTCTGCCTTTCCTATTCAAACTACACATCTTGGTAACCAAACAATTAGGGGAAATTCCTCTTTAAAGAAGAAATCTAGCAAGTACATAAAATCTGACAGAACTGGAACATTAGCATTTTTCAACCTCTAATAAATTTGGATTTAGACAATGACCAGCGATGGCTGCTAACATCACAGAGACAACTGCATTTACATGTGCCTTGTAACATAAGGATCGGGGGGGGTGGGGAATATGATTCTAGTCTTCAGATGTAACTCTTATATAAGAAATTCACAAAACAGTAGGACATGTGAACTCCAAGAAGAGGCACTCAGGAAATCTAGACAGGAGAACCTTACAGGACAAAGAACCTGGATTCTCCAACTAAAAAATGAACAAACAAACAAACAAACCAAAAAAAAATGCTGAAGATAAAACACAATGGAGGGGGAACCGGTAGATTATAAGAGACTTAAGAGGTCTATCAATCAGCTGCAGTGGGTGGATATTATCTGAACGCTGATTTAACAAGCTGTTTTTAAACAAATTAGGAGACACTGGCTAATATTAAACGACATTAAAAATTATTGTCTCTTTTTTAAAGTGTGATAAAAGGATATTTTTGAAGTCCTTATCTTTTGGAGCTACAAACTGAAATATTTTCCACAATCAAAAGTTAATTTAAAAAACCCAATGTAACTTTCTCAGGCCTTTTTCCAGAAAAAATTCTGCTGTCCTGAGCTGATGGGACAAATTTTTAAATAGAGTCGAACTTGGTAATTATCTAAGGAGTAGTTAGCTTAAACTCTGGCCTCAGTCTGCCAGAGTCTCAACCCTAGTTCATTAGCTGTGTGACCTTGGACAAATCACTCATTCTCTCTGTGATTCCTTTTTTTCATCTGCAAAATGGTGACAATAAGAGGACCCACTTCATAGGTTTGCAGTAAAGATTAAATGAGTTTATACATGGCAAGTGGTGAATAAATATTAGTACTATTAGTATGCACTCAGCCCCAATTTCTAGATACCACAGAGAAAGAAAAAATTAACTTGCTCACAGTTTAAGACCTGTGTGGCCAGGTTGATCTTGATCTGTCTTATCTGTATACAATGATCAAAATTTAAGGTGTACAATTCCATGGAAAATACCTGGCTGCTCCTCCATACTTGGGATCTTACAAGACACACCAGAGATGGAGAAAGGCAGCAGCACAGGAAAGGGCTCTGCGGGAGCGCTCACCAGCTCTTCTTAATTAATTAATTTAAATTTAATTCGCTCCCACTGACCTGGAATCTGTGACGTCAGAGACAAGTGGCTGAGGGCAGGGTTCTAGGGGAGCGAGAACTCGATCACGTGGCAGAACACTTGGAAAGTCACTGTTAAATTCTGATGTACTAAGCTAATGATAAAAAAATGTTTTCTGCTAAATCGGATACGACCTTTCATGGGGTTCTGACATGGCTGAGCAGTTGCAAAAGCCAAAGAGTTAAGGAAAAACTACAGAGGAAAAAACTCATCATGTCATGAGAAAATTCTATGCATTAGTAAGCTTTCTCCCACAAACTGCAAAACTACTACTATTATTTTATCTATGAGACACCATGTTCTGAGGGAGCTTGAGAGCCAGTGTTAGAATACCCTGCCTCCTGTGCAAAGGAGACCCTTATATTAGTCCTGTGCTATTCCTGCCCAGGGCTTTCCCAGTCTCCACAGACAAAACAGACAATGTGTTTAGAAAAAAAAACAAACCTAAATGAGCCTCTGGAATGGTCACAACATAAAACACTATTCAACAAGCTGGTCCCAAGAGTAAACACACACCCTCAGCAAGGCTGCTCCAGGCCCCACTGCTGACCCGCTTTGATGAGAACTCAGAGCGTCACGGGCTCTGGCACTAGGCCTCTGACAGGCTGTGAGAAGTGGGGCAGGAATACACTAGCACCCTCGGGTGGTCCTGCACGCTGGGCTGGGAGGCAGGAGCAAGAGGACGCAAGAAGAAAGGTACCTCCAGAGTTGCATCTTCGAGCAATCTCCCAATACACGAGCCCGAGGGCATAGATATCCGCACACTTAAAGGAATCGAAGTGCTTCATGTTGATAGTTTCGTCAAGTACTTCGGGGGCCATGTATCTGCAGCAGCAAAGGAAACGTGATCACACACAGAAAATGATGATTTCTGTCTTGAGTCAAAAGTGCTGATTCAAGGGCCCCCTGAATGTGGGAGAGCATCACCCCAAGAGAGCCCCTTGGGAAGAAGGAAGTGGTTAATCCTTGTTATTGCAAACTCCCAAGTTTTGGATTCAAATCTAAATGCGAACAGCACAGGTTTGGTGATACTAGGCTACTCTTATCTCTGTCTCTGTTTTTCAACCGTCAAGGTTTATTTTAAGCATGTTTTGATTTCCTGGCAGAGGTATGTGTACTGTGGCTCACAGAGCAGGAACAGCACATGATATCTGGTTGCTACTGGGGTCTGGGACTTTACTGAATGCAGCCACAGTGATGGGCTGAGTTTAAATTTCAGTCTGAACCTCTTCAGTTATCTTACTTGTGCAGAGAAGCGAAAACTCATTCTAGGCAGTCATCAACGTTCCCCTCAGTTAGTTCGCTAGTACTGCCCGAGCCACGCCCCGCTCCCCCCAGGAAGGCAAATCAGATCACCTCAGGCCCCACACTCTGCGGCCTGGGTAACTGCAATCATTCCGGTGAAAAGGAAGGGAAAAAAGCAGCAGTACCATTTAATTACATTTGCAGAGACTCAGCAGGTAAACAGACCTCCTCTTCCAGCCAATGAAAAGTTCCATTTCCAACTTGTGAAGTCAAGCTGTAACCACTGTTCCTCACTTCTTACTTCCCTTCTGTCTGAAGTGGGAAGCAGGCCCATGATCCTGCAGGGTGCCTCTAACCTCCATCCTGGACTAGCTCTGCTCTAGCTTGGCAAATCTGCTCTCTAAACCCCAAGCAAAAACACGCCCCCTGCCTCCTCAGGGGTCCTGCACAGGCTGCTCCTTCAGACCACAATGTTTTCCCTTCTCCTCAAGCCAAGCCTGGTGCCTGTTCCTCCTCCAAATCTTGCTCCCAGTTCTCTTTATCCACTGCCTTCCCCGCCCAATGCACCAACACTTCTGGGTATGTGGTTCTAGGGAGCTGTGCTCCTGGCTCTTACATCTGCTCGATACAACCTGTGTGGCCTTCCAATGTGGGGAGCAGGGCTTCAGTTCAACTTCTGGCTGTCTGAGAGCCAGGACTACATCTCCCACCCTGTGCAGATGGGTAAGGGCACACGTGGGCCACTCAGTACACGGGTGAGGCAAGGACAGAGGCCCAAGGCCTCCCTACCGTTTGGTTCCCACCCTCTGGTTGGGGGCAATGTCAATGGTGTCAGTGACAGCGTCATGACGGACAGCCAGGCCCAGGTCTGCGATGGCACACATGCCATTTTTCTTCACCAGGATGTTCTTTGACTTTAAGTCTCGATGAGCAATTCCAGGCTTCCCTGGAAGAGAGAGAGAAAAAACAAACAAACAAACAAACAAACAAATGTGGATCTGTAAAGAGAGACAGTAGAAGCATTAAAAGCAAGGACTCTGCAGCCAGACTGTGTGGGTTCGAGTCCTGGCTTTGCCTCCCACTAACCCAGTAATCCTGGAAATGCAACTTAACCCATCTATACACTGGTCTTCTCATCCATAAAATGAGATTAAACACCAGCACTCACTTCATGAGAATGTTGTGAAGATTAAATGCATTAATGTAGGTAAGTCAGGCGCTTAGAAGGCCCTGGGTATTAGCTAACAGTACGATATTAACACTGCTGCTCGCCTTCCCTGAGCTAACACAGTCCATGTGGGATTGCTGAGGCCTTCAGAGAAAAGCCCCAGCACTGACTAGGTTCTCAGAACCAAACAAGGGAGGTAAGGATGGCTACTATCACTGCAGAGCCTAGGAACAGGGTCCACCTTGAATGGTTGGTTTTCTGTCACAGCAAGAAGAGCTGTGCCCTGGTTGAGCCGGCAGCAGGAAGTAACGTGCCACTGTGCCAAGAGCCAGGAGCTCTCAGAGAGCTGATGTCAGTCAACAAGTAAGGACACTCAAGGTCTTTTTCCCCCAGGAGACCCTCCTAGCTCAGGGGAGCCCAGTGTCTAACTCCCCAGGCTGTCCCTAGTGAGGAGCACGTGAAGTCACTAAGCCGAAAGCTGATGCTTGTACAGTAGCTTATTCAGTCTTCTCAGTCTCCTCTCTTTACCTGCAACCTTGGGCGTCTGAGATGATCACTCAGTTAACACCAGCTCCCCAACCAACAGCCACACCAGGCCATCGGGGACAACCAACCAACATTTCCACTATAGAGCACCCCCAGGAGAGCTCTGAAGGCATAGGCCCCTCTTGTTCTTGCTCGAATGGAGCTCGAACCCCTCTCCTCATTTTTTTTCTTTTTCTTAAAAAATATTTTATTTATTTATTATTGTATTATTTAATTATTTTATTTTGGCTGGGGGGGAGATAATTAGGTTTATTTAATTTTAGAGGAGGTACTGGGGATTGAACCCAGGACCTCGTGCATGCTAAGCATGTGCTCTACCACTTGAGCCACACCCTCCCCTTGAACCCCTCTCTTCTAGACAAGACCACAGTTCCTGAGGCCCAGCTCCAGCTTTCTCTGTGAGGAGCTCTGGGAGCTCACTGGGGATGGGACCAGCCCTCAGCTGGCTCACTCACCTTGGGTCCCCACGATCTCCATGTGCAGGTGTGCCAGCCCACTCGCGGCAGACAGGGCCAGCTTAATCATCCCCTCAATCGTCACCGTGTACCGGTTCAGATAATCGAACAGAGAGCCGTGCTCATGATAGTCTGAGACGAGCCACAGCTGTGTCCAGGTGCCGTTATCTGCAGAGAACCACAGAGAAGCTCCAGAAAGGCACAGCCACCAGCAAAAAGGTCAAGGTGGGAAAGTAAGAGTCTGTACAATGTAAACCCCAGTCAGACCCCCGAACCCGGGTCCTCGCACACTCCCCCCGACACCTCCTGACACCCCTCTGTGCTGTCCTATCCACAGCTGTCTACAGTTTCAGACTCCAGGAAGGACAGAAGGACAGACTGTCTTTCTTAGACCTGCCCCTATTTCTCGTAGGTGGCTGCAGGACTCTGAACAGCGCCCCCTTATTACACCAAATTTAAAATGCGAAGCAGAAGAGGAAGCACGTGCTTAGGGAAAGAAACAAAAATCATCTGTTTCAACTGCAGCACTGCTTCTGATCCTGACAAGACTTGCTCATCAAAACCATGACTGGCGGCATCCACCCCCGCCCAGAAGGAAGGCTTTGCCAGCAGGTCAGCCTCTGGGCTCCAGGCCCCTTCGAACAGGGCCCAGGCCCAGCCCTAGTCTCATGTGTCGTGTTTCATTTAAGTCCACTGCTCTTATCAGGCTCTCTGTGAGAGGAGAAAGGAGCTCCTTCGTGCATTGTCATATTCCAGGCCAAAAATGCTTTCCAATGCACAAAGACCACACTTCCAAGTATTCCAGAGAGGTCATCTTACCCCAGAAGAGCAACGGAAGGTGGCGAGCCTACACTCTTGTACAAGGTGGGGGGTGCCGGGTACACTGGGAAGGAGGGTTGGGAGGAAGGGAGGGAGAAAAAGAAAAACCAAAAGCTGGTAATCTAATTAGGTTATGCTGTTGGCAGTAAGAAGATTGGAAACTGGATTGAGATCTCCCAAACTCCAGGCTGGCCCTAGTTCCAGGACACTATAGTATATGTTAAAAAGACAAGAACAAAGGAGTCCGATCTTTCTCTTCCTTGGCCCTGATGTGGGTTTCAACAGCCAGATCCTGCTCACACAAGCTGCCAGAATCAACACAGGGAGTGGCTCCTGGAACAGCACCAACCTTGGATTCTTTGATTACCAATGAGGGGTCCACCGAACACACCCCCTTACACGCAATCAGCCCTGAAGTCTTGAGGACCCTGCCAGTAAGTTAAAAGGGAAGACATCTTTTGAGCCTTTAAAACATTTCTAAGATTTAAATGTTATCAAAAGGTGATGCTGTTTTAAAAAGGAACAGCCTACTCAGGAGGAGTAATGACTGCTCTCTTCCCCTTCTTCCCTTGCATGAAAGTCCAAGACTCTTCAGCTTGGGGGCAGCTGAGGCCACTACAAACCCCCACAGCAATGTGGGGAATGAGCAGTCTGCTGTTGTTTTAGGAAGGAAAAATAAACACTTAGCATCGTCCGCAGGCTTCATCAGCACTAACTTCTAAAAATCGCTGGACCACGGAGCAAATTGTGTCATGACTGCCAGAGACACTCTTCTAAAATGTAAATGCCATTTTAACTTCAAGTATGCTACCTGCCCATGTATGTGTCTGCTGTCCCCTCTTCCCAGGTGCTGTAAGGCAGGGACTGTGTCTTGTTCTTACATGTGATGATCCAGGCAGTAGTCAATAAATATTACTGAACCAATGAATGAAATTTCAGCTACTCACTATCTCAGAATTAAACAATCCTCTCAAAAAGGCCCTTCCTAATCTGGCCTCCACCGCCTCTCCACCCACGTCTTTGGCTGGAACATCCCAAGTCACTTGCAGGTTCCCAAGGATACTGCACCTCTGCACATGTTTCTGGAGTGCCCTTCTCACTGGTTTTTCTTTCTGACCAGCTCCTGCCACCTTCACCTCAATCAAGCTCAGGTATGACCTCCATGACCCCCGTCTCACCCCGAGTCTTCACTAGAACAGCTGTTGTTTACTTCCTATAATCAACCGTCAGTTTGCTCGTCTCTTTGCTAGTCAGCAAGGTCCTTACAAATGAGCACATGCCCGAGCATACAAGAGTGATTCAAAAACTAAAGCAAAGTCAGCAGAGCAAGGGAGGAGGAAAGAAGGAAACTCAGCTACAAGCGGACCAAAAGCTGAACCTGAAGGCCACGGGGGAGCCCTTGGCGGGAGGCAGGCCGTTGCTCTGCAGGGCCTGCTCCACTGCAATAGTGTGTATGACACTGGTCAATCGCAGAGCGAGGACCACATGCTTTTCTGGGGCTCGCCTTTCTTGGCAGGGCTTGAAGTTGCATTTCTTCATTCCAGTTGTTTTCAAGGTAAATTTACTGGAGCCCCTACAGGGACTACCCCAGGGGTGGGTTTAGGAGTATCGCCAAAGGGAAAGTGAGCAGGCAGGTCGAGGGTTTATTTTATTTATCTAATAACTGCTTATTTACTTGCTTAATAACCTGGGTTTCTGTATAACCTTTCGCAGCAGAAGAGTTTGACAGTCACTGTCTTATATTCAGAGTCTCTTTCAATGGGGGATAACTATGAAGGCAAACAGAGCTGTGCTGTCCCACAGCTCTTTAGTCTCCCCAGTCACCCCTCCATCTGAGACAACTGCTGACTCAGGGACACCCGTATCCAGACCTAGCCCTTTACCTTTATTGTCAGCGGCAATAAACCCAAGGATGTTTTCATGGCGCAGCATGACTGTCTGGTATATCTCTGCTTCCCGGAACCAAGACCGTTCTTCACGAGAAGAGAATATTTTCACGGCCACATCACCACCCCTCCAGCGGCCGCGCCACACTTCTCCAAACCGGCCCTTGCCAATAATCTCCTGTAGAACGATGGTTCGGGCCACTGTGCGTTGGACAAAAAGGGGCAACCCTGTGGATAAAAGAATGGAAAGAAAGCTGACATTGTGTATTTGCTGAACTTTGCAACTCCCACTCTCACTGCCACACTGGAAAAGCCCTCATCACAGTGCCTCCATTCTACACTGGTCCACTGACCACGGAAAGCTGTGGCTGTCCCTGTACCATGTCCAGGTAACCCACCAGAGGACTAAGCCGGGCAACACGGAGAGTGAGTGAACACAGAAAGGGAAATGTACACAATTAGCTGTTCCTCATCTAAGCAATTTCTCCTCTCATTTAGTATGAATGGTAGATTGAATGTAAATGTCTGACAGGATTTATCAGCTCTTCAGCCAGCTTCTTGTGGGCCAATCCACCCACATCTGCTTTATGGGGAAGCCGCTCTGCTCATTGGCCACTAGAGGGCAGTGCTGCGTGGCCCATGAAACCCAAACTGGTGGGGCACCCAAGGTTCCTACCTCTCTCCAAAAAGATCAAAGTTCTGTTCACACAGGAGGAAGCTCCAGGGAGGGAGCTCCAGACGAAGGACTCGGGACTACTCATGCTTATTCTAAGATTAATTTCACTGTCTTTATAGGACCCATTTACTGCCTCTTTGACTTATGCAGTGAGTGTCTCCCTATCTAACCGGTCACCCACACCATCTTAACTCCCTCTTCCCCTTGACCAAACAGATAACTGTGTTATTACTCCCTAAGTTGCTGACTGTGTGCTTACTGTGCACTGGGCACCCTGCTAAGGGCACTGCATAAATTACCTCATTTCCTCACAACCACCCATAAAGGTAGGTACTGTTATTATCCCCATTTTACAAATGAGACGACTAAGGCTCAAAGGGGAAGGTCACGTAACTCATTCGCATTCATACAAGCAGTAAATGGCAAGGCCGGGATCAAAATCTAGGACTGACTCCTAAATTCATGCTTTTAACTACAACAGCACAGAACCACCAGAAAGTTTCTCAAATTAGCCCCCTCCCCTCCATGCCCTCCATGCCTGTCCTCGCTCCAGCCCTTCTTTAGAAGACTTCCAACTGCTCTTTCTGTCCCTACCTCATGGGGCTTCAGCCCTGCACACTCACGCACAGCCCCACCTCATCCCACTCTCCCCATCAGGAGGTTGGTAAATGAATGAATTCACCCTCCATATCACGCCAGAATTCCTTCCACAGGAAAACATGGACATGCACTGTCTCACACGAAAACCTTCAGTAGATGCCTCTCACCTCACCAGGTAAAGCAGGCACCCGACTGCTTCCCACCCGGGCCCCTGGCTCCCACCCCCAGTGTGGGCACCACATGTCCCTAACACTCGGTGGTGTTAGGATTGGTCGCTAAACACTTGGTGAACTCTCACGCCTTTCTGTCCTTCTTTTGCTTAAGGTTTTTTCCTTGGCCTGAAATGTTCCCTGCCCTTTTACCGCTCTCGAAACTTCCAACTCAGTCTTCAAGACCCCTTGAGACACGACCTCCTCTGGAGGATGACCCTTCCCACAGTCCCCGCCCCTTCTATCCGACCCTGGCTTGGCCTCTTTCCCATCTTGTTTACCCTCCATCATCCAGACAGTTCACACTTATTAGTGTGAACTGAAAGTCACATAAGCAGCAAGTCCACAGAATTAAAGCCCGAACACCTTGGAAACTCTGCATATTCTGAATTAAGAATGGATGAAACCATCCAGAGAGAACGAGTCATTAGTCACGTTACTCCAGATGACTAGGCAACTGCCCTGGGCCTTCCCTAATCTCAGCTAGTCCTGACCTTAAAAAAGACTCTGAAAAATCTGAGCTACCCTCCTCTGGCAGCAAGTCAAGTCACAGAGCCAGTCAGTTCTAACCACTGCCCTACCCTCTTTCAGCAAAGAACGAGCCATATATTTGCTCTCTTCCTAAAAATATGCAGCTTTTAAATATATCCATCATTTTGGCACTCTCTACTGCAGAGCTTAATAAAGGCAAAACCACGGAAATTCAGGAGATGTCAGAGCTCAAAGTATTCCTGTGCTCAAGGAGGGATGTCTGGCCATGACTGATGGCATAATTTCCCTACAGAATAGTCTTGCCACCTGGCAAGAAAACATACACAAACACACACAAAATTCTCATAAATACGATTGTTTCTTTTAGCTAGGGTGGCAAGAATGACCTTGGTGGATGAGTTTTTTCTACAAGAACAGAAATATCACTGTCACTAAAATAATTGTTTATCTTCATAAAGAGACCCTCTTGCAGCCAGAGCCACACCTAACAGCCAGCTGAGCTCTACCCTGAGACTGGAACGACCCAACTCCCTTTATCCTAAATTCTAGTCTCGCATCAAGGTCCAGTGTTTTGTTCAATTCCACCACCTAAGAAAGACTCAGTTAACAACAGGCAGCCCCGGAAGTGGTGCTGATGGCACGCTGGAAGGCCCAGTTGCATTTATTTTAACCGCCACCAGAAAACCCCCGGGCAACCGGTGCAGGTCAATGATTCATCCAGCCCTGGCTCTCGGGTTTACTCTGTGTCCTTAAACTCCCTTTGCGGTTGCTCGCAGATCAATGATTAGCTGCCACCACCTCACAGGAACCTGGCACACTCCTGTTTCTCCAAAGGGGCCCTGAAACTGAGCACGCCACTGCTCAGGTGGAACCAGGTGAATTTTAATAGCTGTACGGTTACAAGACTCAGAGAGAGCAGGGATTGTGGAATGGAGGGTTCTGCACCTGACCTTTGGAATTCCAGAGAAGGAAAGATTTTCTGTGAATCCATTACCTTATCTTATTACGTGTCAGACTCCAAAAGAAGGAGAATCATGAAACCAAATGGCCAGCCTTCCTCCTGCAGGCTCCATCCTGCTGGGAGACAGGGATGAAGGCTAACAACAGACACGAGGCCTGAAGGAGGCAGTACCTGAGCCAGACCCTGACGTGGAGAGGTCATAGACGAGGTCCTGGAGCGTCTTGTCTTTGGAGAGACACATCTCACACGAGGGGTCCTCCATGTCCAGCCTCTGACGGTTGTGATAGACGCGCTGATGATAGTTAATGACAAGGAAAACAATGACGATGATGAGAAACAGGAGGAACACCGGGCCGGCAATAATGCCCACCAGCTCCACGGGGCCCCACATGGAGGGGTGCTCGGGCTCCTTGAGGTGACCTGGGTCAGGTGAGAGAGGAGAGGGGAAGAAGAGAGAGTAAAAACAAGGGAACGCTGCAGCCTCGCTGACCCCCAGCTCCTCCCTCTGTATTCAAGGTGTCTTTCACCTTGCAGGTCTGACTGGCTAGTCTGTCTGCCTTGATGCTCTCAAATGCATATCTCTCTAGCGAAGGCGCCCTTTTCAACTGTCAAACCCATAACCTGCTTCATAATTTCTCAGCACTTCGTGGTGCTGTTCCCACCGCAGCGCCGCAGGCACAAGCCGGCTTCTACTCTCCCATGTGTGTGACGGCCTCTTCAAGCACGGCCCCTTCTCCTCTGACCTCCCCAGTCACACCTCCTAAATGGCAGATTTGCGAAGGGTGGTACAGAATACTTTCAGGCCTTGATTACCGTCCTTCTTTCCCAGTTCTAGTTCCTCTTCGCATTTTGCTGTCACCATCACGTCAGAAGCTTCCCTCACCGCTGTGGGGCTGCCCCCTTCGGGATCAGCCCCAGACCCTCCCGCGGGGACCCCTGCCTGGCTCTTCCCTGGCTGCGACAGCTGCTCAGCCACGCCCCAAACACAGCTTTTGTGTCTGCGACCCACTGGACAATGTCTCCCTCATCCTTGACATAAACAAACTGGACTTGGGAGGAATCCCATCCCATGTCACCTCGTGGGGGGGCATCAAAAAGGTACCTTTACCTATCACCAAACAAAGGGATTGGGGCAGAGTAGAGAAGGATGAAACAACAGGGGTGCCCTACCTCCACGATGAGCCAATAGTCCAACAAGGGTGTCCACTCACCGCTGGGCACCCTCAAGTCGATCTTGTTGCAGAAGTCGGTGTAGCAGCAGTGCGTGTTGCGCAGATCCTCGGAGCTCAGGCAGTAGAAGGGCTTCCCAGCGGGGACCAGCTCCACTTTGGGGATGCAGGTGCGCACGTGGTGCTCCATCCCGTCCAGGTTGAAAATGGAAACCATGCAGGCCCCATCCGTCTCACACGTGTAGTTGGTCTGTAGGCAGCTGGTGCATGCACACAGCAGAGCTGCAGGAAAATTGGGAGTGGACATTGACATTAATGGTGAGATCTTACCCTACGTCCTTCTCCAGACTTAGAATACAACCCCCCAGCATTCCTGATGTTCCAAAATAATGCGCTTGTATAGAGATGGGGCCAAAAAGGTGGTATCATCAATGGGGGCCCAAACTTTCCACCTGTCTATTCAGCCCACAAACAAGGCTCTCAGGGACCCATCGTTTTCCTCTAAGTGCTCTAGTTTGCGCCTACAAGAAACAGAAACTACCCTTTTAATTTTGCCTTAGACTTATTAAAAATTGTTTTGTGGCTGGGAAAGAGGTTTTCCTGTAAATTTAGAAGCCTGAGGATGAGAGGAAAGCCCCTTCTCTGTGGAGACCAGAGGATCCTCCCCCCCGATACTCCATCCAACACCACCCAGGGCTCCATGGGGCCACCAACCCCAACTTTCTCCACACCAGACACGCCCACAGTTTCCTGAACGTAGTGTGCATGCTCTCACGCAGGCTTTTGCTGCAGTGCTTTATCCCTCTGGCTAATTCTTACAAGTTCTTTAAAATTCGGCTTAAACATCACTTCCTTTGAAAAGCTTCCCTGCACTAGTCCAACATCCACCTCTCCGTTTCATTCCCCAGCAGGTGCCCCTCTCATGAGGGGCAAAAAGAACACCCTCCAAAGAAGATAATATTAGTGCCTACCTCATTCAGTCGTTGTGAGGGTTAAACGAGCTAATGCATCAAATGTGCTCAATAAATCTAACCCACTCTGAAAGGCCCCTGGATGTCACTTTAAAAAGTATAATACATAGACTTTTTTCAAGTAGGTAGTGTACGCAATCACCTCTGGGACTAATGAGTCTGGCTGGGTATGTATTATCCCTAAATGTGCATTGTTGACAGGAAATTACTGTAAATGAATCTGGTGCCTCTGGAAGCCGGTTCAGCAGCCCTGGAATCTGAACTCCTTTATTTATCCGACCAACAAGAATAGCACAGACAGCAGCAGTTGGTTCTCCCCGGCACTGTCTCCCACCAGCCTAACCCAGCCCTGACCCCTTTGATGGGCCAGAGGGTGGCCTGAGCCACGAGAACACTGAGGATGGGACTTTCGGTGCTGAACGAAGCACTCACCCAACAGGAGATGGCGGTGACAGGCCCACCGAGTCCCTGACTGGACACTAAGTGAACACTATCCAGATACCGACAGGGAACATATTCAAACTATGGCCCCCAGAGAAGAGGGGGGCCATATGACCATATGACCAGTCCTATGAAAAACTAGCCCGTGGTAACTCACCCCTTTGGGCTGTTAACAGTCTATCTTTGTCTCTTCGTCCAAAACACTGAAGGCATCTCTTTGCTTTTCAAATCCAAAGACTCATTCTAAATATCTCAGGGTCCAGCCCCTCCTTCCGTAAGGAGGCTTTCCATAAGCCAGGGAGGGCGAGCACGGACAGGTAACTGGACAGCACGGATCTTCACCGCATGGCCTGTGGGAGTTTTTCACGTTTGATCAGAGCCCTTTCTTCTGGGAGAAATTCCAAAACACGCAGCTACCTGCTGAAGGGCTTGGGTAGTGCTACACTTTAAAGGCAGGAAGTTTAAAGCAGGTACCCTTTAGACTAGCATCCCAATTATAAAAGTAAATTCCTCCTAAATTTCAATTCCAACCCTTTGGACACAAGGAAAGACTAAGGAACCTCCTCATTTTTTTCCTCCCAAATAACCTTATTTGCCCTCTCTTTTCATTCCTCCTGCTAACTCAAATTTACTTCTGCAGCTCTCAGAACACTCGACCCAAATCTCTTTGACTGAGGTTGGAGTCCTGACTACTCATCCAGGAACGTCGCTGACACCCATTCCTCTCCATGACAGTGGGGACATTCAGGCACAAAAGGGGTCCCGTGGCGAGCACACCTCTCAGTACACCGGCCCTGACGTCCAGCACCGAGAACAGCCTCGGGGCTATTCCGGGAAGCAAGGAGGGAAAACGAACAACTCCCAGAGGGCTATTCTGAGCACAGTGGGATGTGCGGGCCAGACCCGCAGCCGCCTTCTGAAAAGAAGCTCACTTCAGAGCCCGTCAATTAGCAGCCAGGGGACCCGGGAGCCTCTGAGCCCAGATCCTCACTCTCCTTGCGCTGGTTCACGGCCTCTTTCACAGTGATTCATTCTGGAGAATGAGCACACCCACACGTGGCTCATTATTTTTGGGAAGTACTTAAACAATCTTGGTGCAAGACAGGAAAGAACAAAAGTGGTGAAATCTATGCTAGACGGGCCAAAGAACGGAACTGGGAGCGGGGCCATGCGGCTTTGTGATAAGGGGCTGGGCAAGTCCCTGAATTTCTCTGGGCTCGGCCACCCAACCAGAAAAAGCCATCTATGCTACAGAGATGGTATGAAGATTAGCCCACATCTGCTAAGGGCTGTGGGTTCTCCCACAAGGACACTCTCTGCACACGTCTGTGTATGTCTGTACTTTTACAGAGTGGGTGAGAAGTCTGCAAAAGAGATATTTTTGAGATAACCATCACAACTGCCCACACCTCAGAGAAGGTTTCGGTTACCATCACCAGAACCACAGCAGGGTATCATGGCAGGAACAGGTCACACAGACCCAAGGCTCAAATACCACTGCTAGTCAGTCACATGACCTTGGGCAAGTTAGTAATCTTCCTGCAGCCTGGTTTCCTAATCTGTAAAGTGGGACTGTTAATAATTACTTCATAGGACTATGTAAGAATCACACGCAATGGTAGATTTTAAAAATGTTTAGCAAACAGATGCTGAATAAATTTTAACCCCTCAATTTTAATCCCTCTTTTCAATGTAAAACTCAAGTAAACACACACGCGCACAATGTGTCTCTTTAACCACTAATTAGGAAGTGCCAAGTTACCGCAAGACCACAGCAAGAAACTGCTATTCGACTCTTAGCTCTGCCAGTAACTAGCTGAGTGGTTTTGGGCAAGTCATTTAACCTTCCTGAATCTCAATTACCTCACGATTAACCAGGAAGAAGGGACTGAACCAGATGACCTCTAAAATCCTCCAGCTGAAATCTGAATCTGGTATGTTTTTAAATTCATACTGTTTGGATCACTGATCCAACACGGGGAAGTTCCACTTTAATTTCATACACCTTTTCCTGAACTTTAAAGACAGACTAGTCTTCAAACTGTCTTCTGTTGCTATTCATTTTTCCATTGAAATAAAGTGACAATAAAACTATAAAAATATCTGAATTTACTAAACTTTACTAGGACACTAAATCACAAACCTAACTTTGATTTTTTAAAAAATTAAATCTGGACTAATGATAACAGCCCTTTGTGATCTGGTTCGTATTGACTCATCAGGTTAAATCAGCCTTCACACGTGTACATAAACAACACACACCTAAAACTCTCCGAGTTCCATGACCAAAGAGTTACGTCATAGAATAACACTACTAGACAAGCCAATCACAGAAGAGGGACAAAACCCATCTACACAAAGGCAAGGTGAAAAGTGGTCAGAATAACATTCCCACTAGCATAGCATTTTGCTAAGAACAAGCTAGTCAAACCTGAACCAAAGACATTTTGGCAGGATTTGAACATGTTTCCGAAGTATGACTAGAAGGTGGTCTGTGGTTGGATGGCAAAGCAAATTTGATTTGAGAGCAAGGCTGTGCCTAAAGGAAGGCTGACAAGCCCCGCAGTGGGCGGACTCCGTCCAGCTGCGTGTTAGGGAGGCACTAACTGGCTGGGTTTGAGCAAAGATGACCCCTCCGACGGGCCGGGCACAGGGTCGGGGCACCTCTCTCCTGCCCACCAGCACACTCTGGAAGGACATTCTGCAAGGCTGTTGCTCACTGGAAACTCCCAAGAACCATCAAACAGGGCTAGACTCACTGCCACTCAGCTCACATCATCAGGGACAGGGTATGGGAGAGCACAGGGTCGGGGCATGAACCTCAACAGGTAGGAAACATGCCGCAAAACATCCCTCTACGTCCTAGGGGATTAAGGTCCACAGATGTTTTAAAGCTACAGTATTTATGATTTTTAGCTTATATTAATTCCTCCCGGGGGATAAGAAGTTTCGTTAATTTGGGATGAGTGTGGAACACCGACTGTCGTGTTCAGGTTACACTAACCTTGCCTCTTCCAAACTTCACTGGGCAATCTTCTAGTTCTACAGGATCTAAGATTTGGTGCCCAAACCAGCCTGTGCCACCCTTGCTCTTCATGATTTTACAACCTGATCATAAGCTCCCTCTGAGCCCTCATCCTTTCAGATGACATCAGATGGGCCAAACTAGTAAGAATAGCCTATTGCAACACATGGTTATTTTAATTATTCTTCCTTGGACCTTATCCAAACTCCCTACAGCTTCTTTAGGATAGAACAAAGACCACAACTCTACACAACTCTGTGATCCTGAATAGCCAAGATGATCCTGGTGCAGGGGTGGAGAAGGGAGAGAAAGACAATAAAGTCGGAGGACCCACACTTCCTGATTTCAAGACTACAAAGCTACAGTTATCAAAATAGTATGGCACTGGCGTAAGTACAGACGTATAAATCAATGGAATAGAATTGAAAGTCCAGAAATAAATCCATACATCTGTCATCAACTGATTTTCCACAAGCCTGTCTAGAACATTTGGGTTGGGGGGAAGACTAGTCTTCAACAAACAGTGCCAGACAATGGGAAATACACCTGCAAAAGAATGAAGTCGGACCCTTACTTCACACCATGTACAAAAATTAACTCAAAATGACTCAAAGATCTAAATATAAGAGCTTAAGCTTCTATTCTAAAACTTTTTAAATGAAAATAGGGACAAATCTTCATGACCTTGGATTTGGCAAGTCTCCTAAATACCACACCCAAAACACAAGAAACAAAGGAAAAACAGATGAACTGACCTTCATCAAAATCAAAAACTTGGAGCCTCAAAGGACAAAATTAAGAGAATGAAAAGACAACCTACAGAATGGGAGAAAATATTTGCAAATCTTGTATCTAATAATGGCCTTGTAGCCAGAATATGTAAAGAACTCTTAAAACTCAACAATAATAAAAAATAATTTTAAAATGGGCAAAGGACTTGAGTAGATGGTTCTCCAAAGATACACAAATGGCCAACAAGTACATAAAAAGATGTTCAACATCACCTCAAATGCAAATGAATTTCAAATTCAAATGTATTTAAAACCACAATGAGATTCCACTTTACACCCACTAGGAAGGCCATAAAAAAGTGTTGGTGGAAACTCAGACGAAACTGGAACCCTCATACACTGCCAGTAGGATCATAAAATGGTGCAGCCACCGTGGCAAAGTCTGATGGTTCCTTGAAAAGTTAAACGTTGAATTACCATATAACCCAGCAATTCTACTCCGAGGTATATGTCCAAAAGATTGAAAACAAGTGTTCCAACAAAAACTTGGACAGGAATGTTCATAACAGCACTGTTCACAACAGTCAAAAGGTGGAAACAACCCAAATGTCCACCAAGCAAAGACTGGATAAACAAAATGTGATGGGGGGAGGGTACAGCTCAGTGGCAGAGCGTGTGCTTAGCATGCATGAGGTCCGGGGTTCAATTTCCAGTACTTTCATTAAAAAAGAAAAGAATTAAAATAAATAAGTAAACCTAATTACCTCCCCCCAAATGAAAATTAAAATAAATTTTTAATTGTAAAAAAAGATTTTTTTAAAGCTTTAAAAAATGTGGTATGTTCATACGATAGGGTATTATTCAGCTATAAAAAGGAATAAACTACTGCCACAGTGTGGATGAACTTTGAAAACATATGTTAATTGAAAGAAGCCATATAGTGTATGATCCCATTTACACTAAATATCCAGAAAGCATAACAGTGGTTGTCGGGGCTAGTTGGGTATGAGTTGGGGTAGTAAAGACTTGCTTACTGGGTTACTGGGTTACCTTGAGGATAAAGAAAAAGTTCTGGAACTAGATAGTGGCAATGGTTTACATAACATTATGTACTTAACACTACTGATTTATACGCTTTAAAATGGTTAAAAATGGTAAATTGTCAGTCATATGTGTTTTATCACAATTTAAAAAATACCGCAAATTTTGGTAAAACAGCATTTATAATATAACCTCAATTATAAAACAGAAACACCAAAAACCTAATGTATGCATGCCAAAAAAAGGAGGTACAGCGTTCTTCCTGAGTCCCTCGGCTCTCCAAGATGTCCTGGGAACCTCTCAACTTCTCACAGAGGGAACCAGTGTCTTTCTTTTCTTCACCTTCTCACTGGTGTCTAGCACAACTCCCGGTAAATAGCACCGTGCTTAATAAATCTTATTCAACAGATCTCAGCTTTTAAGCTGAGCGGGAAGGGGGCTGCCAGAGTGGCTCTGCTCTTATCTGCTTTATGTACCTTTCTACATTTTCATTTTTAAAAGGGTTCTACTGCTTTGAAAAGATAGAAAAAAAAAAGAAAAAAAAAAGTCATTCAGTAACTACTGATCTAGACAACTGCCAAAATGTTTATGAAAATCCTGAATTGGGTTTAAAAATGGAGGTGTCTGGCACTAAGCTATCACAAAGTAGATGCAATGTTTGTTTCTTCGGGGAAGGGAGAAGGTGGGGGTGGGGACGGGGAACTGACACTGTACCAGGCAGAAAGCCCTGCTGCATTAAGGTAAAGCAATCAGATGCCACTGGCAACAAAAGACCTGAATTATATTTCCACCTTTCACAATCATCAAAATCAGACTGTAAAAATACACTAAAATAAAGCAAAACAAAACCTCTCAAGTACCCAAGAGCCATAATAAAGTCAAATTTTACATGTGTAGTTGGTGGAACCTAAAAAACCCCAAAATGTACTGGTAAAAAGTACTTACGAAAAAAATATAACTGACTTACTAAAGGAAGCTATTTGTATGAGGAGGGAAAGAAAAACCACACAGAGTTAACAATAAGACATTTGATAAGCTTGGTATTTAATTCCAATCTGTGAAAAGGTCTCGGAGTGGGGTTTGCATAAGAGAAAGGTGTTTGAAAAGCCAGCTCCACACTATATCTATTCTACAAACTGCCTTTCTGACATTCTATTTGGAGACAAACCCAACCCCAGAGAGCTGTTTAGACAAGTTCACCCTTAAGCCTCAGGTCTAGAGAATGAAAGCTTTGTTCTCACTCAAAAGAGACGTTTGATGTTTATGCTAAGGAGACCTGTCATTGCGACTTAATTTATGGCTGACTGTAAACACCCGAACATCTAGCAAGGGCCCACCTGTGGCCCAGAAGGTCAAGGTAAAACTGGAAGGAGTGGCATCATTACGAGGTCTAGTGTTCCCAGGACCTAAGTGTACAGACTTGGCCGTCATATCTAGACTGTCTACCAGTAACTTGGTGTTTCTCCTGTACTGACAGTTTATACTGACATGTAAAACCATTCTGTTTTCGTGCTTCATTGTATTTAAACAGACACACTCGTGGCTCATTAGAGCAGGGAAGGGTATTTACCAGCGGTATTTTGTGTTTGCTGCCTGACCTACTTACTATACTATGGACGTGTGGAGAGGCGACAGTGTACATCCCAGTTTTGAGTGAGAAGAGGGATAGGAGTGGTTGTTTCAGGCAACTGGGACAATGAAAGAGGAAAAAAAAAAATCAGCCAGGACTTAGAATAAAAATAATGAGGTTGAGACCAAGTTCATCTGGCTGGAATAAAATGGGTAGGTGGTAAAATAAACAGAGTGGAATAAACAGAGATGGAAGAGGTGAGTTAGGAATTGAGATGATGATGTTCCAAGTAACTCACAAACGGTTTGTAGCATTTTTGAGAGACTGGGATAAAAACTGTATATATGGGAGATAATAAAATCACAGCAGGACAGAATTGGAATTATTAACCTAGGATTTTGCTGAGAGGAATGAATGAATTCAATTAAACTTATTAAGTGCTTAAAATACGCAAGGCTGTGATAGGACATGCAAAGAAGAATAAGGCAGTTCCTATCATCAATTATTAGGGGGCAGAAGGTGGGAGAGTGGGAGGAGCAGACAACTATAAACCAGTATGAACCTCTATATTACAGATATGAACCAAAGAGAAAAGCAGAGAGGATGGAACCAATGGCTGGGGGAATGGCAGGAGGACAAAGGGCGTCCCACACTGGAGGATGCTGGATCTGGCTAAGAAGAGAAGGCCAAGACCAAGAAAAGCACAAGGCATGTTAGGTTCACAGTAAATGGACAGATGCAACAACAATGCCAAGGTTCCAGGAGGGAAGCCCAAGCCAGACTGGATGGACTGTGATGCCAGGCTAAGGGGTCTGGAGTCGATCTTGGAGGTCACATAAAAGTAGTGCACTTTCCAAAGTCGAATCCAGTGTAAAGACGGAGGACAAGTGAGAGACTGGAGTCAGAGACTGGTCAGAAAATGACCGTAACCATTATCACAGTACACAGTACAGTACTTAGAGCACATGCTTTGGAGTCAGGCAGACTTCAGGCCTACTGTTTAACCTCTCTATGCCCCAGTTTTCTCTTCTGTAAAATGGGGATAAGAGTGCCTCAGAGAACAGTTGTAAGTAGAGTAAGCGATGTAGCACAGGTGCTCAGTGTACCCCTGAGTACAGTACACATTCAGTAAATCAGATGCTTTTATCACTGCTGTCATCCTAGTGAATGGGAAAGGTCTGAGTTCTCTGCAGTTTTATGGTTGTTTCAACAAGCAGAAGTAGTCAGTTTGTGAGGAAACTTCTCACTGGCAAGGACAGATTCTTTCCTCAGTATCCCTCTCAATGTTCAGCTTGCTCCTGGATATTAGAAATGAGCCCTGGTTGAATTTGATGCAACCTTATCTATTACAAGTGTAGAACATAACAAACAAATGTAGACCAAGGCAACACATGAAGATGTAGGGCAAGGCGGGTTCAACATAAATACTTACTAAAACAAATATACTTCAATTCACAGATTCCTCAACTCAAAATGTCACAATCACCTAAAAAATTTATCTACAAAGCACCCACAATCTCCCCTCTCCTCCACTCACTCACAAATATCTAGGAAAAGGTAACAGGCAGAAGGCGAAAGCCACATGTGGTCAAAGGACTGCCTTCCACAGGCAAGGTCCATCCACAGGATGGCTGGGTACCAGGCCTCCAGCACCGTCAAGCCTGTCTAGGGATTCCTCTCTCCTGCTTTCCTTCTCCTCACATCACCATCTGACTCACCATAAACACACACATACATACACACACTTTCTAAAACAACACCTATTTACTATTTCACAGTTTCTGTAGGTCAGAAGTCCAGGCACAGCATGACTGATGTTAGCCGGGGCTGCTTCCTCCTCTAGGGCTGGGATCTCTTTCGAGCTTGCTCGTTGTTGGCAAACTCCAGTGTCTTGTGCATGAAGGACTGGGACCCCTGCTTCCCTCCTCACTGATGGCCAGGGCCTCTCAGCTCCCAGTTGGCCTGCAGTTCCTGGCCACATGGCTCCCACAGGCAGCTCACACATGGATGTTTACTTTCTTCCCATTGCAGCATCTCTGCCTTCCTCTTCTGCAATCAGCTGAGACAACTCTCTGCTTTCAAGGGCTAGCTTGATTAGGCCAGCTCCACCACATCAGCCTCCCTATCCAAAGGTCAACTGATTTAATCCCTTCACCATACTGTTGACCCCTGAACAACTCAGGGGCGCCAACCGCCACAGAGTCAAAACTCCACAGGCAACTACAATCTTCCGTCTGTAGCTGTGGTTCCACGTCCACAGATTCAATCAGCTTTGGATCATATAGTACCGTAGTACGTATTTACTGAAAAAATCTGAGTATAAGTGGACCCACACAGTTCAAACCCATGTTGCTCAAGGGTCAACTGTACTACCTAGATTCATGTTTGACTGAGTAACTGGGAAGAAAGATGTGTGTATACCAAAGGTTAGGAATCTTGAGGGGAGAACTCTGGTAGACAGAATCACCTTATATTTTATTTCTGTACTGTTTCACCTGCCAGAAGGCAAGCTTCATAAAGGCAAGCATCTTGTCTCTCTTGTTTACTGCTGTATCCCCACACTACAACAGTGCCTGGTGTATGGCATGTGCTCAACAGCCGTGTGTGAGAGGAACCTTTAAATCATCATAGCAGTACTCAATATACATATACGTTTAGGCTACTATAGGCTGGAAACGGGACGTCTAACTGTATACATTAAAATTCTGGTTCAGTGAAACCAATTAGGAGTCCTTGGAATTCCACATGATACAATTTTCTCTCTGCCACAATCATTTGTTTGTACAGCTTTAACAAAATAGTTGATCCTCATTATTCATGGATTCGTATTTGTGAATCTTCCTACTTGCTAAAATTTATTTGTAACCCCCAAATCAATACTCTCAGTGCTTTCACGGTTACTTGCAGACATGTGCAGAGTAGTGAAAAATCTGAGCCACCCACTGCACACGATCCCAGCTGAACAAGGCAATGCTCTGCCTTCTTGCTTGAGCTCTCAGGCTGTAAATATGAGTCCTTCTCATGGTATATTCAGTACTATGCTTTTCATCTTTTTGTGTTTTTTTGTTGGTGATTTCACTGTTTAAAATGGCCCCCAAGAGTAGTGCTGAAATGCTGTCTAGTGTTCTAAGCTCAAGAAGACAGTAATGTGCCTTGCAGGGAAAATACATATATTGAATAAGCTTCGCTCAGGCATGTTCTGTTGGCTCTAAGTTCAATGTTAAGGAATCAACAATACATATTAAATAAGGTGTCTAAATAAGGTGTCTAAGTAGAAACACAGACAAAACAAGATTATGTACTGATAAGCTGATGAAAATGTGACCAGCAGCTCGCAGGAACCAAACCCTGTGTCTCTCCCAGGAGCAATGGTACAGTATTTGCTAACTCAGTCTTCGAGTGGGCCTCACAGAACATAATTACCACAAATACTGAGACCTGACCATATTAGCCCCATATTACAGATAAAACAATGAAGCTGACAGAGATGTGAAGTGGCAGCTCCCAGTGCACTCCAGCACACCATCCCATTTTATTTCCTTCAGAGCACTCATGACTGATAACTGTGTTTACTTATCTATTTCCAGTCTGAGCCACTGCAATCGTAAGTTCCATGAGTTGGGGATTTTTGTCCATCTTGTTCCCTGTTACCTCCCCGTGCCAAGAATCATTCCAGGCACACACCCAATCGCATGAATAAAGAAACCTCCTATATGTAATTGCGCAAATATTAGGGACGAGTGAGACATTAAAGGGACAGGCAGTTACTTTCATTATGTTAAATTCAAAACATTTAGCAAGACAACTGCAGGCTTCAGACTAAGTGGAAAGAGAAGAAACCCAAAAAGAACACCTGAGGTGGCGCTGTCTCTGAAACCTAGAGAGCAGGTCCATACAGGAAGGAAGACAGCTCCACTCTGGAAGAGCGTTCACCCATGATGGAGGGGCCAGCAAACAGACAAGAGCAGAGCCGGTGCCTCAGAGGCCTAGGCGCGGGCTATATACCACGTGTGAGAGAGAGAGGCTGAGGAGAGCAAAAGCCAAGAGCAGGACTCGAACCTGGCCACGAGGCTGTGCCTGCAGAGTGACCGCAAGGTAGCCGAGGTTGCAGGGACTGCCGGCTCTAAGGAGCCGATCCCTTCAAAGGTTTCAGCACTCCCTCCCGGTCCAGGCGGAACTGATGGGCTCCGGATGCCTACAGCACTTGCAGCATCAGGGGGACTGAGGAGCAAGAGGACTCCAGGATCTTCTTACGAATACGGAGAGGAAAATGAGATAAGACCCTCTTACATCAACTCCTAGTGTAACAGACAAGTAACACAAGAACTCAAGACAAAGAGGCGGGAATCCCAGAATTAATGTTCACAGCTGCTCTGAGCAAAAATCGAACAATAAGCAATAAGGATTTCAAAATAAAAACAAAACAGCCACTTCAGTATTCTAATCCAACCCTCAAAAATAAAGATTTCAAGCACCATGAACTGAGAATTCCATTCCATCTCAACACTCTACTCCTGAGTTATTATGAGAACAGAATGCGACGCAATTCAACTCATGTTCCCCAATGCAACAAGCAGCTTCAACAGGACATGCTGGAAGCAGCAGCATGCCTCATCGTCTCCTCGTTTACTGATTCATATTTTGGTAGCAAGGTTACAATTAGCTCACCGGTGCAGAACAAACCTATTTATAACACAGCAGTCCACCTGAAAGACAGGATCATCTAAACAGGTTTTCAGAGGAAAATGAAGTGGGGCCTCTTCCTGCACTGACTGCAGACTCCCAAGGTCCTTTCGGATGAAGTCCTCGGTCTAACCCTCCTGTGTTCACAGGCGCCATTCTGGCCACCTCTCAGCCTCCATGTTCTTATGTAACATTTACATAGTGCCATAAACATATCCAGAGTTGCGTAAGAATTAAAACACTGCCAAACCAATAAAGCCTAAAGCAGGTCGCTCCCTCCAGACTGTCTCTGATTAGCACAGGTAGGCTGCCTGATCTATGGTGTGAGGACCTGTCAAGAGGCAGAAATTAACTCGAGGAAATCTGAACCCAGTCCACAAAAATGCACAAAAAAGAAGAAATTAAGCACACTGTGATGTGTGGTGCTTCTATCAATCCCAAGAGTTATTCTGCCCCGTAAGATAAAAAGTAGCCCAACACTGCCTGTTCACTGAAGTCAGAAACTGTGTCTAAAAATACCTCCCAGCCAACTGGTTATCAGTCAGTCAGTCTCACAAATGGCCCAATAAGAGCGACACGGACTATTTCCTTACTTTACAGAGGCAAAACTGAGGCAGTCACAGAAAGGTTAAGTGCCTTATCCAAGGACAACCTGTAAGGGAGCAAAGTTCTGGGGCTGCAAACCAGCCTCCTCCCTTCATCTGTCTCTAACCTTTAACCGGAGTAGCCAGTTTATTGTTTTCATCACATCTGTTCCAGGAGCTCTTAACAAAACTAATCAGAGACTCTTCTTCTCTACAAGAGTTCACTTTCACTGTACTTCAAATCCATGTCCATTCAACAAAATTACAAGACTTGGCCTGAAATTAAATTTTTAGTCTATTTACAGAAATTCAAAATATTCCTATCAGAACCTCAAATGTCTCCCTTGTTACTTTTGTCTTAAGAAATGAATGTCATGTTCTCCTGCTAAGAATCCAATGTTACATTTTTAAATACTAGAGAGAAAATTCCAAAGGTAGGCCTTAAAACATGGTATACCTATTAAATGGATGCTGTTTATAACCTGGAACTCACTCTCCTTATCACTGGACTTTTACTAAGCCGCTGTTAGCTCACTATTTAACAAAGCACCTCTCCCCTGCTGCCCTCATGTCCTGACCAAGGACCAGGCATCAGGGCTGCCTGGCTCTGCCACTCCTCCAGCCCACCTAGGGGAGCGCAACAGAGGAAGTGCAGGGGAGGACAGCAATCAACTTCTTGTTCTCCCACAGCCTCTATTTTCCCAGAACTGACGTTTTACTTTAAGCCTTTTGCAACAGTGGTCTCTGCAGCATGCACTATTGGCAACTAGACGTGTCCCGGAAAAAACTGTAGTGTCTGGCCAAGTTTAAAGGCCTTCGAGACTGTTTGCTGGATACACAACCTAATTTCCCATTCACCAAAAAAAGAAAGCAACTCCCTAGGAAGCCCACCCATCCTCACCCCAACACCCATTTTCAGAAGGTTAAAAAAATGAACTCTGTCCCATTCAGAACCAGCTGGATTATCAATTAAATGTTCTTAACTGGGCTCACAACAAGAAAAATCCCACCAGACACTATACTAAACCAATAGGGAAAGGGCTGTTAAAAATCTTAGATATACTAGGGACAGGATAAAAATTCCTATGGAAGGAATTTGAAGATTTATTCATACACATGTAAAATGACAAACCCAGAGGCTGCCTCCTTATCTACTATCCTACTAGAGAAATAACATCATGTTACACATTCCAAAAACATGGCCCATAAGGCCTAGCAAACACTATTCACAAAAACCATTAACTTACCACCAATGTCAGGCTGTGTTCATACACCTGACCATGTCTATCAGACCCCCTCGCCCCCAGCATATTACCTATGCACAGAGCAGTGAGACCCAGGGACAGACATGAGGTGCTTAACAGAAGCCTTAGCCAGTGAACAAAGACCCCATCGCACAGGCTGCACCACTGGGAACAAATATCAAGGCTGGATGGACATAATGAACTTGTTTTTGAGACTCCAAAGTGGGATGATGTCTTCTGCTGATTGTCTGGTTTATTAAAGAAGCCTGAACCCACCTGAGAACCATTATTTTTTAGTGCAGAGAAGAGAGCCACAGAACACACACTTGATCTCCCACTGCTGGAAGGTTAGGGGCTGCTGAGAAGTCAAAGCAGCAGGCTTTGTACAGAGGGAGCGAATACAATCCTGATCGTCTCTCCCAGATCCATCTGTGGGTCAATAATTACTTCAATATAACTGCCAGATATAACCTTCATCTGCTACCCCAATGCCAACACACATTTTAGACGACTCCCTTAAATTAAATATTATAGGATTTCATCTGCTGTCCTCAGCCCCCAAAGCCTCATAAACAACACACCCAGCTGAGTGTCCCACTGAAAGGTACCACCTCTGTAGCAGGAAGGGTGGGGGTGGTATCAGGGAGCAGAAGGCTGTGGGGGTTGGAAGGTAAGGGGTGTGTGAGGGTGGGGGAGTGTGTGGGGGGAAGGGCTGGGAAGAGGGATTGTGTGGGAAGGTAAATAGATCCTGACCAAGGGCAGGAGCCGGTCCACTGGTGGGGTCTGTAAATAATCTTGGGGGTTGGAGACAGGTTGGAGGATGTCACCTGAAAGGCATCTACTAAGTGGTGAACTGAATGGGCCCCCTGGGGCGGGGTGGGAGAGGCGAGGTGGAAAGCAAATACATCTAGATGCAGATTAACCGTTCTGGAACTGGGTTTCCTAGGGTTAGAGAGGTTCCAAAGCCAAGCTCCAAAAGGGTTTAGGGGCCTGTTCCTCTCACTTCCTCCACAGAGCTTCCGCGGGGCATGTGTATTCGAGGTGGGGGGTTTGGCCTCACTGAACTCAAGGCACTGCGCGAGGGGAAACGTGACTCGCTTTCCCAGAATATTAGGGAGGAAGGAGAGGGAGGGAAAGAGGCACCCCAAGTGCAAGATCTGAAGGAAAGGTTTGAGACTCCCTTCCCCTTTCATCTGAGGTACGCAAGGACTCTCAACACCAGGATACCTCGGAGCAGCAAAGACCCCATCGCCCGAGCCCCACAATCTTGGCGGGAGAAAAGGCGCCCCCCAGGAGCATCTGGGGGGAGAGAATGAAGACCCCCGCCCCTTAACATGCTGAGAGACAGAAACGTGGATCTCCAAATCTTGGAGAAGGAAGCCCGCACTCTCCTCTATGGAACATGGGGGTGCTGGGAGCGCGACCCCTGAGAGCTCCCCGAATCCAGTTCCGCCTGGAACAGGGCTCGCGTCCCCAGGGGCCCTGCGAGAGCTCGGCCCCAGCTGGGCGGCCGCGCCTCCGGGGTCGGGAGAAGCCGACTGGGGTCCACCGCGACTCCCCCGCGCCCCCCGCCCGGCCATATTGTGCGCGTGGGGAGGGGGCGCGCTGTAGCCAGGGGCCGCGGCGCGAGGCCTCGCCCTCGCCCGGCCCTCTCCATCCTGGCCCCCGCCCCCGGGACTCACCCTGGATCCCTCGGGGCCCGGACCCGCCGCTGCCCGCGAGCAGGAGGACAACAAGGGGGAAGAAGGAGGAGGCTCCGGCCGACTCCGCCATAGTAACCGCCGCCGCCGCCGCCGCCGCCGCCGCCGCAGCCCAGCAGCGCCCAGCGCGCGCGCGCGCCCCCGGCGCCTCCCCTCCTCCCGCCGCCCCGCTCCCGCCTCCCTCTACTCCGCCCGGCGCCAGCACGTGCGCTCCCGGCGGAGCCGGCGCCGCGGCCGCCGCGCGCGCCCCCGAAGGGCGGGGCCGGGTGCGCGCGGGCGCCCGCCTTAAAGGGGAGTGTCCCTGTTAAAGGGGTGGGAGGGGTTCTCGCCTCCGCCAATCTCACGGGTGGGTGCCGAGGGCCGCGCGGAGGTGGCCGGACCAGACGCGAGGCCTCCGCCCTGTCCTGCACCCCCTGCAGCGCAGCGTGATCTTATCGGCACCGACCCTCACCCCCCGCATCGAATGTTCTACGAGTCCCGTGCGTGTTCCCGTTCCCTTCATCCGTACTGCTTAGCCTCAGGCCCCCCGTCACGTCCCATCGGGATCGTCGCAGCCGCCTCCTAACTGGTCTCCCAGCCCCGTGTGGCCCCGTGATCCGCGTGGACGCACAGCCACCTGTGCGATCGAATCATGGGATGACCCTTTTCGGAACATACCAGGGCTTTTTAACGCCAGTACTCAATCTTGGTGAGGGTGCGGTGTGAGGCACTCCCGTTCTGCTGATAGGTAGAACCCTCTTGGTAAACAATTTGGCATTGTGTATCAAATGTCTTAAGATATGCATGCCCACTGACCCAGTATTATCCCCTATCTGTCAAGAAATGTTAGAAATGAGGACAAATATTTATGAGAAATGATAACTGTTGCATGTTTATTATTGTAAAAAGCTGGAAACTTAAGGACGCAAAACAGAAGACAAATAAATTATGGTCCATCCATATGATGGAGAGTTATTTAGTAATTAAAAATTATATTACTAAAAGTAACGACGTGAGAAAATGTTCATGAGATAATGTTAAATGAAAAAGCAAGATACAGAACTGCTTACAGTATTACTCTAATTTTGTTGATACTATGTCTCTGTATAGGAAGAAGACTGGGAAAAAAAACTCAATATTATCAGTAATTATCACCAGAATAATTTTTTACTTTTTCTTTAAACATTACAGTATTTTCTAAATATTTTACCAATAAGTAAGTTGTACTTACAAATTTAGGGGGAAAATGCTTATAGAAGGTCAACTGAATCACCCATATCTTTTTGAAAAAAGTTCACTTTCAAAAGCTTGAAAAAGAGCTTGAGATCGTGAAAAGGTTAGGGTTTGGAACCCAGAGTTCTGGATCTGAAGTCTCCTTTTCTTACTGTTTGTCATGAAAACTTGGGCAAGTTTGTTAACCTCTGTAAGCACAGTTTCATCACCTGAGATCTAGGGATAGAGAGGATGACCAAAGGTGGGAGTGGGAAGAGCTTTTCAAATGGAATCTTCACCTTAGAAATTATCACCAACTTGAAGAACGTCCCTCCTCATATCCAGCAAAAAAGCTGTACTGCAGACACACTCTCCAGACACGACTTACATACAAACACACATGGGCAAAGTCTTGCAGAGGCACCATTTACACATTTGTTAGTAACTGGATAACGAGACACTTTATTTTTATACTGCTCTGCCTTGTTCTCCCAAAATGGGCACCCCCCTCCCTTCCATCTAACTGGCCTCCCAGACTCTGCTCCATCCACCCTTATGAGTGCCCAGCCGCAGTGGACACAGTGCTGATTACTGTGTTGGTTTCCTGGGGCTGCCTTAACAAAGTACCATGAACTGGGTGGCTTCAAAGGAGAGAAATTTACTCTCTCACCATTCTGAAGGCTAGAAATCTGAAACTGAGGTGTTAGCAGCCCCATCCCCTCTCTGAAGGCTCTAGGGAAGAATCCTTCCTTGTCTCTTCTGGTTTTTGCTGGTTCCCAGAATTCTTGATGTTCCTTGGCTTGTGGAAGCATAACTTCAATCTCTGCCTCCGTCTTCAGGTGGCCATCTTCCCTCTGTATCCAAATTTCTCTCTTCTTATAAAGACATCAATCATTGGCTTAGGGCCCACCCTAATCCAGTACGAGTTCAAGTCATTTTAGCTTGATTACATCTGCAAAGATCCTAGTTCCAAACAAGATCACATTCACAGATTCCAAGTGGATATAACTACTCGGGGGAGAGCGTTATTCAACACAGTACATTCATCAACCCTTCCCCTTGGAAAGAAAAACGGACCATTCAAGAGCACATCACTGAGGCTGAGGGGGAGTGTCTGTCCTTCCCTATACCTAGCTAAGTGCTGCTGCTGTGACCACAAGACCAGGAGTCTCGGAGGAGACCTGTGGTTGCTTTACTCCTAGATTGCAGGGGCAGTCACGAACCTGAAGGTGCAGCCCAGGGAACCAGAACACTGGGTCCACCGACCAAATGCCAGCTCCATTAGCTCACTTGATAGCATTTGACTTTGGGCAAGATATTTTGCCTCCCTAAACCTCAATTCCTTCATCTGTAAAATGGAGCTGATAATAGTTCTATCTCAGAGATGTGGGGATGGATGAAGATATTGTCTAGAAAGAACTTGGCACAGTCCCTGACACATAGGAAGTGATATAAAAACAATAGCTCTTATGATGATGATGATGATTTTGACTTTTGCTACAATCCTATGAAGTAGTTGAGGCATGTCAGGGTGTGTGCAATTTACAGGTGAAGCAGTTGAGACCTAAGGAAGGTAAGCTACTTGTCTAAGCTCACATCTAATTAAGTGCTGAAGCCACAGCCTGCCGGTCCTGTGCTTTGTCAACATCACAGCATCTCATGCTTTTCTAGGGACTGGTCTTCAACAGTCACCTGAAGGTGGGAA
Source organism: Vicugna pacos (assembly GCF_048564905.1). Taxonomy (NCBI): domain Eukaryota; kingdom Metazoa; phylum Chordata; class Mammalia; order Artiodactyla; family Camelidae; genus Vicugna; species Vicugna pacos. Next base: position 11,126,874 of record NC_132998.1, read on the forward strand.
ATTAGACTTGATGGGGTGGGGCAGGGGTGATTTATAGTCCTCACACCATATTCCGCAGAGTTTAAGGCATCTCCTCAAGTCAGAGCTTTACCAGATGATGCATGTACCTTCCCTTTTAGGCCCCGAGCTGCGCAGATAAAGACCACACAATCTCCCTACACTCCCTGTGGCAGCCTAGCTCTCCTACCATCCCTGAAGTCCTCAGCAAAGTGTCCATTTCTATAAGCCTCCTAAATCTTAGGACAGGACCCACATCACAATCTATAAATTACTCGTCCGTCCTGCTTGGTCCCCTTGTCATGAAATTTCCCAGAGCTACCAGGATTCACTTCTCCAGAAAAAAGTCTTACTCCTCAGGCTCCACTGACTAGACCACCCAGTATTACAGCTGCTGTCTTGGTCACAATGCACCAAGACACCACTCTTCCTAAGGGATTCAGCACAATTTGCCTCTGTAAGTAGCAGGCTTATTAATGCCAAGAAGGCAATAGCTCATCTTCATCCACCCTGCAAGGGCATACTGAGCACCTGCAGTGTACCTGGCACAACATATAAACAAGGATAAGTCATAGTCCTTGCCATCAAGGAACTTACACTCTAGTAGACAGGAGCATTAAAAAAAAAAAAAGCAACAACATGTTATCTAACACTTCTGTAAAGGGTCAGCGGGGACACTTAGGAGGGCATGGATGATTCAGCTCTGCAGGGCTAAGGAGGTGGGGAGGCCTTCACGAAGAGGCCAGGCTCCAGCTGACTCCTGGGAGATCTAAGAGTGTTCCTTAGATAGACAGGCTCGTGTGGGCAGGGGAAGGAAGGAGATTGTTTCTGGCAGAGGGAGCGGTATGAGCAAGACACTGAGGTGAAATTGCCTGGTGTTTAGGCATGGCAGCACACCCAGAGGGTGCAGGGTGAAGGGGGCTGGTGGTGGAGCTGAAAGGTGATTTTGGAGTGATAGACAGAAATCCGCTTGGCAGTGTCCTTTTCTCTGGTACTCTTAGAAGGGTTCTAAGCAGGGGGTAAAGTGATCGTGTTTGTGCTTTAGAAGGACTACTTTGTTCAACCAAATGAACTTGAACTTTATGCAGATGGTTGAAGGAAGGCAAGATTGGTGGTAAGAAAACCAAAGAAAAGGCAATTCTAGTAGCTAAGACAAAACTGGAGGACCTGACCCTAGGCAGCAGCTATGGAGATGAGAAAGAAAATTAGATTCAAAAGATTTTAAAGAGGTAAAAACTGTAAGACTGATGGGATGTGGGAAATGAGGAGGAAATGGGGAGAGGCCCAGATATTTCCAGTATAATCTAACTTGGGTGACTGGCTGCTTGGTGGCTTCATTCAGCAGATGAGCAAGAGCCAGTCTAGGAGAAAGATAATGAGCTCCCCATTGGGCATTGTGAGTTTGAAGGGCCTCCTGTAGGTACCTGGAGTCACAGAGATATGGATTTGGAAGTCAGTAGTTTATCATAGTTGTTCAAACAGATCAGGGGTATGACAATAACACTGTCAGGAAACAGGGGACAGAGAAGGAACTGTCTGAGAAATAGGAAAAGAACCTGGAAAAAATAGAATCATGAAAACCAGGGCAGGAGAGGATTTCAAGAGATCAGTAGTTTCTAATGTGGAGAAGGAGACAAGTAAGCTAAGGAACAAAGAATGTCTAGGATTTGATAACTTGAAGCCCAGTGGTGACATTTACTCAAGCAGGTTCAATGGAAGATGAGGTGGTGGTCTAACTTCAGGGGCCAAAAAATGAACGGGAGGTGAAGGCTTAGAAAGCCTGCCATCTATTCTTTAAATGAACTTGAGTGTGATGGGAGGAGGATGGGTTGGGATTTCCTTCAGAATGATAGACCAGGTTCCCTGAACAGATCTGCTGCTAAAGAAACAACTCAAAATGCTCAGTAATCTAGCAAGAAAGGGAATACTCAAGTCAAAAACTAAGGAACAGAGAGAGGAAAATATAGTGCCAAAGCTGGCTTTCACCTTGAGAACTTGAACTTTGGTGTTCTGAAGGTGAGCAGGATACAGGGGACCAAAGACAAAGCCCAGGCCTGCCCGTGGTAGGGAAATCTACTAAATCATCCTCTGCTCCAAGCTGAGAACCACAAGGGGTAATAACACATTCAGTTGAAGGATGAACTAGAAATAATTCACTCCTCCAGGAGACCTCCAGGAAATTTGCCTGACTTGAACCTTGACTCTGAAAAACCTACACACTACTTAGATTCAAGTGGGCCTGGGCTGGTAGTACCCCCTGGTAGTAACTAGAAGGAAGAAGAGGAAATCATCTCTAGAGGAACCCACCTTCGACTTAGGGTACAAGGAATTCTCACAGACAAAATTCCAAAAAATATGAACTATATAGTCAAAAATCCAAAAACAATTCAACAAGGCTAACAGAAAAATAAGAGTCAACCCAGAATTGTATACTCATAGAAAATGTCTTTCAAAAATGAGATCTAAAAAAAAGAATGTATAAGTTATATATTAATTTATGCATACTTTATTAATTGTCAGATATTCACTAATAGAAGAGAAACAGACTGTATAACTTCCAGGTTAAGAGAAGGAAGAAAATGGAATGAGAAAATATAATCAATCTAAAAGGAGGCAAGAAAAGGGGAGCAGGGAAAGGATAGTATTAAGGTGGGATAAATAAAAAGCACAAAATAAGATGGTGAAAATAAATTAAAATACATCTGGGATTACAATAAATATGAATGGGCTAAATAATCCAAATTAAAAATACAGATTTCTAGACTAGAAAAGACAAAAGAGAGAAAAGGAGATTTCCAGAGGATAGACAAAGTCACAGTAGTGTTTGCTGTATTTTGTTGCTTTAATAAGAAGGGAGAGATTGCAACTTAGGCTGCAATAAAGGAGCCAGGAGGAGTTCAAATATCCAAGAAGAAGAAAAAATAAGTGATGGAGCCAGAACCCAGGGTGGATGGGGAGCACAAGATGAAGACCCAGAGGTACAGGGGGTAGGCTTGGCCTGAAAGAAAATATTCCTTCCCAGAAGCTGGAGGAAGGAGATTGAACAAAGAAAGTTTAGAGGCATGAGAGGTCACCTGGATGTTCTCAATCAAGTTGCAGGCATGGCTCTCTGTTTTGGTCAGGAGGCAGGACAGCATATGATGGCAGATGTGCTTGAAGAGAGTAGTGAGAATTTGTAAAAGCCACTGGGAAGAATGAGAATGGTGCCCAGGAACACAGGAAAGCAGAAGGGAATTTCCAGGGTGGCACTGGGGCCCAGCCAGAGCTGCTGAACATTAAGTTGAGTTCATAACGAGCCTCTTTGATGGTATAGTTTCCCCTAGAGGTGCTCAGCAGCCCAGAGTTTGAGCTGAAGAGGGGATGTTTGGAAGCTGACAGGGTGGGGATAGAAGAGTAGGGACTGGTGGGAGGACAGGTGGGCCAGGGAGTTGAGGATGCAGAGAGAGGGGAGCTTAGGCAACAGAAGGAACTTGAATGAGATGCAGCTGGTGGCTGAGGATGGGAGGCTGGTTAAAGGGACCGCTATGGACCTGAGAAGCACCAGGGACCTGATACATATCGTCTACAGCTGCAGTCTGTGCTCATTGGCCCCATGGGATGGTGCTGTGCTCTGCTGTTCTTAAAGAAGATCTTCCCCAGGCTTCTCCCCCCCTCACTTCATGCTCCAGAGGCCATTGCATGGTTTTAGATGACTTTAACCCTCACACTGACCTTGTTCCAGCCCAGTACCTCGTTGGTAAATAGGCCCAGTGCCCTCAGCCTTGATGATTCATGCTTCAGTTTCTATTGAGGCGTGCCCAGTGGCCAAGCAGGATGGCTCTCCTGGTCATTCTCCCTCTGCTGTGGACCTCTGAGCTTCCGCCTGTCTGCCACTCCCTCTTCTCCATGCCTCCGATGAAGCCCCATCCAGAGCCTCATACACACACCTCTGGCACGGCAAGTGCTGCAACCTCCTACCTCCTGGCCACCCTTCCTACAGTCACCAGTCAGGCCACTAAAAAACCCGTGTTCCCAGAAAGCCCCTCTCACTTTGTCATCTCCCTTCTTGAAAACATACAGGCTCCCTATTGCCCATAACACCAAGCCAAATGCATGGCATTCTAAATCTAGAGGGGATTTTTAGGAATTATTTAGTCTGATCCGATTGTTTCACGGATGGGGAAACCGAGGTCCAGGAAGATAAGCGACTTGTCCAGGACAAAACCAAAACTGGCAGTCAAGACCTCTACATGATGAGTACTTAGTATTCATCTGGACTTACTTCCCCTACACATAAAAATAGCATAGACAGGCGACCACTTACTGTGCCAAGAGCTCTTTGTGGATTATTTTTTAATCTTCCCAACAACCCACAGGAGTGGTACTACTGTTCACCCCATTGTAGAGATGGGGAACTGAGGTATAGAGAAATTAATTAGATACCTTGCCCGAGGTCACCCAGCTAATCCCAGTCCTGACAGCTCTCCTATCATGCTGGCTCCTTTCTCTCTCTTTCTCTCTTAAACCCTCCTGCTCGTGCACACTTACCCCCGACAAGCACACCCACCAAGTCCTCTCTCACGGTCTTCCCCCAACTCGGACAGCTCCTGCTCCCTCTTTTCCATCTGGATTATGAGAGTGTATCACTCTCACCTGCTTCATCCTCTTCTCCTAGATAAGCACACGGTCTGCCCTCTGGCCACAGGTGATTGCCCCAGGGATGGGCATCTGAACCAAGGGAAAGTAGTAAATAGTTTGGCCAAGCTATTCTGCTTCTCTTTCATGAGCATTTGAACTAAGGAGGCGTAGAAACATTTCCTTGGATGGTGGCAGGAGCTATCTAGTAGTCCCTGGAAGCCACCCTGGGCCATGTGGGTGGGTATGAGGATGAGCTGGGAGGAGAGAGTGGAGTAGAGCCAAGGCGGGGAGAAGAAGGGCGGGTGGTTACCACGTGTGACTGTGCACACACATCCTCCAGTCTCACCCCTTCTAACAGCCCAATTGTCCTCAGCACATACCCAGCCCAGGGTCTTCTGAGATCCCATGAGATCTGGCCATATTCTCCCATACCAGTTTCTCTGAGATTCCCATGTATCTTTCCAGGAAATTTTCACTTCCACTGCTTCAAGCGTATTGGTCCTCATAGCATAGGAGGCCTGCTCAAGGAATTCTACCCACTCTTCAGAACGAGCTTAGAACCTGACTCCTCCAGGAAGCCTTCCCCTCTCCTGGGTGCGTTGCCTCTCTTATCCCAGACAGATCATAAACCCTACCACTTCTGTTTCCCTCCCAATAAATACTAACTTTGGGGCCCTCATGTCTAATCTCACTGTCTGAAGCTGGACTATATTGCTGCCATTTTATGCTCTAGCCAATCCGTGCATCCAGCCATCATTTATTGATCCTGGGAACATGTATTGAGTGTCTTTGTGCCAGGCCCCGGGCTACACCCTGGGAATGAGTCAGATGAGGTTTTTAGTTCTTTGCCCTCTAGGAGTTCACAGTCCAGGAGGGAAATCCAGATTCCTCTTGCCAGACTGGTCACAACAACACAGCCTCCGGTTTCATGATCCCAGCCACACGCACACACACATATCCACACCCCAGACGTGACTAGGAGCCCTGTCACATTGTCACACACACCCAGACACGGGCTCTATCTTGTCTTCTCCTCCCCTTTCCTCCATCCCCTTCCTCACGTCAAGTGCCCACCTGTCTTGGGCCTGATCCCACACTCACAGTGCTCACTGCTCAGGAAGATGCCCTGGAGTTCCCGCTCCTCTCTCCCTCCTCTTTGATCATTCTGCGGTACGGGAATTGACACTATAGTCTGAGTGTGTGTGTGCCTTTATGCTATTTTAAGACCCCAGCACTTTTCGAAAACCTGGTGGAGACACTGCCAAAGCCAGAGGGCGGGGGAGGGGAGGCTGAGCAACTTGAGCCTGGGGCGACTGGGCGTCTGCGAGCCAGGTTAGCGGAGCCAGCTGCAGAGCCTCGGCTCCAACCTACCCTGTGAACTGCTGGCTGCCCGGCCCGGTCCGGCCCAGCCCGAACCAGGCCTCCAGCTTCTCTAGGCCATGTCCAGCCCTCATCCCTCCCCAGGAGTTGCTTAGGAGTTTGCACACCAGGCAGCATGTAAAATTGTTTGTGTTTCTGGAAACACACACGCAGAGAAGCCTTGAAATTCTTCTTGGAACAGATCCAGGGATTTATTTATGAAATTCCCAGGGGGTGGAAGAGACAGAAGTCTGGACTTTGCAGACTGAGTGCTGTGCTGTCAGCTCATCAACATAACCAGCGGCTCTGGTGTGCACTTACTAGATGCCCACCGCTTGCTGGGGCCAGGCGGGAGGGGAGGGGGTGCAGCTGAGTGTGCACAGGTGCTCCGTCCTCAAGGCAGCAGGGCTGCCCTCCCCGCCAGCCCCACAAGAGGGAAAAGCAAACATAATATTGACGTATTTTGGCCATGGTCTCCCACCCTCTTCCACCAACCTCCACTTCTTTTCTTTCTGATTCTCCCTCTCAACTTCTTGCCCATTCCACTGTGGAGTTTGTGCTATCCTGTGGATAGATGTCTGGGTCCTCTAAAGAAAGGCTAGTTTCTCCACAGGCGAGGAGTTGAGAGCTGTCCGTCCTGTGCCTCCCACCCTGGATCATTCTGTTCTGATCCCAGGCAGTTTGGCCAGCTGCTGGAGAAAGCTGGGGTGTCCAGGCCTCTTAGGATGGTTTCCAAGTCGTCCCCAGGTACAGGCGTGCTAGGGGTGCTTCAGAGGGGAACTGGATGGTCAGGCTGATGGAGTCGGGGACAGAGCCTTAGTTTTGCTTCCAGTGGAAAAGTGTGTAGAAGCTTCCTGCTGCAAGACAGGCTTCAGGTCTCTGCCTCTTACCCAGCCCACCACCTGAGAGGGAACTTGGCAGGACCTGAGGTTCTGTTGCTGCAGTTGACTCTGGAGAGGTGGGAAGGGGTGGGTCTAAATGTGTCTTTAGTTTTCCAAGTGTGCCCCCCCTTTCAGGAGGAAGTTATAGGATCAGTATCTGTGCAATGCCTGATCTTATGCAAATATTGTGATTTTTACCTCATGACTTTAGACGTAATCTGCCAGGTGAAAATATGAAATGGTCTGGCAGAGATGAGACAGAACAACAGACAGTTAGACAGAAGACCACTGCACTTTCTGCAGGGATTGTAGGACTTTTAAAAATTAAAGGTCATCACGCAGAAAATAATCAAATCAGAGGACAACTCATTAAATATATTAAGTGAAAAATAGACACTGGAGGAACACTGGGGACAGTGTCTTTTAGGGACGACAGAGCCTTCATTAACTACCCTAAGCAGCCTAGGCTTCAAGCTCGGCGGTTTAGGCTCCCCATTCTGTTTAGGAAAAACATCCCCTAAAGTCCCAGTGGCCTCACAGACTTCCGGAAGTTTCTTCTTCCGTTGGGAAGCCCCAGCCTGGCTACGCAGAGTGAGCTGGGGTGGGGAGACGTGCCTTCTAGCAGCCTCTCCCAGGTGAGGCAAGCAGGTGTGGGCAGGCTCACTGGACTGGGAAGCCTGTTGTGAGTAGGCGGGCCCATTCCTGGCTGGAAGGAGGACAGTGTCAGCCTGCCAGGGCCTGTGTGTGTGTGCATGTGTGTGTGTATGTTGGCACAGTGCTAAAGGCACAGGAACACCTGCCCCCACCCCCTCCACCCCCCCCAAAGCTATACTAAGCAACCATTACCCACCTCTCAAGGCTTATGGGAAAATGTACCCAGGTGAAGATATATTCATCTGAAGAAGGTCTACTATTTCCTTAGTAGAAGAAAGACCATGGGCTCTGGGTTCAGACAGATCCGAGTTCAAATCCCAGCTCTGCTACTTACTAGCTTTGTAATTCAGAGCCTATCGCTTGGCCTCTCTGAACTTTGGGCTCCTTATCTGTAATACGGGAAGAGTAAGTTTCATCTTGCAAAAATTTTGTGAGGATAGAATGAAATTGTCCTTTATCAATTGCCAAAGGCTGTATACAGGAGAGTTATGACGTCCAAGAGATCCATGATGCAGGCACTGAGGGCAGACTGCCAGTTTTTGTTTTTTTAACATTTTTTCTATTGAGTTATAGTCATTTTACAATGTTATATCAAATTCCAGTACAGAGAACAATTTTTCAGTTATACATGAACATACATATATTCATTGTCACTTTTTTTTTTTTTTTGCTGTGAGCCAGACTGCCAATTTTTAACCTTACCATGCTTGTCTCCTCACCTGTAAAACAGAAAATAATGGTCCTGCCTCACAGGTTTGTCAGAATCAGAGTCGATACAGCAACACATTTAATGGTGTCTGGCCATGGTAAGTGCTCTAGACGTGTCAGGTACTGTTCTGGAGACGGCCTAGCGCAGGGTCTGTACTCACACCTCTGTGGTCTTTGTCTCAGGACACAGCCCCACCATGGAGCCCCTGTTCCAGCTTGCCTTGCCTGTGGCTTCTGACCGGCTTTTCTTACCGTAAAATCTGCTTTTTCCTCAAGCTGGTCCTTTCCAGGCGTGCTGTTGTCATGGGAACCTACAGAGGCCGCCCGGGTTCGGGGGAGGAAGAGGTTGTGGATAAAAGCCAAAGAATCCCACCACTGCTCTTGCAGCCACTACAACAGACAGTAGGCTGGCCACCATTCCAGCCACTCCCCACCAGGATCGTTCCAGACAATGGGGGCGCCAGAGGGAAGGGTTTACGGGGGCTCACTCCTGCCCAGCCACACCACTGGCCAGGTGGGTGAAAATCCACAGTTCAACACTCTCCACCACCATGTCTCCATCCTCTTGTCAGAAATGGATCCTGGTGCTGAACACCATTGTTTCCTGCTGGAGCTGAACAAATGCCCGGCTCAGAATAGGGATTTATAATTGTTATATTACTACCCTTCACCTTCAAGACAGACTACATGATTCCAGAGTAGGTATCACTGGCCCCACTCTACAGATGAGGAAACTGAGGCTTTAGAACATCTAAGTGAATTGCCTGAGTCCTTTAGCCAGTAAAATGTGGAACCAGCACCAGGAACCCAAGTCTTTTGATCTTTGCCATTGCCCTGAAATGCCTGGGACTCAGGGGACCTTGCCCTGGATAGTGCAGGTGAGGGAGGAAGGAGGGCCAATAGCTGGTCCCCATAACCCAGTGCATACCATCTGTCTTTCCTCTCAGAAGTGATTCTTTTTCTTCTTCTTTCTTTCCTTCTTTACTTTATTTATTTATTATTTATTTATTTAATTTTTTATTGAAGTCTAATTGATTTACAATGTTAGTTTCAGGAGGAGGTGATTCTGAGAAGGCAAAAAAACCACTCCCCTCTCCTCCCCTACTAAAATTCCACTCAAAAATTAAGGCAGCCATTTTTCTTTTAAGAATCCTAAAGAATTTCTAAACTTGGATCTCATAATTCCAACCCTAGGAATGATCCCAAATATATCCAGCATATCCACATACTTATTGACCCTGTAATTCCAGTTGTAGGAATTCATCCCAAAGGAATATTGTAATCAGACACCTGCATAAAGATTTGAAGATTAGGAATGTCATCACAGCTTCAGCTGAAATAGTAAAATATTGGTAACAAACGAAGATCCAAAAATCTTCATGTAGGTACACCTATATAAAGGGTTGTAGAAAACTTAATCAAACCACAAGATTATGATATACAGCTAAAATGGGGAAAAGCAGGTTATAAAATATGTAGTATAGTATAATCTAATACTGATTTTTAAATTATCATAAAAAATGGCTGGAAGGATATTTAGCAAAATGTTTACAAGAGGTATCTCTGGGTGGCGAAAAAGAATAGCCTTATCCACAAAGACATACACTGCAGCATGATTTATGATGGAAAAAATACAGGATGATGATATATTACATAATACGTTGTATTAAATATTATGCAGTCATTAAAATGATTATGAAGTCTGTATAGAAATATTAAATGTTTATGACATAAGTGAAAAATATTGAACACAAAGTCGAATGTGCACCATGATTATAAGTATGTAAATTATGTATGCAATAAAAATATTTGCTTCAGTTTGGTAGGATGAGATTATACACAACTTTTTCCTTTCTTTCAAAATTACTAAAATATTATACTTTACCTGTTCAATTAAAAAAAATTCATGGGATGATACAGTACTAAGCATTGGGCCCTCCTTCTGAAACTATTCTAGAGAAATGGATGCAGAGAGTTCTGAATTCCCTTCCTCAGTCCTAACCTCGTTCATCCTTTGACTGTATTGATAATATTATTGTAATTATTTCTTGGTGACCTACCATATGTATATGTACCTCATTTCTAACTTTCACGTTAACTCTGTAAGATAGGTAAATTACGTCGGACTTTGTTGATTCTAAATAATAGAAACCCAGTTTAGCTATTTAAGAAAAAACATTTTTGTTCTTCTTTAAGAATGAAGGGGTTTCTCCCAGACTCAGTGCAGCTGGTCTCAGGCAGTGCCTAGAAACAGGATGTCAAAGGTATAAGACCTTTTCTTGGTTCCCAGGCCTTTGCTGAAACCTTTGCTTCCATTGTCTTTGATGCAGGCCAGCCTTCTCTGCATCCCGTCCGCACAGAAACATCTGACTCCTGACAGCCATTAAATCTATGCTCTATCCAACTGCACAGGGAAGATTCCAGTGTGATGCTCTCTGGGTCCCACTTGGAGGGTCTTTGGTTCCCACTCTGGGCCTAGAGGTAGGAACTGATGGTCCAACTTGGGCTGGGTGTCAACCTCTGGCCCAGTTATCTGTGAAGAGTGGGCTTGATCATGTTGTACAAACATGACTGCCAGGGACCACCTCTGTTCCTATAGAAATAGGGAAGAAAGGGCAATTCCCAGAAAAAAAATGTGTGAGAGTGGATAGGTGGAAGAGGGTCAGGTGGTTGAAAAGAAAAACCTACATATGCCAGACACAGTGGGTATTGTTATTCCTCTTTCTACAAGTGAGAACAGAGATTCAGAGAATTAGTCAGTCAGTAGGCTCAAGGTAACATAGAGCTTGAAAACAACAGAGCTAGAATTCAAAGCCAGGACTGCCTTTCTCCAAAGTCCACTTCATCACACAACACACATATTACTGATGCAAGTAATCAGACCAAGAGTGTCCTAGACAGAGGGGAGAGTATGTGCAAAGGCCCAGACGCAAAGGGAACTGTGGGTCTAAGGAGCTGAAAGGAAGAAGTCCAGTGTGGCTGGAATACAAAGGTGGAAGAGGGCCATGGAAAGAGACGTCGCCAGAGTTGTGGGCCGGGTCAGGTCCAGCCATAAGGGCCTGCTAATAAAGAGTTTGGACTTTACCCTGAGGGCAGTGACATTCAATGGAGCGCATTATGGAGTGTCGATTTGTATTTTAGAGGAACTTCTCCAGCTGCGGTGTGAAGGATAAGCTGGAAGGGCTAGATGGATGCAGGAGAGTAGGGGGATGTTCTACTAACCGAGAGGAGAGATGCTGATAGCTGGGGCCAGGGTGGGGACAGAGACAAGTGGACGGAGTTGGAGTTGGGAGTTGGATAATGGATAGAATGGACAAGAATTTGTGTTTAATTGATAGAGGGGTAATGATTGGGAGAAAGCGGTCATGATCGAATCTCCTATGTTTGCTTGGATAGTAATACCATTCTCTGAACATCAGAGGCAGAGCAAGCTTTGGGGTGACAGATAACGAGTTCTGTTTTGGACATGATGAGTTTGAGAAGTCTGGGAGACATCCAAGGAGATGTCCGGAAACAGCTGCGTCTTGAGGTCTAGAGCTCAGAATGGAGGTGTGGGCTGGAGACACAGATCTGGAAGTCATCATCAGTGAGCCTTAAAGCCAAGGTGCGATGAGCTCATGCAGGGGGCGTGTGTAGGTGGAGAAGAGGACCTGGAACAGAACACTGGGAACACCAGCACTTTCGGGAGAGGTAAAGAAGAGTGACCTTCTAAGATGTTTCAAATGAGCCCCTGGCGAGGAAGGAGAGAGACCGGCAGCAGGCAGCATGTGGCAGGAAAGCCAAGAGGTGGGAGTGGTCAGCAGTCAAATGTTGCCAGGTAGTTAAAAAAGGAAGGACTGATAAGGGTGCCCTGGATTTTGCAACAAGGAGGCCGGTGGTAACCTCCAGGAGATCTGTTTCCATGGCAGAGCCAGAAGGTGGTGGGCTGGGGAGTGAGTGGGAGGTGCGGAAGCAGAGACTTCACCAACGAATGTGACCATGAAGGGGAAGGGAGAGAGACTGGGGTAGTTTGAAGCAGGGTGGGGTTGAGTGTTTTGTTTGCAGCAAGTTTACACCCCAGCGGGACAGACTCCAGAGAGAAGGCTATGTTGAGGCTTCATTTCAAAAAGTGAAGGGCCATGAAGTGTGAGGACCTGAAAGGGGGACCTGAGAAGGGAGAGGTTTGGATGCAATGAGTTTATAGGTTTGGTGTCTGCAGTTGAGAGCACCCTGGGGCTTCCATTTCCTACACAGAAAAAGGCAAAATCCGTTGCAATCTGAGAGTCATAGCCTTCTCATTTACACAACTGTGATAAATCCCTTTTTTGTGTTTTTTACCTCAATACTAGGAGTCAAATTGTCAATTTCAAAAAAAAATCGAATTTTTATTGAAATACAATAAAAGTGCAAATCCGGTAGAATTGTGGAAGGGCTAGTTTGAATGAATATTAGTTTAAAAAAAGAGAAATAATTTTTATTCATTTTTAGGTACATACAGTAACAGAAAATATTACCTCGTGGTTGGGAAAGAATGATTTGTAATTAGCATAGAAATTGTTTGGAATGTAAATTAGTTTTTCTGAAGTACTTGACTATGCTTAAAAACAGTACTTTCGTATTTTAAGAATTCCCCTTGCGGGGTGAAACCACTTTATATCTATTTTAAGACCTTGTTAAGTCGGCTTAAATGTAGTTCAATTTTTTTTTTTTTCTGGAAAAGATACCGGCTACATCAGAACACAGTTTCTGGCGAAGGTAAGATTGTGCCACTGTGCACCGCACGGCGCTTTCCAAAGGCCATTTCCACCAGAGAGCAGATCTGATTGCTGGAGATTGTTACTAAGGGAACGGTGGGCGTGAATATAAATTTCATTTCACAAAAGACCTAACCAAAGTATTGATCCAAAGGGAGCAGCCAGTAAGTACAGGATGAGGAGTCTTTTTCTAATTGAAATAAATACATATATACACATGTATCGATACATATATGTGCATATACATGTATATCTGCTATCACAGGCTCTGCCCTTGTCCTGCAAATCTCTCTTTTTTTGCTGCTGCACAGATGAGGAGGCCGGGGACGTCAGAGAGCCAGGGGCTGGGGAGAGGAGTTGCCTTTCTTGCATTCATTGGAGAAAGGGACAGAGCGAGAGATACTGACACCAACCCGGCCTGTAGCTCTGGCAGACTGAAGCTTCGAACACTACCGTGAGGACAGTGCATGCTTGTCGGTATGATGATGATGATGATGATGATGATGATGATGATTTATCAAACAACAGTTCTGCCAGGCCCCTTGCCCAACACGATCACGATTCCTCACAACCACCTTCCATATTACCCGCATTTCAAGGTGAGGAAGCCAAGTGTTCCGTGCTGTTTCATGCCCAGCATCACAAGCTCCTGGGTGGCTGAGTCAGGACCCAAAAGCAGCGCTCGTGGGTTTTGTTTTCTTCAGCACCCTGCCCCCTGCCCCCTGCCCCCTGCCCTGTAGGGGCCTCAGGTTAATCGTGCTGGTTAACCATGTTATCATCTCTGGCCTGCGCAAGGGAGCAGGCCTCTCTCGGGTTTTATTTTCCACCTCTTTCTCCAATCCCCTTTTCAATCTCCATCCACCTTGTTCCCCTCACCCCACAAGCATTCTACCAAGCTTGCTCCTCATCCTTAAGTGCATGCATATCCTTGTTAAGAATGTAGCGTTGTTTTGAATATGTATGAATTCTATTATTATTGTGTGTGTGTGTGTGTGTGTGTGTGTGTGTGTTAAGAACACTTGACATAAGGTCTCCCCTCTTAGCATGTCTTTTATACAATACGGTATTGTTAACTAGAAGCTCTGTGCTGCACAGCAGATCCCTAGGCCCTGTTCATCTTGCCTAAGTGAAGCTTTGTACCCTCTGAGTACTACCACCCCATTCCCACCTCACCCCAGGACTGCTAACCGCCATCTGCTTTCTTCTTCTATGAGCCTGACTATTTTAGATTCCTCACATAAGTGGTATCCTGTAGTATGTGTCCTTCTGCGCCTGGCTTATTTCATTTAACATCACGTCCTCTAGGTTTATCTACGCTGTTGCAAATGGCAGGATTTCCTTCTTTTTAAATATTAACATTAAAATTAATTAATGGCTGGATAATGTTCCTTTGTATGTATATACTAGCTTTTCTTTATCCATTTGTCTGTCGACGGACGTTTAGTTTGCGTCACGTCTTGGCTGTTGTGAAAAGTGCTGTGATGAAAACGGAAGTGCAGACGTCTCTTTGGGATCCTGATTTCAATTCCGTTGGGTATATACCCGGAAGTGGGATTGCTGGATCAGATGATGGTTTTATCACGCATTCTAAATTCACATGAAAGGCACTGTGCTATAACCTTCATTCTCTTTTTGCCAGTCAGTTCTACATTTTAAAGGTCTACCCATGTTGCTGTGTGTATATCTGGTTCCTTGCTTCTGATGGATGACGTAATACTTTGAAATACTCATCCACATTTTACTTATCCATTCCCCCAGCGATGGACACAGAGTTGGCTCCATCCCCCTGATACCACGCACCCTGCTGTGTTGGACTTCCTCACGCTTGTCCCCTTATGGACCTGTATGACAATGTCTCTGAGATATGAACCCAGAAGGTGAGCCACGAGGTCGGATGGCATCAGCATACCCACTTTCACTACATAACGCTAAAACGGCTACACCAGTTCATGCTTCTACAGGAGCTGAACAAGAGATCCTGTTTCCCCACCTCCTTGTTAACACTTGACATTACTCATTTTTCTAATTTTGCCATTTTGGTGGATGCTAGTTGCTATGTTATTAAACGTGCATTTGCCTGATCACTAGTGAGTGTGAGCCTTTCATACCTGTTAGTCATTTGGGCGTCTTTTTCTGTGACTGGCTCTCCATGTCTTTTGCCCATTTTTAAAAATTGAGTCTTGTTGCTTTCCAGGACTTTCTCATAAATTGTAGATACCATTCTCATATATTGTAGATGCTAATGCTTAACAGTTTTAGGGACTGCAAATATCTCTTTTGGTCTACCATCTATTTATTCATTTTATTAATTTATTAATGTTAGATTTATTTGTGGTGTATTGTTGAAGCATGAATTGGTATCATCATATCCATATATTTCTTCATTTTATTGTTTGTGTTTTAAGGGTCTTGGATTTTAAAATATGTATATATATATTTTTTAATTTTAATGGAGGTACTGGGAATTGAACCCAGGACTTACTGCATGCTAAGCTCATACTCTATCACTGAGCTATATTCTCCCCACCTCAAAGGTCTTGTTTAAGTCTTTCCCCACCCCTCAGTCACAAGGATATTCTCTTAGATCTTCTTTTACTAACCTTATAGTTTTCCCTTTCACATTTTGGTCCTTAAACCATTTGGAGTCCATCTTTGTGTATGATGTAAGGTAGAGACCCAACCTTTTCCCCTCAAAATGGTAATCCAGTTTTTCCAACACTATTGAAACAAACCAACCTTTCATCACTAATATTTAAACAGCTTTATTGAGATATAATTCAGATAGCATACAGTTTGCCCATTTAAAGTGGCTTTCAGCATACTCACAGAATTGTACAATTATTCTCACAATTAATTTACAACATTCTCATCTCTCCTCCTGAAAAAAAAAAGCCCACTATACCCTTTAGCTACCGTCTTCACTATTTTTGATGCCACCTTTGGCACATATCAATTCTCAGGTGTGTATGGTTCTGTTTCTGGGCCCTTTATTACGTTCCACCTGTCCATCTGTTGGTGTGTCCAATTGTCAGGTAGTGTTCTATTTCTATTACTATGGCTTGTCTTATGTCTGTGAGGGCAAGTCTCCCCTCTTCACATTTTTCCAAAATTGACTTGGCCAAATTCACATATCCTTTGACCTAGGAATTCCCCTTTTTAGAAGTTCTACTGATATATTTGAGTGAAACAAAATCATATACATGCAAGTTTAGTCACTGTGGCACTGTTTATAATAGCCCCAAATGGGAAACAACCAAAACCTCCAAAATGGGGGACTGGTTTAATTATGGTACATTCGAACAGCAGAATACTATGCTGTTGTTGAAGAAGAAGGAGGAGGAGGAGGAAGAGGAAGGAAGGAAGAATCTGAATGCTCTCTATGTGCAGATATGGAAAGATTTCCAAGACATAATCATTAAGTGAAAAAAGTAAGGTGTAGGATAGTGTATGTAATATGCTACTTTTGTATAAAGATGGGGAGAGGCAAGGATCCAGATTCAAATTCACTTATATTCACATAGAGGAACTCGGAAGAGACAGAAACATAAGAAACTAAGACCAGTAATTTCTTTGGGGATCAAGGAACTTGGGCAGACGGTAGACAAGGATGGGAGAGAGACGTTTCAGTGTCTGCCTTTTGACACTTTGGTTTTTGTATCATGTGAATGTATAACCTATTCAAAAAGTAACCTAAAATAGGGGAAAATTGACTTAACTCTTCATGAATTTATACTCTTCCACATAAAATTTAGAGTAAAGTTTTGAATTACTAAAAAAAAAAATCCAACTGGAATCTTTAAAAAAATTTTTTTTAATTTAGTGGGAAGGTAATTAGGTTTATTTATTTATTGTTTTAATGGAGGTACTGAGGGTTGAACCCAGGACCTCATGCATGCTAAGCATGGGCTCTACCAGTGAGCTATTACCTGCCCCCGACAACTGGAGTCTGGACTAGGATAAAACCCTTGGCTCTTCACTACTCTGCTCCTTCCCTCAGGTGTCAGAAGTGCAACAACAGCTTCAAGGGCTTGAAGCCAGGAGATGGCCCTGGTCAGGTGCTAGCCAGGGCTGGAAACAGTTCCAAATTCCAGAGAAAGGCTCCAAGTTGTAGATGGCTGTTGGCTTTCTTTTAAACACCGGCCACTTAGAACAATCTATTCTGCCGCTTTATGTTTGCCTAACTGTTTTATTAAGGAATGATCTCTCCGGGGAAGAGGGAACAGGAAGTATGGACTATAAATCGTTAAAACACCTCTGTCCGTGATCCATGACTACTTGAAGCCCGAGCGACGGGCAAAGCCTCCTCACCCACCTGGTGGCAGGGTATCTTAACTGCAGGCCGAGCGCATAAGAACAGTGCCTTTGTTGAGCTGAGCTTACAAATCCAAACCCAGGAAGGGCAGTCGGACACGCTTTGCAAACTTGTTTATTTTATTTTTGTAAACAGCAGTCCAGCTTCTTGTCCTGAAGGATCATAGATTTCAAATTAGTAGAGTCAAAATTAATGAGATTTTTTTCCAGTAATGAGCCTGAGATGAAAATGATGGAAAATCCACTAATTATAGACTACGCAGCCACCTCTCCACGACTTGGATCCAGGCCTCTTGCGGGGAGGGAGAGGAAGGGAAGAGGGAAGGTCGGAGATGCAACCTGTGCCTGACAGTCCTTCCTTCCTGCTGCCGCTGCCCTTTTCCCTGGACCTGGGGGCCTAGAAGCACCCAGGGCTTCCTGCCTCTGAGCTCCTACCCAACCTCCTTCCCCGGTCAGACCAGGCCCTGCTTCTGAGGGCTCTGTAAGGCTAAATTCCTGGAAACTACAAAATAGTCCCCATAGTGGAGGTGGGGGGCATGTTTTTCGCTCAGTTCTGGGAAGCAGGGGGGGAGGAGCGCTATGAGAAGGAAGAAGGGTAGAAAAGGCAGACAAAATGCCCATTATACCCAAGCCCTGTCAATTTCCTTTTTTCATCTCTTTATCAGTGTTTGTTAACTGAACTTCTTATCAACAGGAAACGCCTGCCTAAGGGGACGAGGCAGGTCCAGGGGGATGGGACGCAAGGGCCGGGAATTCTGGGTGGTACTTTGCTGCTGTCCAGCCTGATCATGTGCCCTTATGATTCCCAGGACTCGGCAAGTCTCCCAGGCTCTTGGCCTTGGCAACTGGTGAATCCTTAGGTCTACCTAATAAGACAGCACAGAAGACAGGCCCTGAGGATGCCCTGGATGGGGCTCCAGCCTAGCCCTCTGTGACCAAGGACAGGTCAGCAAATGGCTCAAGCTATGACATGAGAATCACCCTTGCCCCTGAAATCCAACCTCACTCCTTTATCACTGAGAGGCTGAGTGACCTGCCAAGGTCACAGATGACTTAGTAACAATCACCCCCCTGGCCCTACTAGTGTGTTTGCCTTGAGTCCTCAGAGCACAGTGCCCGTTCTGGGCATCCCAGACGGGGCTCCCAGGAGAGGGATGGACTGAGGGTCAGATTTCACAGGAGGCGAAGATCAAATCTTAGTGCTGAAAATAAATACCCAAAAGGAATATGAGGGTCAAGCACAGCTTTATGATGCCAAGAGGAACAGGTTTATCTAGCCGTCTCCCTTCAAACTGACCCAAGACTGAACCAAGAGTATGGGAACTGGCTGCTGTGGTAGGAGAGGTGGGGAAGATTTGTGCAGAACAGAACAGGGGCCACTTTGCTTCCCCTTCTTTGCCCTCTGCCTATCACCTGTTTTCGAGCAGCCCCACTCTGCCTTCCGTGGTGGCAGTAATAAAGGAAGTGTACTTCTTGCCCTGTCCCTATGTCCCCCTGGATGACCCTTCTGCCCCCACCTCCCCACTTGCTCCTGCAGTTGGGGATCTAGGTCAGTAAGAGTGGGTGGGTGAGAAAGAACAGAGAAGAGACTCATCCAGACGTGACACCCCGCAGGGCAGCAGTGACAACACTTTAACCTGAAAACTGCCTGAAAATAGACTGTGTGTCTATGACATTATGCAAATCATATGCAAAGTCAAGAAGCCCTCTGTCTCTATTTCGAGCAAACTGAATGTGGCCCTGGTGGAAACAACTCGTTCCAAGAGTCGCCCACCCAGAGTGATGACTGCGTGGTGAGCACTGGTCCCCGCCCTGGGAGAGTGGACTCAGGATGTGCACCCCTCTGCTCCACCCCCAGGGCTGTGTCTTCGGTGTGAGCATTTTGCCATCTTTTGGTCTGTTAATCTGGTTGTGGGTCAGGGTCTGGAGGAAGAAAAGCCACCCTCTGTTAGGGTAGATGTGGGGCAGGACTGAGGGAGAATGGCGACTGGGAGGACAGAATTGTCCTTGAGGACCTGGGTACCACAAGGGGTTGGCAGGGGAAGGCGTGGTCCTCAGTATCAAAGCTCCTGCTCCAGGAACCACCCTCACCCCCATATGGGCATGTTATAGACACTCATCACCCCTCAGGTAGAATTCCTACCATACAGACGATCCTCTTCCTCTTTATATAGGTAAGGAAATTAGAGCCTGGGGTCCCCCAGGAAAGCAGGACAAAGCTGAGAAAAAGTTGATGGGTTTTCTTCTTTCAAAGGCAGACAGGTTCCCTGAGGCTCTACCTGGAGGCAGGGGCTTGAACATCTGACATCCCAATGACTCTGCTCACCCTGGAGGGCAATGAGTCAGTTCTTCTTCCTAGTCAGCCTTCTTGTGATGCCTTTTCCACAATATTTCTACTGCCCTTCTCCCCACACTCCAACCACAGTGTGGACATCAGGGTGGAGATATAAGGACCAGGGTCTGGCAGGCATAGGAGGAGGGGGAAAAGCTACCTTTGCGGGATGCCAGGAATGTTCTTACTTCCCCGAAGCTAGTGTAAGAGGTCCTCTGGCAGGAAGGGCATGCTCTGTCATGGGAGTCCAAGGACACAGGTATGGGGGGGGCACACAGCCGGCTCCAGGCATGAGGCCACTTTGTGGGGGGCTGCTGGGAGGAGGGAAGGTCCTCCATGGTTAAGCGGACTGGGGTACCCTTTTACCAAAGAATATCAAGCGTACCCCTTTCTGTGGCCCCTTAAGGGGCCCTCTACTAAAAAGGTACAGCTTTTCTAGGCTGGAAAGTCAGGGACAAGTCCCCTCTTGGCTCCTTTCAGTACCTGCCTCCCCCATGGCATGTCCCCGCCCCCAACCTCCTGGGGGAGGGAAGGGAGGTGCTTTCTGAGCTTGCCTGGGACACCAAGGTGGGTCTCCTAGGATGGTGAGCTCCTTCCCATTCTGGGGCTGAAGGCTGATTCCAGGCAAGGTGGGGGCCCCATGTCAGGAGGGAATTGAGAACAGGGAATTGAGGCAGGCGGGTTCAGGCTGCCTCTCCTCTGAGTGAGGACGCTGCTCTTTTCTAGATGTGGTTTTCGAGGGACAGTCCCTACAAAACAGAAGCACCGCGGGGTGCGGAGATTCCCTGCGGGGAAAGGCCCTCGGTCCCCGCGCGGGGGCGGGGCGGGAGGCGGCCGCTGGGCAGCCCTTCGGCCAGCAGAGGGCGATGCGGCGGCGCCGCGAGCAGGCTGCTTCCAGCCCGCGTTGGGAACTGAGATTTGGGCAGCTGCGGCGGGGTCCAAACTGACTTATCTCTTAAGGGCAAAGCCCAGGCAGGAGACCCTGGGACCCTCTCCTTCCTCGTCCTCTCAGGTTCCCTCTGCGAAGGGGCAACTGCACAGGCACAGGCCTAGGAAGACTCAGCAGGAGCTTCAGATTCAACCATGGTTTATTTTGAGGACGCACTATATGCTAAGCACGAGCTCAGTGCTCCCACAAACAGTATCTCCAGGTTAGGCGGCTGGAATTTCGGCCCTAGAACACCATCCTGAACTCAGACGGCAGCATTTTGCAGACCACTCTCACCAATGCCTCCTTCCCGCCCAGGCCGCTGGTGGTTCTCCCAACCCTGGCCCCTTCTCTCAACCCTCCCCCATCACGCCACCTCCTGCCTTAGACCTTCTCTTAGGGATTTTCCAGCTTTTGGGCAGCTGCCGCCTTTAGTTTCTGGTTATGGAGTCCCAGGAGACTTTTCACCCCCAAATTCAGTAAAGAGAAAGTCCTTCAGGGGTGTCCGTATTCCTGGGCTGGGGGGTTCCAGGGACCGGAAGACATGACACTGCTGGGAAGCAAACTGCCCCACGATGATGTGGGAACCTGGCAGGTCCATGTAGCTTTCTGTTTTCACTCAGTTTCACTTCCTGGTTCTCCTCCAGGCCTTGCACAATGCTGGGAGGCAGGCCTGGGAAAGGGCCTCTGATGGTGAAAGAAACACTGAACCCCTCCCGGGGAGGCCCTGTGGGGCATTTACAGCAGGAGGGGAGGAGGCTGTTTCCTTCTCCTCCTGTGGAGAACTGAGGGTCCTTCTCCACCCTGTCCCAAGGGCTGAGGGCTGCAAGGCCAGGTCTTCCCACAATTGGGGATGTTGTGTCCCTAGCCTGAGCCCCATCCCCCACTGCCCAACCCCTCAGGCCCTACCTCCAACCCAGCACCCTCCAGCCTATCCATCTGCTTAGGATTCGGGGTAACTTCCTTAGTGCATGGACATACACCCTTGATATTTCCAAGTGCTGAACTTTCCATGTGGTTCTCTACAGCCACCAGGTTCTTCCTAGACACACACCCTCTGGGGCCTGGCCAAGGGTATTGGCCTGTGCCACGGGCCAGTAGGGAGCAGGAACGTGGGTGCTGGAGGCTTGCTGGCTAGAGCCAGATTTCTTCTGAGCCTTGGTGACCCTGCAGGAAGCTGGCCCCTGGCCCCTCTCTGTCCTGAGCAGAGAAGGCGAAGCCACAGAGATGGTGAGCAGCTGGCCTGCCTGCAAGAAGTCCCAGAGCTGTCTAAGCCCAAGGACGGCCACCAGCATGGGTTACGGCAGGAACTGGAGCTTGCAGAATTAGACTAAGAGGCCTTTCAGACACTCCTGGCCTCAAATAAACTGATTTTCAAATCCTCATCTTGAGACAAATTGCCAGGAGCTGGGGCATAAGAAGTAGAAGGGATTGCTGAACTGAGTTCTGACACAGCTGAAATTTCAAAGAAATTTAGAGCTGAGAAAAACTTCAAAGGACATCAGAACCAAATCTTTCAATATGTAGATGAAGAAACAAAGGTCCTAGGACAGTGAAAGCCTCATTCTTGTCACAAGATCAAGCATCCAGGACCAGAGTCTGGGTCTCCTGACTCCCAGATGAGCTGTTCCCTGGCCATGCTTGGCCTCGACATCCTCTCCATTTATTTGAAATGTCCTGGGCCTTGCCCATCTGACCTACCACCTCTCCATTGGCCTATGACTCTGCCACACCCACAGCAAGACTCCTTGGGTTTAAAGCCATAGTAAGTCTGCTGGGAGGGAGTGGGGGAGGGGCTCGGGATCAGACCTCAGCTCTCCCAGGCAGCTAGCATTCAGCCAGCGGGGGTCTGGTCCAACAGACAGAGGCCCAAGGCGGCATAGAGCTGAGATATAAACCCAGGAGAAAAACTGATGGGCCTTGGGTGTCTGGGGCTTGTGCCAGATACTGAGCCTGGCAAGGCAGGGTGTCTACTGAAGGCTGGACAGGGCCCTGTGCCACCCTGGCAGCTCTGGCAGGTCTGACTGAGGGAAGGGGGTAAAGTGCAGACCTAGGCTCTGGGCCTGGGACTGGGGTTCCCTGGCTTGGCCACCCTGGCTCTGGAGCCTCTTTTGCATCCTGTCCTGGGGACGGTAGGGGGTGCGCCCAGGGCGCAGGAGTGGGGAGGGAGCCAGGCGTCAGGGAGCCTGCTGCCTTGAACAGGCCAGACGGCGGGGGGATCAAGTTTCAGCCCAGCTGTATTTTTGGCTGGATGGGCTGGGGGCCGAGCTGGGCAGACACAGCTGCCCATAGAGGGGCACCCTCCTCCCCAGTACACACAGTCATACAACCTCTACCCAGACAGGCCACCATCCACCACCCACCCCGCACACACTGCAGGAGGGGACGCAGCATCAGGCCCGTGGCTAGTGAATCACTTTGGGCTTCTGGAGACCGTTGCTGAGTTTCTGTAGGGTTTTCTTGATCCGCAGCGCGGTGAGGCGGGCGGAGGGGTTGGGGTACCAGCACTCCCGCATCATCTGAGCCAGGCCTGAGAGGACCTGGAGGGAGGGAGAGCAAGGCAGAGGAGAGGAAGCAGAGACACGGATCAGGGAAGATGGAAAGGAAGAATCGAGGAGGATACCCGGTAATGGGGAGACACAAGCAGGACAGAAAGGATGAGAAGAGGGAAACGAGAGTGTCAAAAAGGATGGGGAGAGGAGAGACAGATGTGGTAAGAGGTAGAGTGGAGGGAAGCAGGCAGGCAAGGATGTGAAAAGAAAGAAAGAAACGGAAGAAGAAGGGAGTGGAGTGAGGAGGAGATGGAGAAAGGCAGACAGGATGGAAAGAGAGCTGTAACTCAGATCTTCAGGGACACCTTTTGGTAAGTACCCCCTACCCCCACCTCCACCAAGATCCAAGAAAGGGGAGATCTGCAGGCCTTGGGGCTCCCACTGGACCCCAGTGCAGAAGGTAGTGGCTCCCAGCATCTCCACCTGGGCCTAGTGAACACTGGGAGAATGGGTGGTGGGTGCTGCCCTTAAAATGCACGTGTCCAGGAAAGAGCCCATCCCAGGAAGCTCAGTGGTCCCAGAGGGAGCCAGCCTCACCTCCGCCTCAGGACTCCAGCTGCGGCTGGTTCCTGAAAGGAAGTGTATGTGTGTGCACACAGGAATGCATACGAGTGGCTTTTTGTGGATCTGTAAGTTGTGTGGAAATGTACGTGTGTCTACATATATATATACACGTGTATGTTTATTCATTCTTTCCATAAACATGTTTTGAGTACCTCTTGTGTGCCAGGCACTGTGACAGGTAACAGGGATATAAGGGTCAGCAAAGGAGACACACCCTTTGTCTTCAGGGGGAACAGTCTGCATGCATGTGCACCTGTATGTGCCTGTGTGCCTGTATAAGATGTGGTTTTGAGAACAAACAAAAACTTCAGGGCAGGAAATGTAGCAGAGAGCCTCTGACTTTTCAGGCAAAGTAAATGGTTCTGAAAATCCCAGAATAATCCAAGGGTCCCTGGAGGTCCACAGGCCAGGGGTGTGGAAGAGAGTACCCAGAGAGGTACCCTGGAATCTATCCCCTAGAATATATCCAGGTGAAGCAGAGGCCAGACACAAGTTCTTGGCCCAGAAATCCCAGCTGTGAGCCACCACCCCAGGCCATCCCAGTGTCCTCCAGAGGCCTCACCGGGTCTGCAGCCAGTCGGTTGGGGATGGTGGGAGTCTGCTGGTCAACACACACCACCTTCTTCATGTCCTCGAAGCTGGGATCATTGGGCACCACATCATAGAAGGGTGGCCTGTAGTCCTCCACGATGCCTGGGAATAGAGGGTGACGGGACAGTCACTCGGGATCCCAAGAAGGCCCGATACCACCCAGAGGAGAGCCTTGCCCACCCTCTGTCCTAGGGTCCAGGTGAAACCAGTTGCCTGGGCATGCTACCCCTGAGAGGGACACCATAATATAATAAATATATTTATAAATAATAATAGTTACTGCCAGTTATTTTACATTCACCATATATGTTGGACGTTGTGCTATAAACACTTTACACGCATTATCCTGCTAGTATTCACAGCAACCTGACAGGTGGGTACGATTTCTACCCCCGTTTTCCAGGTGAAGAAACCGATGCTCAGATAAGTTGAGCCCAAGGTTACCCAGCTAGTAGCGGCAGAGTAAAGACCTGACCTCACTGTATTCCTAGGCCAGTCTTTTTCCCACCCAGGGCCCAGGTACTGCTCCCAGACCCCAGCTATCACAGATACCCAATAATACGTTTACTGAACATTTACTATGTGTCAGGCCCTGTCCTCACTGCATTGCATTAAATCCTCACAACAACCCTATGAGGTAAGTAATACTATGAGCCCCACTTTATAAGCAATGACATTAAGACCAGAGAGGTTAAGAAACTTGTCTGCAATCCCACAGTAGTGAGTGGCAGAGCTAGGGTTTAAGACCAGAAAGTCTAACCAAAGCCCATGCTCTTGACCTCCAAGCTACATTTAAGGGAGGGTAGCTGGCTGACTGCTGGGTGAGGATGTGGAACGAGGAAAGAGGGAAAAAACACATGTCCTAAGAGAAAGAGATTTTTTTCCAGGTCCAGATACCATCCACTCACTCTTAGCGATAACACAGGACTCTACTGACCCTTCAGCAAGTGCACAGTCCTTAGCAGGAGCTTCCTCCAAATGATGCCTGTGGAGCGGCGGAAGGCTGGGGCAGAAGCAGCCAGACCCCAGGAAAGCGCCCCTGGCCCCACCCTGCTTCCCAGGCCAAGGCTGGGGGCCGTGGCCACACAATCGCAACCTCGGTGGAGCCCGCACCAGCTGTGCTCCCCGTGGCGGGCTTCCAGGCCGGCCCCTGTGCTGCTTCAGCCCTAATCAGTGCCGTGCAGAGGCCTGAGCGTGTCTAATGGGCCTTTAATCAGCGCCGGGGCTGACACCAGATTACAGTGTTTATAATGCGCTGCAAATCTGTGTGGGGCTGACAGAGCTTCCCTCCGCTCCAGGAGCCTGCGGTCGGCCTCCCCCTCAGCCACTGCCAGCCCAGCCTTCCTTTCTTGCCTGCAGCCTGGTCCAAGGGGCCTCGGCTCCTTCCAGGTGCCCCCTGCCCCAGCCCCAGCCTCTAGAGCTGACTCTGGGAGTTCATGTCTGAAGGGGCAGGAACCTGAAGCCTGTCCAGAGGGTGGTCCCCAAACTGTCAGGACTCCCAGTGGCCCCTGCATGAACAGCCTCCACAAAGACTGACCAGCCTCCCAACCTGGTCCAGACGACCACCCATCACCCATCCACCCCAGGGCCAGGAGGGCACCAGCCACAGGGCTGTCCCCTGTATGGGGCCATCAGGAATGGCGTCCCTCTGCCTTTTGCCAACCCCTCCAAATCAGAGTCCCCTGAGGCACCTACAGTAAAAATGAGGCAGCAATAAACAAGTAGTACAGGCACTGTTATATCCTGTATTTTTATGGTCAAGGAAATCAAGGGCCAGAGACGTGCAAGCAGCACAGTAATAAACAGCACTGGCCCCAGAGTCAGACTACCTGGTTTCAGACCCCAGTGCTGCCTCCAGAGAGCTGTAATTCTGTGCCTCAGTCCCCTCATCTGTAAAATGGGGGTGATACTGTGTCAGGCATTCATTATTACAACAATAATTGCAACTGATATTTACTGAGCTCCAGAACAGCTCCAGATACTGTCTTAAATAAGTTATTTGGATCATTTCAACAACTAGAAATTATTTTTATTCTCATTTTACAAATGAGGAAACTGAGGCACAGAGAGGTTAAGTACCTCACACGTGGTCAGTGGCAAAGTCAGGATCTGAACCTAGGCAGTCTGATTCCCTCCAGCCCATGCTCCTGCCCACTGAGCAACATCACCCCCCTGCCAACACAGGATGGCTCAATAAGATGATACATGTACCCAGCATAGCATCTGGCACATGTTTTAAAAATATTCAATAAATGTTAGCTGCTATTAATATTTCTATTATTATCACTTATGCAAGATTTCACAGCCAGAATCCGACTCAAATGAACCTTAAAAGGTCACTACCCTGACCCAGCTGATGAGTGGCAGTAAAGGGAATACAGGAGGTCTGACCACAAGCCCCTCAGGCCACAGGCACCAGCCATGGCAGGAAGCCCTATCTCCCAACTGCCTGCCTGCCTGTCCACCTGCCCTATTCCCCCTTCCCCACCCTGCACAGGGTGGGCCCTTACCATTGACAATGGTCCGGCGGGCAATCTCCCACAGCACCAGGCCAAAGGCCCAGATGTCCGTCCACTTGTAGGACTCAAAGCAGTCGGTACGGATCTGCTCTTCCAGCACCTCCGGGGCCATGTACCGCTTGGTGCCCACTCGTGGGTTGTTGCCGATGTCCAGGTAATCGCTACCCTGGGAGTGCATCACAGCCAGGCCTGTGGGTACCGGGCCTGTCACTCCTGCCGCTCACCCAAGCCCACAGACAGGGTGGCCCCTGGGAGGCTGGGGTCCAGGGGGTGAGGTGGGGATGGACTGAATCAGTGGGCCATAGAGGGGCCGTGAGGTGGGCTGGGAGACAGCAGCCACAGGGAGGCTAACTGTCCCAGTTACACTTGGCTTGTGTGGTGCTCTTTTGATGCAAGAACCCAGGGAGATATGAGTAGGCAAGGCAGGCATTATTATGCCCTTTCCACAGAGCTGAACCCCAAGGCCTGGTGACAGGGAACGATGTAGTCAGGATGAGAACCAGGTCTCTGGCTCCCTGCCCCTTTTTCCCATCTCCTGGAGCAGGGCTAGGCTGGTGGAAGGAGTCTGCGCTTGAAAAGCATGTTAAGGCAACTTGTGGGGTTCTGGTGGGGGTGAGATGAGCCCACACACAGGCCTGTAAGTTTGAAAGCGCCCATCGGTGTCGTCATCGACGCCAGGCACCCAAATAGGCAAGGGCAGAACCAAGTGCAGAGGGAGAGCGCACGAACCCCGCCCCCCGCGAAGGGCCCGCCCCTCCCCAGCGAGGGCCCGCCCCTCCCGGCGGCTCACCCAGGTCGGCGATGCAGCACTGCAGGTTGCTCTTGACCAGCACGTTGCGGCTCTTGAGGTCGCGGTGGGCGATGGCCGGCTTGCCCTGCGTGCCGAAGATCTCCACGTGCAGGTGCGCCAGGCCGCAGGCCGCGGACACCGCTAGCCTCAGGGCCAGCTGGGGCTCCAGCGTCTGCCTCTGCAGAAAGTCGTAGAGCGAGCCGTGCTCGTGGTAGTGCGTGATGAGCCACAGCTGCGTGCTCGAGTTGCGGGAGGTCATGTCGGAGGCGATAAAGCCTGTGGGCCAAGGGGCAGGGGGCTCACCAAGGGGCTAGGGATGAAGGAGGCTGAATGGGTCAGGGTCAGGGCTGGGGTTGGGGACAAAGGACGGACTAGGTGAGAGAAAAGCTGGGGCTGGGGTGGAGGCTGGTCTGGCTTAGGTCAGAGAGGAAGCTGGAGTCAGCGGTTGGGGCAGAGGGCCGGCTGGGTCCTCGAGTGTTAGGTCAGCTTCCAGAGGGGTGTGGTGGTGGTCCGGCCAGAGTGCGGGGGGATGAGAGCTGGGGTCCGGGCCTAGCCACCCCACTCCCACCCCAGCCTTGCCTAGGATGTTGTCGTGTCTGAGCAACACTGTGTTGTAGATCTCAGTCTCCCGGAACCAGGACTGCTCATCCCTCGAGGAGAAGATCTTGACAGCCACACTCTCACCATGCCACAGGCCCCGCCACACCTCACCATAGCGGCCCTTTCCTGATCCAGAAGAGGAGGGGGAGGGTTACATGCTGGGCACATGGAGCCCTTGGGCACAGTAATCCCCAGAAAAGCCCCCTACTGTGATGCTGCACTGACTCCATCTGCAGAACCTCCCTGATGCTTATGTTTAACTTAATCCAGACCCAAACGTAGCTGGCAGGCCACCCCCGTTTGCCTCTTGTTCCACCCCAGCTCTGGCAGAAGGATCTGGCACTGATCCATCTCCAACCTACTCCCCACCCAGCAGAATTCCCATTCAGACCCATTCTTGGCCTGTGACTCTGGAGGCCAAGACCTCCCTCACCCCTCCAAACTCATGGAAGCTCTTGGTTCCCATGCCCCAGGCTCACCCACTGCTCACCGACACACTCCACCAGGGCAACCTGCCGTGCCACTGTCCTCTGCACCAGGAAGGGGAGCCCTGAGCCACTGCCCGTGGTGCAGTCACTGTCCAGGAGGTCCTGGGGGTACCGAGAGGCCACTGAGGCAGCACACACCCACCCAGCCCATTTCCCCCTCCTCAACCTGGGCCCCACGGCTGTGTCTCTCCACATTCCTCACTCACCCACCCCTCCCCTCCAGCGCCCAATCAAATCTCTGAGTGTCTGCGATTGTACCTTTCTCGGCTACCTGCCACTCTGTACCCCTCTGATTCTATGGCTCCTGTCCCCCTCCCACCACCCTGTGTCCAGGTTCCCCCAGGCCCATACCCCCAACATGCTGTCCCCCGGTTCGGATGCCTTCAGGATGAGACTGGACTCGCCCAGCTCATTGTTCAGACCCCGATGCTTCTCCTGCCTCCGCCGGATGTGCCACAGGCCCAGGGCACCCAGGGCCACAAGGGCCAGCAAGGCCAGCACGGGGCCCAGGATCAGAGGCAGCTGGCCATCTTCTTGTGGCTGTTCCGGAGGAGTTCGGGTGGCTGGCGAAGGAGGGACACAGAGGCCCAGCTTCCACCAGGCCAGATGCCCCCCACCTTGCCACTCTGCCAGTCAGATCCCAGGGTCCTTCCTCCCCCACCCTCCAGACCAGAGCAGGAGAGGCAGGCAGGGCAGGGAGGGCGGAGTCTGAGAGGAGGGGGCGGGGCTTCTGGGCAGCAGGACATACCCTCCAGCACCAGGGACACGTTTTGGTTGCAGAGGGGGCTGTAGCAGCAGTAGTGGTTGACGAACTCGGTGGGGCGCCCCCTGCAGAGCTCCTGGTGCAGATTCCCGCAGCCTCGATGTTCCTGGGGGTGTCTGCCCTCCTCCCGCACCAGCACTACCGTGCACCAGGCCCCCTGGCAGGTAGGCCCCTTGCAGTGTGGGTTCTCACACGTGCAGGTCACCAGTGGGCCCCGAGAGGGCTTCACGGGGTCGCCTGGGAGATACACTGGAAGCTCAGCCACTCTGGGCCCAGGTCCCCAGGAGGAGCCTCACACCTAAGTCTGTCCACTGCTCCCTCCCTTCTGAGCTCTCAAACAAACCCTTTGAGGCCTTGGTCCTGTAGTTTCATCTTCAGATTATCCTTCCCTCTAGTCCCTTATCCTTGCCAGGGGCAGCTGACAGTGTGAGAACCAGGCTTCTGTCCCCTCCCTGATCCTAGGACCTCCCTTCCCAGTTCCAGGTCCAGCCTTGACTCCCAGCCCCAACTCTGAGGGTTCTCCCAGGCCCTCCCTACCAACATCCCCAGATAGAGGCATCTGACAGAGCACGGGCCTGTGGGTTTGGATCAAGAGGACAGCACAGGAGGGTCGAGGCAGCTGGGAGCTTAGTCTAACTGAGCCTGTCTCCCGCCCTCCAGCCCAGCATCTAAGTCCCCCTTCTCCCCAGCTCCTCAAATTCAGCCCAAAAAGAGCTGAACTCAGATCGCCCTTTCTCCGTCCAGGCCCTTGTTCCCTAGCTGCTGTCCCCGTACTCACCCTGGGTCAGGCCCAAGGCCATCAGCAGCATCAGAAGGCTTCTCCTGGGAGGGTCCAAGGTCATGGTCCCTAGAGAGGAGAGGGGGTGCAAGAAGTTCTATGAAATGTGATCCCCTCAGTGTTTTTAGCCACTGACCGTGGGTCCCTCCCACCCAGAGGAAATCACTGGGAGTTTTTTTTAGGGGGGAGCAGGGAGGCCTCCTCCCTCCTCCCTGGTCTGGCTTTGGGGCGGGGCCTGCAGGGGAAGTCCTGGTTCACTTCCCCATGGAAACCATCCTGTTAGGGGTAAAGGGTGGGGAGCCATGTTTAAGTGACAGAAAGCTTGGTGGACTCCCAGCTCTCCTGCTGCTGAATTTAGACTGGACGGCACAGAGGGCCTGGAGCTGGAGTGGAAGAAGCATCTCTTCAGCAGTACCTCCACCCTTCTGTCCCCTGCCCCTTGCCCACCACTTCCCAGCCTCCACCCCTGCCCACCCCTTTCCCAGTGCCCCCCAACCCCCACCCCAGGCCTGGCTGCCTCAAACATAAACAGGCTCCTGTCTTCACTTCCTGCCATTCAGGGTCCCGCCAAGCTGGGAACAGGAATCAAGATTGTTTAGATTGGGGTCTGGATAGAACAGGCAGGAGTCACGCACAGAAGAGAATTCAGGGAAGGTTCTCAGTGCAGGCTGGGGTGGCTACAGGGTCCGCATGAGCCACCTGGGGCTGGGACACCCCCAAGATAGAATCTAGGGGGACACGTTGTGAGTCACAAAGCCCAGCCCCTTATTTTAGAGAAGAAGGGGACTAAGACTCAGACAGGAGAGGGGGCTTGTCCAAGGTCAGACAGTGGCAGTACCAGTAGTACAACCTAGGTGTCCAGACTCCCAGTCCAGTGCTTTTTCAGCTCCATCTCCCAATCCGGGGTGGCAGCCTTTGCCTGAGCCCCTGAACAACCACACAAAGCTTGGACAATGAGTGCGGGGTCATGCCAGGTATGAAGGAACCTCTCTGCACCCTCCTCAGAGTATAAGATGCCCGCTTGGAGCCACTCCCTGGCCCCCTGCTCTCTCCTTGCCGTCCTGAGAAAGGGTGGGGGTAGGGCCAATGAAGTGGAGGGGAAGTGAAACATACTTAGACGTTGAATGCTTGACCTTCCATGGCTGGTTAAGGTTGAACTTTTCCAGAAGTTTGGTGGAGAGCGTTAGGGGAGTAATTCTGAACTGTGATAGTCCCCATCCCAGGTCCCAAACCAGCTAGTGCTTCAGAAGCCACCTCCTTCTTCATTTCTCAAAGGTTTAGAACAAGATTAGGGCTGAGGCTGCAGCAAGAAGGACTGAGGTCAGACTGCAAGAAGGACTTTCTGAATGGTAGAGAGTGTGCAGGTGGATCCCCAGGCAGGGGCAGCTGACCTGAGGGAGGGGGAGTATCTTCTGGTGTGATACGGTCAGGCTGGTAGGGCTGGGCAGATGGCCACATAGGCTGCAGAAGGCCCCTAGTCTAAGAAGGGTGCCAAATGAAGATCCACGATGCTGAGGTCTGAGGGCAGGATGACTGGGGGGTGTAGGGGGGTGCTTTGTGGGCCTCTCTGGCTGGTGGCAGCTCTGGCCTTCCTGCCTGGGCTTCCTCTGCCCCCAGAGGCCCGGGCTGGGGGAGGAAACGGAGCCCTGGGTTGCTGCAGCTGTGTCCCCAGCCTCTGCCTGACCTCCTGCCTCTTGCCCCTCCCGGAAGGCAGTGAGGACTCCAGCAAGCACTCTACAGTGGGACTGGTGGCTGGAAACGGAGCCCCTGACAAGCTGAATTTGTCCACTGGGGCAGGGGCAGGAATCCATCCTTGGCAGCCTTTACCCACAAAGCAGCTTAGGAGAGGGTGTGCAGCAAGCAGGAAAAAGTGGGTGACAATAAGGATGACAGCTGGCATCCTTCTAGGGTCCCGTGCTTTCACTTCTCTTACTGTGCCCCAGCTCTCCCTCTTACCTACTTTATTAGGCAGCAAAATCACCTGAAGTGCTTCATTAGAAATGCACAGTCTTTGGTTTCACCCCCCTACTCCAGATTCTGATTCGGTCCATCGGGACCAGTAAGAAACACATATTTTTATAAAGTTCCCCAGGTAATTCTGATCAGTTCATGTGGGTGCCGCACTTTGAGAACCGGGTCCTACACAATGCTGACTTGTGCTTTCATTTCACTGGGTAGGGCCCTGCTGGGTGATCCGGAGTGCAGTGCAGAGGGTGGGAGTCTCACTCCCACTCGGGGATACACCCCCACCCGACTCTCCTGGAGACCCAGACAGACAAGGCTAAACACTGGAGCCAGGGACTTCGAGACACTACGGAGGGAGGGTGGGGGAGGACATTGTTCAGGCCATCTCCAGCCTCTGGGGCCCAGGAACAGTGCAGGGATGGCCTGGCAGCATGTGCAGAATCCACCTCTAGTTCAAGCCTGGGAATGTGGTGGAGGAAATTGTGACTGTCCAGTTTTTAACTGCGCCCAGCATCAGGTTAAGTACAGGAGGGTGATGAGTCCAGGCCGGTCCCAACTCGGAGCTGACCCTGCACAGTTTGCCCTCAGACCTGACTCTAGCACAAACAGACTCCTGGGGACGGCTGGTATCCTTTCACTTCTAACCAAACTTCCTGAAAGGGCTCCTGCTGACAGAAGCATCACAGTTTTTAGCCAGAAATCACAAATGCTAAACTAATTTCAAACACGAAACTACCACTGTGAAGATCTTAATAATAAGTGTTATCCTAACTGAATCGCTTTGCTGAACACCTGAAACTAACATTGTAAATCAATTACAATTCAATAAAAAATAAAATTAAAAAAAGAGTTAACCTTCTGTGAATACCACTAACGTGCTAAGTACTGAACTTTGACAGCTGATCTCATTTAATTCTCATGACAATCCAATGGAGAAATGGAGGCTCAGGGATGTTAGGTTTCTTGCCCCAAATCACCATGTGTGTCTTGATCAACTTAAATTGCTGTTAATAAATTCTTGCTTAGTCATCTTATTCCTCCAGTTGTTTGGTGTTAGGTAGGTTCCAAAAAGGAGGAAAAAGGGCAAGTGGGGGCTGCATGAACAGACTGCTGTTGTCATCACCAGGTACTCAATGTGTGTTTGTTTAGAAATCATCTGTTTGCCGTAGGCTTAGTCTTAGTTGGGGAGAACTAAAGTAGGGGTGTACTTGGAGGGTGGATATCAATCTCCTTCTCCCCAACCCACCTGAGGGACTGATGTAACCGGCTCCCATCAGCAGCAGTGGCTCAGCACAGCGGTGACTGTCATAGCTTGCTCTGCACATCAGCAGATTTTACCCAAACAGCACTGGATCCGGGCCAGAGTGAGCTGCTCATCCAGGGTTGCCCCTTACCATCACATAGCACCTTATGTGCATCACTTCATTAGCCCTTCACCGCAGTGGGATGTAGCATCAAGTACTCAATAAATGGTGAGAGGTTACTTATACTCAATAAACCTGATGAGATGAGACGACAGGTACCAGGACAAATTAACAGTAAGGGGTCATAGATGTTGGACAGACCCTGACTCAGCCAGGAGCTGCCCACAGAGAGAGGGCGAAAGCTACTGTCCACTATGCCTCTGTCCTTGGAGAAGAAAAGAGGGGGTGGGTGTGAGCAGCCCAGCGATGGTGTCAGAACAGCACTGGCCTCCAGGGCAGACTGAAAACCTGGGGTCCCAGCTGGAGGGAGACTGGGAACCCCTCTGACCTGGATCCTGAAGGAAGTCCATGGTCTGGGGATCATTTGACCACAGCGGGTTGGGGGTGAGGTTTTGGAGGGAGTTACAGTGTCAGATTCCTTTAGCAAGAGCTACAAGGGCTGGTCTGGGAAAGGTGGGCTTCAAGGGGAGGTTCAACAGCGTTGTTTAAGTGGACACCCATTCCCAGGTCAAGCCAAGTGCCTGGAAGGACATGTGACCCCCGTCTGTCTCTGCAGGTGAAGTAGGGCAGGGATCCTTCCGCCCATTTTATAGATGAGGATGGGAGAACAGAGAAACTAAGTGACTGGCCCCAGGAGCAAACAACAGTCCGGGTTCGGTCCAGCTCCAGCCGTCTCAGGTGCGGTGATGGGCGCAGGGTGAGGGGCAGCTTGCACTATGAGGAGCTGGGACTGACGCTACGGTGACCCCTCTGAGGGGCTCTCTGGGGTCTGCCACCGGGAAAGGCCCACTGGAGTGGGAGTCAGCCTCCCCTCCCCACCACCAACCCCGCTGCGGACTTCGACTCACCTCTGGGCCTGCCCTGCCGGCGTCGGGGCGCGAGTGTGCAGCGGGCGGGCCTCCTCCCCTCCCCGGCGGCGGCCGCTGGTGGCCCGACGGGCGCTGGGCAGCGGGCGGGGGTCCAGGGCCCGGGGGCCGGGCGCGCCCCGGGCGAGGCTGGGGTCGGGGAGGGGCTCGCTCGGCGCGGCCGGCGCGGCGGCCTCCCGGGACTGGGAAAGGGGCCGGAGCAAAAATGTTTCTTATTCCAGCGTCTTCCTGCCTGGCCCGGCTCCACCACTCCCTCCTAATAAACCGTTTCCTATTGCCCAGCTAGCCGACGGCCGCCCGCTCGCCCCTCGCGGAGGCTTAGGGCCCGCACCCTCCCCCGAGCGGTTGCAGACCCCGAGGGCGGCCTCCCCGTCGGCCGCCCCGGCTCAGGATCAAGGCCGCGCCCCTGCCCCCAGCCTCCGATATCCGCCTCCCCGAGGGGGCGGGTCTTCGTCTCTGGCCGCGGGGGGCTGGAGGGGTCCAGGCCCGGAGTCGTGGGGTCCAGGGCCGGGACTCGAGGCACCATCGGGGTCCGGTGAAGGGGGGTAGGGGGTGGAGGTGGAGGCGCTGCTCCCGCTCGGAGCCAATGAGGGGCAGCCTGGAAATCCCGGACTGGGGAGGGGGTGGGGGGGCACCGAGGGAAGAATGTGTTGGGAGGACAGAATGGAGAAATTACCTGTTCTCCCACCCAAAACTCTGGGTCTGGGTCCGAGGCCTGGGATGCTCAGCAGCAAGAGCAGAGTCAGGCTGGCAAGGACTGAAATATTTTGGCTCCACCCTCTCCCCTCCTCCCTTGGGGACTCCCCATTTGGTCCAAATCCTTCAGCCTCCTCCCTCCCGCCCCTTCACCCCATCTTGTCCCTCCCCTCTTCCTCAGCTTCTCTCTGCTCAGCGCTCAGTGCAGGGTAAACAGGCCCAGATGGGACGTCTCTGGGTCAGTGGTGACAATCTGAGCATAGCTCAATGACAGGGACGTCTCTCTCCACCGTGGGCGTCCAGAATGGAGGGAGAGGCTGGGAACTGCCTCAGATACTGCCTTCTTCCAAGCCGGCCCCTCACCCCACCAGATGGAGCTTTAGGGATGGGGACCCGGAGCCTCCCTTGGGACACTGCTAGGACAAGCCAGACAAGGCTCATTGGGGAGGGGAGCAAAACGGCTTCTCCCCCAGAGAGAAACAAATTCTTCCTCCTGATGCCCTCGTGTGGGATGGGAGCACTGACAGCATTGTCTTGCTTTGTTTAACCACTGTGAGCACCCTGAAGGCAGGACTCTGCTTTATCCCTAGCCTTCAAGTTATCCACAAAGACTTTGAAGTCTGGGAATTCAGACTAGTTGCGTAACCCTAGACAAGTGACACCTCTCTGTGCCTCAGTCCCCCCTCTACTAAATGGACATATGAAGCAGTGCCAGCCTCAGGGTTGTTGGGAGAATGAAAGGACATGATGCTTATCTCAGTTCATAGCAAAGATGCAAGCTGGCTGAGTCTGGCACAGGAGAGGCGCTCCGTGAAAGTGTTTAATTAAATTCGTAAATGGAAAGGCTGGGAAGCTGATGGCCTCAGAGCCAAGTGGAAAGACGAGGTTGTTAAAAGCAGAAACAGACTTCTAAGGTGTCTTGCTCTAGTATGGGGATGCTCTAAGATGGGCCAGGACATCCCCCTTTGACAGGAATAGAGGCTGGGGGAGACAATGACTAAAGGCTCAATTGTTGACTGACCTCACTTCCTCTGCTGAAACCCTCCCCAGCCCCCACCAGCAGCTGCTTCACAACTTGTGAGTATTATGAATTCCAGAACCAAGGCACACCCAAATTTCAGTGTCAGGACAGAACTGTGTCCCGCAGCCAATAGGAAGTACTATGGGATTACGGTATCTGCTCTTTCAGTTGATAGTGGCCACTTCGGCACTCTATTAGCTGCAGAACTAGGAGTGTGGCTGTGTATCCATCTTTCATACCCACTCTCCCCGCTGACTTGCTATGGCTTCTGATAAACTCTTCCCAATCCCAGTCCTTGGATCTCTGTCCTGGAAGATGGACATGGGGGCTTTCCCAAGGGAAGCATTCACTGCGAAATGCACACTGAGAACAGAAACATTGAAATGGACAAGAGCTGAGAGTCGCTGGGGAAAGTCAGTGAGGATGGGGTACTTTATCTGGGAAGGATTCATGTAGCAGATACTAGGAGAGCAAGGTCTGAAGGAGGAAGGCAGAGCCCAATGGCAGGTGGGCTCTTTCTCAGGGCTGGAGTTTCCCCACCTCTCCAGTGCACGGAGCCCTGTGAACCCTGACTGGTGCTCTTTGGGGCTTCTTGTGGACCCTGTACGTTCTATAACGCACAGAGAACCTGGGGAAAGCATCAGAGGAGGGACACACAGTGGCAGAAAGCACTGGAGACTCAGCCCAATGAGGAAAGGGAAAAGGAATTACAGACTGTGTCCAAGTCTACAAGAATTAATTACTCAAAAGGACCAGCTGTTCCCCACATTCAGTGAGGACAGAACAAGAGGCCTAAAGGACTAAGATTTATTTATTTTATTTTTATTTTTTATTGAAGTGTAGCCAGCTTACAATGTTGTGTCCATTTCTGGTGTACAGCATAATATTTCAGTCATACATATACATACATATATTCATTCTCATTATAGGTTGCTACAAGATATTGAATATAGTTCCCTGTGC
This sequence comes from Vicugna pacos, assembly GCF_048564905.1. Taxonomy (NCBI): domain Eukaryota; kingdom Metazoa; phylum Chordata; class Mammalia; order Artiodactyla; family Camelidae; genus Vicugna; species Vicugna pacos. Next base: position 11,163,974 of record NC_132998.1, read on the forward strand.
TATACAATATGAACTTGTTGTTTATCTATTTTATAAATAGTAGTTAGGATCTGCTAATCTCAATCTCCCAATTTATTAAAGGGCTAAGATACAGATTTAAACATTCAGAAGGATTTCCCAGCGGTGTGTGAAGCAGAGGCCTGGAGATCCTAGGCAGGGTATGTGGGATGAAACCTCAAGGTAATTCTCACCCATGGAAGGCAGGTGACACAGGTCCGGCATGAAGGCAGGGGACTGGACAACTTGGCTTTTCAGGACCAGCTATGAGTATTCAGTTCAAGCATCACTCTTGACAGCAGGGCAGGGCTGACTTTGTGGGTGTCCAACCTGTGCAGACACTTGGTTTAATGTTCTACTGTCACCATCTTGGAATTCTTAATAATGTTCGAATACAGGGCCTGGCATTTTCATTTTTGCACTGGAGCCCACAAGTTATGTTGTCAGTTCTGTACCAGGATGAGTAGGAATAAAAATCAAGGCAGGGGGATTAGCAGAGGGTGAGGTGGGCTTTGCTCCACTTATGTTGGAGAGCGGGAGATTTTGATCAGACAACCTAGGGATTTTTCAAATGTGAGAGACATGAAAATAGTAGAACAGGGTATCCGAGGAGGAAGAACTGTGGGTCTCCTTTAGGGGAGAAATGGGGCAGAGTCTTGTGAATTCTATTTATCCATTTATTCAACTCAGAAGAGAGAGTCTTAGCTTTGTGGGTGCAGGGAGAGGAAGCGTCCTCTTTGGTCTCCTCTGCTCAGGCCAGGGGCACCACGGAGTCGTGAGAAGAGCTGTAAACAAGGGGGCCTGGGGCCTCAGTTCCAGGCCTGGCTTAGACTAGCTACTTCCAAAGGTTCTTCCCAGTGTTATATTATCTTCTTTGGCTCTAAGATTCAGGAAACCACCTGGTCCCAGGCCCTGACACCACAGCTCAAGTGAAAAGGCAGTATGGCCAGGGCTAAGGTTTCGGAGGGTGGGGGCCGCCAGAGTTCTGCCCAGCACCCCAGGAAGAGGCTGGCAGACACGAGCCAAAGTTTGGGCCACTGAATCACCTTCCTCTTCCTCTCCAGCCCCTCCAGGATGTCCCCTAGATGGGTTTGTCCACTCCTTGCCCACCAGGGGCCCTGAGGATGACTCATCTCAGGAGGGAAACTTTTAAGAAAAGGGAAGGCATGCCAGGGCAGGAGTCTGGGTGTAGACAGTGCCTCGGGGGCCTGGGCTCTGTTAAGAAGCTGCCCCAGCACCATCTCCTCCTAGCAATTCCGCAGCCTCTGAATTGCCCCTCCCCACAGGCCTCCTCAAGGCTCTGACCCTTCTCCATCAAACTGGCCCCAGCAGAGGAGGAGAGCCCAGGCTCAGAGTTGGAGCCCCTATGTGTGAGCCTCTGCTCCCATACCTTTAAGAAGGGGCTGAGAATTCTGTCTCTACCACATTCTCCGAATAAAAGAAAAATATCTGTGAGCATCCTCTTCCGGCTGTAAAACCCACACAGCTGTCTGGGTTTGAGAGGGGGAGGCCGAGATGTGGGGCAGGAGAAAGAGCATGAACCAGGAGTCAGGAGAGCAGAGGCTTGGCTGTGTGGCAGGGGCCTCAATTTCCTTACCTGTTCAGAGATGAGTACTAAATGTCGCCTCTTCTGCAAATAGCTTTCTGAGGGGGTGTTGTACAGATGAAAGTATAGCCACTGCAGAGGACTTTGAGGTCTGAGGCAGCCATCCAGGAAACAACTCAAGAAATCCCAAATAAGCACAGGGTAAAGTAAAGAGATGAAATTCTGGAGAAGAGTTCATAACGAGAAGGAACTATACCCACCCCCAGACCCTCTTGCTGAGGCCAACCTCCCCGAAGCTATATGTTTCTCTGACATTTACTTTAAGAACTCTAAATAAGCCATTTATTGTTCTGTCTCTAGATTTTTCAGCTTTCTTGAGGTATAACTGACAAATACAATGGTAAGATATTTAAAGTGTACATCGTGATGATTTGATATGCATATACATTAAAGGATTCTTCCCATCTAGTTAATTGACACATCCATCACCTCACATATTTATCTTTTTTGTGTGTGAGTTTTTTAGTGAGCAAAATTTAAGTTCTACTCTCTTAGCTACTTTGATTTATACAATACAGGGCTCTCAACTAGAGTAACTGAACGTAGGGTTGGTGTGCTCACGGTGCAGAAAGCCAAACTCCGCCCGCAGGAGTTTGCAGCAGAGTAAGAATCTGTCGCAAAGTGCCAAGCAAGGGAGTGAGAGACAAGCTCAGATCCACTCTCACTTGGCCTTTGATTTAGGGGCTTTTTAAAGGGGAAGAATCAAGGGGCTGGGATTAATCATCGTGTTGTGACACTTCTTAATCATAGTTCGGGAGTCAAGATGTGTCTGGTTTATGATTCTCTGGCTCGTTGGTCCATGGCCTGGGGGTTGGTTAGCTCATCTCACCCTGGACAAACAACCTGAGTTTGTATGTTAATGATATTTGTAATAGCAATTTTGTCATTAACAATGTTAAAAACAACAGCAATTTTAGTCATCTGACTCTGGTTGACTAGTGTTCAGTTAGTACAGGATTGAGGTCAGAGGGGACAAGAAAGGGAATAAAATTTTGGATAGAGAGCTTAGGTATAAACTCTGCAAGGGCATCGGCTTTAGGGGGACTTGGTTTCATAGTCACCACGTTACACAGTCGATCCTCAGACCTTATTCACCTTACAGCTGAAAGTTTGTACACTTTCCCGACCTCGCCCTATTTCTTCACCCTCAACCATTTTTCTACTCTCAGTTTCTTGTTTTTGGATGCCACGTGTAAGTGATCCCATGAGCTATTTGCCTTTCTGCTATCTCTAGATTTAAAAGCTTCAGAATTTAGGTCATTAAGATTCTCTCCCTTCTAAATTGATGATCATATAATATTCTTTTGTAAATTTAAATAATATGCCTTTAGTTCCTGTTCTGTGAGTATCACACAGTATCTCGACTCCTCACTAAGAAGAGTGGCACCCCCAGTCTCCCCTGGAGTTGCAGTCTTGCGGCAATCAAGGAAGGTGTGCAAAGTAGCTGAGGTGAATGATCTTGTTTGGGGGGATGTTCAGTTGAAACTCAGGACACGGAGATGCCATGAGGGTCTGGCTGAGCATTTTGGATGGCATGGGACTTCTAGAGGCATCAAGACTTTTGCTCACTCTAAAGACAAGCAGCGCCTGAGTTTGCTGGGGTGAGGGTGGGCAGAGTTGCCTGGCAAGGGGATAGGGGCCTGGCAGCCTCTTGGGTCTTGCTGAGGAGACCCATGCTACCTCACAGAGAGTCTGAGGGGTTAAAGGAACCACCCGCAATGGAGAGGGCTTAGTATTTTGACAAAGAGAGGGGTCCCCAGGATTTGAGAGCAGGTAGTGGCCCTAGCTGGGAGAGAGATTGTTTGAAAGAGGGGCTGAGTGGCTGGGTGAGGCCAGAGGCCAGCGGGATTTCCTTCAGCTCCCGCCACTCGGGTGGGTGGGACCGGATTGCTGGAGCTGGACACAGGAATCTGCCTTTGTTTCCAGCTGAAGGGGAAATGCCACAAATCCTGCCCCTTTCCTACCCCTCCAGCATCCGTGCCCAGGTTCTGCCCTTCCCACCACTGGAGGGCCTGGGACTGAGGGCTCTCAGCGAGCTCTTGTCTCTAAGACCCTCTCTTCCGCAGGCCTCTGCCCCCCGTTTCCCAGGGCAGATCACTGGCACAGATGTAGGAACTAGGGGATGGGGGTTATTCAAGGCTGGTCTGGAGGAAATAAGCACAAAGCCAGATTTAGGCTTGGACTACCCACCCCTCTCCTTTCCCTGAGAGGGATCATGGCTTTTCACAGTTCAAGAAAATGCTTAGGTCTGTAAGGAGGACTCGAGGGTCAGGCTTGGCCCTTCCTCCACCGCCTCACTCCTGCTCCAAATGGTTAGACAGACTGCCGCCTCGACCACAGTCATACAGGCAATGATGGAGCCAGCTGGTCAGAGGACTGCAAAGTGTTGGGGGCAGAGGGGATAGGAGGAGGGGACGGAGGAGGGGAGTGGGGACACTCTATCTTTATTTTTCCCTTTGTGAGTCTGTGTGTTTGTGTACCTGTGTTATGAAGTGTTTTTACGTGTGCTTGTGTGTATGGCTACTCTGTATGCAACTAGGAGTTTGTGGGCCAATGGGCCTGTGTGCACGTCTGTGCCTGTGAGCCTGCAGGCCCCTGTGGACCCCTGGCTGACTGTGTGTCTGCAGGTGACAATGCCTGTGTGACTATGAGTGATGTTACACAGTCCATCCAACCCCAAGCCTTGTCTTCAAGTCCTCCCTTTGGATGTGGCATCTTCCTTAACCACAGGAAGCCATGGTCCCTCTGAGGAGCCAGAGACAGGTCTGAATCTCTGTGGGAGCCCTGGTCAGATGGGTTTCTCAGTGTAGCCTGCTGAAATCTGACAGGAGAAAGGCCTCAGAGGTCAGGGCGAGGGATGGACTGAGGGACGGAGGGGAAAGAGGGGAGGGGTGTGGCTGGCCTGGTGCTTGGTGTGGTGGAAGATACACAGATATTCAATCATTTGGAAAAGTACGACTGCTGGAGTGGAGAGAATCCTGTTCAGGTGCCCCAGTTTGGGAAAAAATGAGACACAAACCAATGACCCCCCCACTTGTCCTTCTGTCCTCTCCACATATAGGTATTTCTTTGCCTTCTCTTAACCCACTGAGGGTCTCATAGGCCATGACTTGGAATAACCAGGGAAATTGCCACTCCTGGAACCAGGGCAGCCCCTGAAAACAGGAGGGAGATGATAAAGGTCTGAGTATCCCAGACCTTGGTGGAGCCTGAACTCAGTTCTTTTCTATACACATGTATTGAGCCTGTGCAGGTCGGGCACAGAGCCAGGGGCTAGGGAGACAGACATGGCTTCTGCCCTTGCAGGAGTGAGGGGGGCACTCATCTGGAGTCCCCACAGCCTGGCTGACAACCGAGCGTGCATCAGGACAGCCAGCCTTGCAGTCCCCTCTGGATGATCCCCTGTATGCCAGGGTCGGGGTTGGGGGGATACACACACACACACACACACACACACACACACGGAGCAGGATGGTTGGCCGTCAGTGCTCTGGCAAAGGGGGGGTGCTGGGGAGGTACCTGGGTTTGGGGTGAAGAGCTGTGCGGAAGCGGCTCTGAGAAGGATGTCTTGGGTAAGTGTGTGTTTTCACTTCAGGGGCCCCCAGAACAGTATCCTAGAATCACAGGGGAGGGCACGGGGTTGCAAGGACACGTCCGCTGGCCTCCTCCACGGAACTGCCCCCTCGGCCGTTTCCTTACCCGTCGCCGCCCAGCGCAGTAACAAAAGCTACTGTTTACCGGGCGCTGACCGTGTGCCAGGCCGTGCTCAGTGCCTCGCATGCCTCTCACTGTTCTGGCCGCACAACAGCCCTGGGAAGTAGCATTATACGTTATCACCCTTTGACGTTACAAATGAGGAGACCAAGGCCGGGAGAGGACCTAGTCACAAGAATGGTAAGAGGCAGGGCCGGGATTCAAACCCTGGTCTGTCAGCCATAGCAGGACAGCTTCGATGCGGCCTGTGTTCTTCACATCCTGAGGCATTGTCCTGGGTTCCTTGGCCTCTGCTGACAGAGATTCAGTCTGGAAGCCTTGGGAGCTGGGCTGGAGAAGCTGGGATGCGAGAGGAGAGGCGGACTCAGGGCGGCACAGGCCCAGCAGCCCACGTGGGCTTCTTTCCTCTCTGGTGGCCTGAGAGGCTGTCAGGAGCTGTTAGAGGATTAGAGAGAAATGGGTTGGCCTAGGACTCTAACCACCCTGGAGACGGCCAGGGATGGAGGGGTGGGTTGTCTCCAAGGTGGAGAGGCTCCCTCTGCTGGAAAATGTTGTCTGACCGGCGGCCCAGGCACTAACCCCTGCCCTAAGGAGCCTCCCCACCCAGATCCACAGAATGCCAACGAGCGGGGAGGAAGAGGGCCACAGAGGGATTGTTCTCCATCCCTGAGGAGGCCACGGTCACGCCTCCGCCCCCCGCCTTGTAAAACTCAAGCTGGTTGGAAGTGAGAAGGAGAAGCTCAGAGAACCAGGGAGCCCGGGCTGTGGGCAGGGCCACGTGCAGCAGCGGAAGGACCCAGGCCTCAGAGTCCCACAGGCCTGAACTCCAAGCACCACTCAGCCACTTACCAGCTGGTGACCTTGGGCAAGTCGCTTAACCTTCATAGGCCCAGTTCTTCTCAACTGTAAGAGACGAAGGTTGTGAGGGTTAAATAGGATAATGACAATATTAAGGTCAGGTGTGGTGCTGTATTATCTCGTCTGATCTGATTCTCACAATGGCCCTAGGTGACATGTTTTTATTATACCCACTCCACGTATGAGAGCCTTGAGGAGACTTGAGGCTCAGAAAGGTCCAAAAACTTGTCCAAGGTCACAAGCCAACTCCCAGGCTGAAGCGTGTAACCCCCATGCTGTTCCAAGCCTGTAGATAGAGTTTCTTTCCCTGCCTGTGTTGCCCAGCGCCAGGGCTGGCTTCATACACTTTGAATTTCAACAGTGGGTGGGGAGGAAAGAACTCTAGCTCCATCCTGAGGGCCTGGAAGCCTCAAACTCAGTTCCATAGTACTTCAACTCTTGGCGGCACTTTATGGTTCCCAGAGCCTTTTTACTCATATTAGCCAATGGATCTTTCCAATAACCCTGTTTGCCCCCCTTTGACAGATGAGAAAACAGAGGCAAGAGAAAGTGAAGTGCCTTATTCAGGATCACATAGGCAGGAAATGGCAAAGTTAACCTTGAACCCATTCTGGTCCGCCACGGTTGCCTTCAGAACCCTCTGGGAGAAATCACACTGTCTAATCTTATTAGACGTTGTCACCTCAGAGTGTGTGTGTGTGTGTGTGTGTGTGTGTGTGTGTGTTCCCCTACTCAAAGAACAGATTTTTTAAATTAATTAATTAATTGATTTTTAATAGAGGTATAGCTCATTATAATATTATATTTCAGTTTCAGGTGTGCAACATAGTAAATCACAATTTTAAAGGTTGTATTCCATTAAAAGTTATTACAAAGTATTGGCTATATTCCCTGTGTCGTACAATATATCCTTGTAGCTTATTTATTTTGTACATAGTAGCTTATTTTATACATAGTAGTTAATCCCCTGTCCCTATCTTGTCCCTCCCCCCTTCCCTCTCCCCACTGGTAACCACTAGTTTGTTCTCTTTTATCTGTGTGTCTGTTTCTTTTTGTTATATTCACTAGTTTGTTTTATTTTTTAAGATTCCACAAATAAGTGACATCAGACAGTATCTACCTTTCTCTGTCTGACTTATTTCACTCAGCATAAAATGCTCAAAGTTCATGCACATTGCTGCATATGGCAAATTTTCATTCTTTTTATGGCTGAGTAGTATTCCTTTGTGTATATACAGATATATACATATATGTGTATATATTATGTATATATGTGTCATATCTTCTTTATCCATTCATCTTTTGATGGACACAGCAGATTTGTTTTTAAGTTTTTCAAAATTTGGTAATACATGACTAAAAAGTTGAAACATTCTGTGTGGAAGAATTCCAAATAATTGATGTAGATATTTCACCCCCTGAGGAGATGGAATATAATTCCCCACTCCTTAAATGTGGGCTTCATAGAATGACTGCCTTCTGAAGAGTATAACATAGAAAGGGGGGAAAAGGGTAACATGGCAGTGGAGAAACCTGACAAACACTACCTCAGCCAGGTGATCAAGTCATGTTCATAGTATGTACCCTGGATATCATGGGAAGAGAATGGCACATCGCCTCTGTGGTCTTCCTCCCAAAAACCCATAACCCCAGTCTAATCATGAGTAAACATCAGACAAATTCCAACTGAGGGACAGTCTACAAAATATCTGACCAACACTCCCCGAAACTGTCAGGGTCATTAGAAACAAGGAAAATCTGAGAAACTGTCACAGTCAAGAGAAATCTATGGAAACATGATGACTAAATGTAATGTGTTATCCTGGAAGGAATTCTAGACAGAAAAAGGACATTAGGGAAAAGCTAAGGAAACCTGAATTAAGAATGGATTTTATTAATAGTAATGTATTAATATTGGTTCATTAATTGTAAGAAGTGTACTACACTCATGTTAATGAAAGAGGACACTGGCTGTGGGGTATATGGGAATTCTCTGCACATCTTCACAACTTTTCTGTAAATCTAAAACTGTTAATTTTTTAAAAAGGTCTAAAATTTCAAAAAGATACTCAGTGAAAAAGTCTCCCTTCCACCCTTGATCAGCTGCTCAGTCTTCTTCCCCTCCCCCCCCAAAACACTGTATTTCTTTCCAGGAAGGTTCCAGTGAGGCAGCATGGTTTGTTGTTAAAAGTCTGGCCTCCACAACTGAATGGCCAGCTGTCAGTCATGATCTCTGCCAGTTTCTAGCTGTGTGACCCTGGACAATTCCTTACCCTCTCTGTGGCCTATGTCCTCAAAGATAAAATCCTCATAGGATTACTGGGAGTGTTAAATGTATTAATGTATACAGTAAGCACATTGGAAGTGGTTGCTTTTATTATTACAAATAAACAAGCCACAAATGTGTTCAGAAAAATATCCAAAACTTATAAGTAAGGCACAGAAAAAAATTACTAAATGCCCTTTCTGAAGTATTTTAGATCATTGGCTAATAACCCCACCTATGGGTCATCTAGGGGAAGTAACTTTGTTTGATTTACTATTTACTATTGATTAATGCCTTGACTCTATAAAGTTAAGAGGTTAATCTGTAGAAGATTGATAGCAAATTGTTTTTGTCTGATAGGAAAAAAAAACAATTATGATTTTATTGTCAGGTAGGAATTAATCTTTGTGTATCTAACTTTGCAGTCTTATTCGAGCATTCTTTTTTCCCCTGAATGTCAATAATAGGCCTTCATTTCTTCCTCTGATCCATCCTACTGGGTTACTCATTAAGCAGCTAAATGAATCTTGATACTCACTACATATGTATATCAGTCAAGTTCATCTTGGTGCAAATTTCACTTTGACAAATAGTAGCATGCCATACAGACTCTTCCACACCTTTGTTTTTTTTCACTTAATATATTTTGAACTTGGTTTCATATCAGAACATAAAAAGCTTCCTTACTCTCATTTTGCCTCTGTATAGAATACATCATATGGGTGTGCAATATTTACACTCAAAATCAATTTAGCCAATCCCCTATTGATGGACACTTAGGTTGTTTCCACTCTTTTACTGCTGCAGTCAATGCTGTATGAATAACCTTGTACACAGGTTGAGAATAGAGTCACTTAGACAGAGGTGGATGGGAAGGTAGAAGAGGCTCTAGAGGACAAAGGAGCCTAAGGGAGGGGCCTGATTACCTGCTCCCAGCCCAGCCTAGCCCATCTTCCCCTGGCTCTGTGCCAATCCAGCCTCCTCCTGCCTCCTCCTCTCCATCCTGAGCTCCTGGTATCTCCAGAGAGGAAGGGCCAGCCTTCGATTCCCTGAAGACCTGGGCTCTGGCTTCCACTGCATGAAAGATGAGGGGGCCTTGGAGAGGAGGATCTTGGGGGGTTGGGGCCTGGGGCTGGTACTATCCCTGGGCTGGAGCCACTGAGGGCACATGCTCAACACACCCTGAGGGCCCTGGTAGGGGACAAAGACCCGAGGCCCAGGGATTTCCTGCGGGGGTTGGGGTACTGGGGGAGGGGGTGGGGCAGTGCCTAGCAGCTCTGGCACAGACTTGCTTCGGATGCCCAGTGCAGGTGGCTGGTCAGGGCACAGGGTGTGACAGGCAGTAGTGAGGAAGGGACTGGCTAGGCTGGTTGTGACGGTCACAAGGTGGTCCAGCACACCCCCCTCCTGAGGAGACTGGACAAAGGGGAGGCTCAAGGTGGCCTGCAGTCGTTCAAGGAGAGATGGGGGGGCCTGAGCTTGGGCCTGGGCCACAAGCCCGGGCAAGGCAGGCCACTCAGGCTGATAATGCTGGCTGAGCTGCTCCACTTGGGGCCGCCGCAGCAGCTGCCGGATCCTTTGCACTGTGTCAAAGCTGTCAGTCAGAAATGCCCACTCCAACGCAGTCTTGCCCCGGACAGGATCCACCGCGGTCAGGTCAGCACCTGGATAGGGGGGCCACAGGGGTGACATGGGATGGGACAGGGAATGGTGACTTGCAGAAAGGCAGATTCTTTAGCAGAAGGACTAATTTAGGTTAGATTCAAAACCACAGAGTCCCATCCTGTTGCAGCTGGAATCTAGGAGCCCTCAGTGACTGCAGCCCAGGGACAGTACCAGTCCCAGACCCCAACCTCTGGTTTACGATTTATGAGGAAATTGGAGTCCAGAGAGGGAAAAAGACTTCAGAGAGGCCGACTGTAGGTCTCCAAATCTGGAGCAGAATAGAAGCCTCCTGAACCAAGGAACTGACCAGAGGGGCTGTGTGTGAGTTACCCAGGATGGGGTTGGGGGTGGCTTGAGCTGCACCCTCTGGGGCAGGTGGAGGGGGGCCCTGCTGGTTCCCACTCATGGTTTTTCTCTTCATCACCATAGCCCCCTAATCCTGGTAGGGGTGGGGGTGGCAGTCACTCTGAGACAAAAGAGGGGGTGTGGAGCTTCCTCTCTTTTCACCCCAAACCCAGTCTGATGGGATGGGAAATGGAAAAGCTGGAGGCTGGGGTCCTCTAGAGTGACCATCACAGGGCAGCACCCTCTCAGGGAGTAATGAGGGCCCTAGATGCTACAGGCAGTGTGGACTTCACCCAGAACAACTCCGTATGGCCACACGTCTCAACTACACATCACTGCATCCCTGGCACTCTAGCTTGTCTGAGTTGGAAAGCAGCCCAGAGAAGGCCATGACCCTCACTACACTGGTGAGGCCCAGAGAAGGAAACTGTTTGCACAGGGTCACTGAGCTGGTGGCAGAGCCAGGACAAGAACCTAAGAGTTTGGTTCCAGATACAAGCCTTTTTTGTATTAGTTTCTCAGCTGGTCTAGGTTATCCATCCTCCCGAGCTTTCTTTTCTGGGACCATCATTCACAATGTACATAGAGCTATCAACTTTGTTGCTTGTGAGAAGCCCCAGCACCCTTCCCTCCTCCAGATCAGCCTAGATTAATGCTCCGTCTCCACCTCTCTCCTCACTGCAACTATGATAGTTGACTTAGTGTCTGGTGGAGGGGCATGGTGGAGGAACTGCAGGCCACGCATCCTAGTCCAGGCCCGAAGCACCTGCCATGAGGAGGGCAGCCACGCATTCCGAGCGGTCCCGCATGGCAGCCTTCATCAGCGCCGTTAGTCCCCGCTGGTCCCGGCGCTCCAGGTCCAGGCCTGCGTAGTAGTTGATCAGAAGACTCACCAGAGGCACATGGCCTGCAAGGCACGAAAGGCAGGGCTTGGTTACTCAGGAAAGGGATGATGAAGCCCCAAACCCACCCTCCACCCAACATGGCTGTGTCTGGGGTAGGAGAATGTGGGTGCAAGGAGTGTGGGGCTGCGGCTGGGTCTGGAGGAGGGTAAAGGCAGAGGGTGGGGTCAGCAGCCTCGCACCTGCTTGGGCAGCCAGCATGAGGGCTGTGTCCCCTTCTTTGTCCTGCTGGTTCACATCCAGGAAAGGACAGCGGCTGAGTAGGGCCACCACACTCTGGAAGCCTTGGTAGCACGCGACCATGAGGCCTGTCTGGAGGAGGGGCAGCTCAGCCCCTGTGTTTTCCTCCAGGAGCTCCATGGGGGCCATGTGCCCTCTAAACCCACATCTGTCCCAGAGATGCCCCAGCCCCTGTGAAACCCCAACCCCACCCTCTCCCTTTCTTTTGAGGACTCAGGTAGTGGGTGTCGACCTGAAACTCTCAGGAGGAGTGTGGTGTGGTGAGGACACAGAGGTGGCCCTGCTGCCCCAAGAAGCGCCCAGGGTAGCTCACCCTCCCATTGCCGTCCACCTGGGAGGCCTCCTCTGGGGAGACTCCATCGTCCAGCATGGCTTGGAGCTGGGCAGGGTCATTGCGGACACAGGCCCAGTACAGGGCCCCCAGCATGCAGCCTGGGGCAGAGGTCTCACTGTCAGGGTAGGACAAAGCCTCAGATGTGTCCAGGCCTCCCTTCTGCAATGGCAGCTCCTCCTCTTCCATCCTGGGGACGAGAAGTTGGCATCTATAACACAGAATGAAGGCAACACTGTCTCTCTGGATCCCAAGACAAGTTCCAGCCCCTGCAAATCGCCCACCTTGCCCTGGGGAGAGCCTCCTTCCGCCAGGGTGTCCTGTCCTATCCACCTGGGAGAGAGGACAAGGCCCAGGCAAGGAGGCTGAATGACAAGAGCCCTAAGAAGACAGAAGTCATTCACTGTAAGTGAGGAACCTAGTGAGGTCCAAGGAGACAGGGAAGGGTCTTCTCTTTCCCAGGGGACCTTACCCAGGGTTGGGAGGATCCCTAGGAAGTGGTCATTGCTGGGGCCCAGCCTGGAGCCCACAGGATCCCCCAGACTCCTGGCAGCACACTCACCAGGTCTCTGGAGCGTCTCGAGGGGGACTATCTCGTCCCAAGAAGCAACGCAGGTAACAGATGGCTGCCTCAAACACCTCGGGGCTGAGCTGGATCAAGCCGGGTCAGTTGGGGATGGGGGGCCGGGCGGGGTAAGTGCTCTCAGAGCGGAGCCAACCAAGACCCGCCCCAGATCCTGCCCAGAGTGGGCGGGGCCCGAGTCAGGGCGGCTCCTCCCCCGCGGAGGCAACTCAAAGAGAAAGACCCTCCGCCCCACCCACACACTCACCTTCCGCCTTCTGGACACACCGACTTCCCCAGAAACCGGCCCTTCGAAATAGGAGGGGTTCCAAGGTCTCCGAACTTAGCCCTTCCTCCTCTGTTGGAGTGGGGCTTGGTGAGGGGGTGGTGGTGGGAGAGGGTGCGAGGGGAGACATCTCACTAAACAGGGGCTGGGACTGGGGAGTGGGAATTCCAGGGGTCTCCTGGACCTATTTTTTTTGAGGTTTCAGGGAAATTAAAACATAAAGAACTACTTTAATTAGGGGTAAAAACGTTATATTAAGTTTAATGGATTAGTTTTGGTGTGATAAATTAGATGTGAAATACTAAAATTGTATCAATATTAAAATTTGATTATTTAAATTAAACCATGTATTTATACTTGTTAAATTAATAATAAATTCTTACATTAATAATAAACTATTAAATTAATATTAAATATTAAATTTAGTGAATTGGTTTTGGACTTTTGGTGTGGAGCCAAAATGGAGCCCATCATATTCTTCTGTTTATATCACGATGTGTCTCTTGTTTTCTTTTACTTTATTTGGTTTATCTCATTCATCCCTGATCCCCACAGCCCATGCTTCTCCTTTGCTTTACCAGTTGACATATATATCCTTGAAAAAATACATTACAGTGAAAAAAGGTAGTGATTTGTGTTATGTTTTGACTAACACCTTAGATTGTGCTACAGAGCTCATTATGTTTGTTCTTTTCACTCAGGGCTGCTTTGGGCATCCGTCCTTGTTGCTTTCCGTGCAGTGTATCAGTCAGGAGTGCCTTCGGTTGTGAGCTGGAGAGCTGAACTAGCACCTCCCAGAGTCTTGTGAGCTAGGAATCTGTGATTTAGGTTCTGCTTTTGTGTGAGGCATAAATTTGGAATACAGCTAAGTAGCATAGAACATCCGTTTTGCTGTCACAGATTGTGACAGATGCAGGGGGGTTCTGGTGAGCAGCTTCCTGAATCATCAGCTTCCTGAAGTACTGACTGTTGTTTTCCTGATCACAAGCAGGGGTCATGTGCCTCTCCAAGTGGGGAGTTGTTCCTGCACCTAGAGCCTGCTTGTCCATTTAAACTAGCCAGATTTATTTCTGTTCTCTGCAGTTGGACCCTAACTAACACGTGGGTTAAACAAATAGAGATTTATTCTTTGTACATGATAAAAAGTTCAATTCCCCCTAAAATTCATATATTGAAGCCTTAACCCCCATTGTGACTATATTTGGAGATAGGGGTGTTATGGAGCTACTTAAGATAAGTGAGGCCATAGGGCGGGGCAGTAATCTGATAGGACTGCTGTCTTTCTAAGAAAAGGGAGACACCAGAGCACGAGCGCTCTCTTTTTCTCTCCTCTCTCCTCATTGCCCAGCCCCCACCCCACCCCGATGTGCCTACGTGAGCACAGTGGAAAGACCATGGGAGGATATAGTGAGAAGACGACCATCTGCTGTCCAAGCAGAGAGCTCTCACCAGAAACCAACCCTGCTGGCACCTCTATCTTGGACTTCCAGCCTCCAGAACTGTGAGAAAATAAATTCCTATGGTTTAAGGCTCCTAATCTGTGGTATTTGTTACGGCAGCTCAAGCAGACTAACCCAAGATCCAACCTTTTCTCCAACTAGTGAAATCACCCCATCTATTAAACAGTTCTCTTTCCCCTGATTTGTAGCATCATCTTTATCATATACAAACTTTGCGTTCTCTTTAATGTTGTGCTCGAGTTCTCTTATTATTTCATAAAGTTTTCCTTTATGTCCTTCAATAGTGTTAATTTTTTTTTCTCCAGCTTAGGTTGATTCCTAGCTTCTTTATAGCTTTCTTGCTATTGTAACTAAAATCTCATGTTTTTGTTTTTGTTTTGCTTATTGCTGATGTAGCTGCGGTTTTTTTTCTCTTTGTCTTTCTTGGACTTCGTATATGCTGAATCAGATTAATCACAGTTCGTGATATAGTCTCATTACTGGTCGCTGTATAGTCTGCTTTTGTTTAGTTCATTAGTTAATTACTTTTAATAAGGCAATAAGCACCCAGAATACCTCCTCTACACAAAAGCTAGAACTTCACAATACACTCCATCATTCCCCCAATATATCCCCTGCCTCTCCCCACCCAAGGCAGCTGTAATCCTGAATTTGATGTCCATTATCTTGTTGCTTTCCTTTACATACTGTTTTATTGCACCTTTAGGTATTCCTTCAAAGTGTATATATTATCTATATTACACATATATATCCTGGTTGTTTTATTTAAAAGAATATAAATGCCATTTGTAGTCTTTGGCTGTCTACTTTTTATCACTGAATAACGTATTGCTAAGATTCCTTCATACTGTTGTGTGGTGACAGTTGCTATGTGGCACTCCATTGTGTGACTACACCATGGTTATCATGCTGCTTCACTGATGGATATTTGAGGTGTTTCTATGTTTATGCTACTACAAATTGTGCTGCTGTGAATATTCTTTTTTTTTTAACATTTTTTATTGATTTATAATCATTTTACAATGTTGTGTCAAATTCCAGTGTTCAGCACAATTTTTCAGTCATTCATGGACATATACACACTCATTGTCACATTTTTTTCTCTGTGAGTTATCATAACATTTTGTGTATAGAATATTCTTTTTTTTTTAATGAGAAATTTCCATTTTGATATAAAAGCGGTCCTGTGCTTGATAATGTCAGTTGGGGAATCACACAGAACAGACTGGATACTAGCATTTAGTAAAATCCAGTTTAAAATTATAGAGCACTTTAAGTATAAAAATAAGACTTTTAATTAAAAAAGAGTATATATTGTAAACCGACTATAACTGAATTAAAAAAAAAAAGAGTATATAGCCCTGGATACATCTACAAAACAATTGAAAAGTGTAACGCAAGGCTACATCCTGTTATGGGGTCCATAAGCCATGGGGCTCCCGAACTTCACAGGGAGTTTGATACTGAATATTTTGAGAACTTTTAAATAATGCAGTTGATCTCCTTCTCAGACAAGACACATTTGAAAGGAGTATTAGTGAGTCTTAACATTCGGAGGCTCTTCTGAAGTGATGGAGTCCTCCTGCCTCTGACGCAGAGGACAGTGGGATTGCCTGAAGGAGAGGACACAGCAGGATGCTATTTGAACAGGTGGGCATCTACCTCCATCCATGAGAGATTTACATTCACTGCGCATGGGGGTTTGAAACCACAGTTGGAATCTTCCTTTTTCAGCCGGCATCTTCTAATGATTCTGAGTATAGTTAAAATGTCCACTTTCCTCCGAAGTGGGCAAGGCTGTGCCGAGCTCCTTCCGCCATTTGGAAGAATCCCCACCCTTGGTCTATCCTGGCCACCACCTGGCCTCCTGGGAAGCGGCCCCCTGGCTGAGAATCCAGTGACTCCAACTCCTCCCTGCTCCAGGACATCGGGGTGCCTGCCTTCACCTGGGGGCAGCCCCCTTCCTGCGCAGCTGCTCCTAATCTCCTGCTCCCAGGAACCTGCAGCTTCTCTGGCTTCCACTGTCGCCACCATGCCGCCCAGGGTGAGGGTGTCCAGACCCGAGTCCACCCGGCCTCTGATCGAACACTCTTGCTTGATTGTATATGCAAGACTGTTCTTTGAGTGCATACCTAGGAATGGAATTGCTGAGTCAAAAATCATTTAATTATGCAATTTTAGGAGTTCTTTTTGAAATCCAGGTAACTTTTATTTAAATTGAAAACAATGCTTGAAACTGCATTTAGAGTCAAAGCCCTTTTGCTTAGAAAAATCATTAAGAAGTATTTCTAGATAAGGCAGAAGTATTTCTAGTTTAACAAGACCAGATTTGACCTTGGACTTTATCCTTTAGACAAATTGTAGAGAATGGAGGAAAAAAAGTGAATTTACAGAAAACAGCAAAACAGTTTTCCAAATTGTTTGTACCATTTATACCCAAACCCAGTAACGTAAAAGAGATCCTGTGAATCTGTATCTTCTTCCCCATTTGTATTGTCAGACTTTTTAATTTTGCCAATCAGAAGGATATAAAGTGGTAACTCATCATGGTCTTGATTTACATTTCCCTCGTAACTAATATTGTTGGATATCTCTTCATGCGTTTGTGGACATATGTAATAGAGCCCTCTTGAGTTCTAGCTGGGCACAGACTACCCAGCTAGAGAGTACGTTTTCCAACCATCCTTTTTTTTTTCTTTTCCATTTTTAAAATTGAAGTATAGTCCGTTTACAATGTTGTGTCAGTTTCTGGTGTACAGCATAATGTTTCAGTCATACATATACATACATATATTCATTTTCATATTCTTTTTTGTTATAGGTTACTACAAGATATTGGATATAGTTCCCTGTGCTATACAGTATAAAATTTCTGTTTATCTATTTTATATATAGCTGTTAGTATCTGCAAATCTCAAACTCCCAATTTATCCCCTTCTACCCCCTTTCCCCCATACATTTGTTTTCTATGTCTATGAGTCTGTTTCTATTTTTGTAAATGAGTCCATTTGTGTCTTTTTAAAAAATGTTCCACAAATGAATGATATCATATGGTATTTTTCTTTCTCTTTCTGTCTTACTTCACTTAGAAGTACATCCATGTTGCTGCAAATGGCATTATTTTAGTCTTTTTTATGGCCGAGTAGTATTCCATTGTATAAATACACAACTTGTTTATCCAGTCATCTGCTGAAGGGTATTTGTTGTTTCAATGTCTTGGCTATTATAAATAGTGCTGCTGTGAACATTGGGGTGCATGTACCTTTACAAATTAGAGCTCCCTCTGGATATATGCCCAGGATTGGGACTGCTGGATCATATGGTAAATCTATTTTTAGTTTTTTGAGGAATCTCCCTACTGTTCTCCATAATGGCTGCACCAAACTACATTCCCACCAACAGTGTAGGAGGGTTCCCTTTTCTCCACATCCTATCCAGCATTTTTCCTTTGTGGACTTTTTAATGATGGCCATTCTGATTGGTATGAGGTGATACCTCATTGTAGGTTTGATTTGCATTTCTCTGATAATTACCAATATTGAGCATTTTTTCATGCGCCTATTTGGCCATTCGTATGTCTTAATTGAAGAATTGCTTATTTAGGTCTTCTGCCCATTTTTGGTTTGGATTGTTTGTGTTTTTTTGTTATTAAGTTGTATGAGCTGTTTATATATTCTGGGAATTAAGCCCTTGTCAGTCTCCAGCCATCCTTGAATTAACTATGACCATGTGATTAAGCTCTGGCCTAAACTAACTCTGTGTAATTGGAGATGGTGTGCTTAGTTTCTAGAAGTATCTTTTATGTGCTCTTCTCATCTTCCACTGTCTTTCCTGCTGGCTGCAGAAGTTATGGCCGGCACTAAGCAGTCATCTTGGACCATGAGGTAGAAGCTATATGTTGAAGATGAAGAAACTACAGAGAAGGCACCTGGTTTATTTTGTCTATACCTGGGCCCAAATCACACTGTCCTAATTACCAGCTTTAAAATAAATCATGATATCTGCCAGAGCAAATATTCCCATTTTCTGTTTCTCCTTTAACAATATCTTGACCAGTCTTGGTCCTTTTAACTATTGGAATTTTGAATCTGTTTGTCAAATGTGCCAGATATTTGAACATGGCCACAGATGCTTTGGCACTCCTCCTCCTGGGAGGTGTTCTATTTACCTTGCCCTTGAATCTGACTAGTCTTAGGGACTCATGGCAGAAGTAGTGACGTGTGACTTCTGAACCTGGATCAGAAGAAGCCTTTCACCAAGCTTCCACCTTGGTCTCTTGGAAAGCTCACTCTCCAGATACTCTCTCAAGTTATTCCCTCTCTGGACACAGCCAACACACTGTGAGACGTCCAGGTCACATGGACGGGTCACTTGCAGGTGCTATAGTCGACAGCCCTAGCTGAGTTTCCAGCCTCCAGCCAGTAGCGCCAGCATCATGGGAGTGAGCCACCTTAGGCAGCCAGCCTAGTCAAGCCTTCAGGTGCCTCCAGCTCTGCAGCCAACACCTACCTGTGACCGGATAAGAGAGTCTTCTATTTAATCTGTGGATCAGTTTGAAGAAAACTGATACCTTTATAATATTGAGTCTTCTGATCCTTAAACATGGTATATCTTCTGTTTATTTAGATGTTCTTTAATGTCTCTCAGTAGTTTATAGTTTTCTCCCTGAAGTTCTGTGCTAGAGACTTATTGTGCCCACATGTATTCAGTTCTTCTCTTTCTTCCAGACACATGGAGGATTATACTTTCCCCCGTTCCCTTCAACTAGGCAAAGCTATGTGGCTAATTTGGCTAATAGGTTGTGGGTGAAATTGACATATGTCCCGTTTGAGCCAGTGTGTTCACTTGCTGGTGTAAGACTCTCCAGCAGCTCTTTTTCTGCCTTGCTGATAGCGGAGGATGCCTCATATCCAGATGGTAGAGCCACAGGACCAAAGCAACCTGGATTACCAAGTTGCCGTATAGATAAATCATTCAGACACATGGCAGATCTTGAATGTCGGGGGGAGGGTATAGCTCAGTGGTAGAGTACCTGCCTGGTATGCACAAGATCCTGGTTTCAATCCCCAGTATCCCCATTAAAAATAAATAAATAAATAAACCTAATTACAGCCCCCCCAAAAAAACAAACAAAAAAAAGAGAGTGAGAAGTCAACTTTTTTTGTGTGTTAAGGTACTGATAAGTGGTTGACTAATAGAACATTTTATATATATTTGGATAGATTTATTCCTAGATACAATTTTGATGGTAAGTAGATAATATCTTTTTATTAATTTTTATTAATATTTTCTGTTTACTCCTGAATTCCATATTTCTATATATTATTTCCTTTATTCTGTTTTATATTTTATGTTGTATTCTAATAGAATATATTTTTGGCATATTAATTTTATACGTAGCAAGCTTCCTAAACTTTCTTGTTGATTTTAATAATTTATCTGTAAATGCTTTTGGAGTTTTACATCTATATTCATGGATGAAATTGGCCTATAATTTTCACTTTTTAGCACCCTTGTCAAATTTTGATAGCATAAAATAATAACTCGTAAAATAGCCTCATATAGTTGAGAAGTGTTCTCT
The DNA here is from genome assembly GCF_048564905.1 of Vicugna pacos. NCBI lineage: Eukaryota > Metazoa > Chordata > Mammalia > Artiodactyla > Camelidae > Vicugna > Vicugna pacos. The sequence continues at coordinate 11,183,787 of NC_132998.1, forward strand.
TCCTTTTCTGGAAGAGTTTATGAGGGAATTATGATTATTTGGTCCTTAATGTTTGTTACATCTTTCTAGTGATGTCAACTAGGCTGTAGCTTTCTTGTTGGGAATATTTTTGGCTACTAATTCAATATTTTTCATGGTAATAGGACTATTCATTATTTTCTTTTTCTTTTTAAGTCAGTTTTGATAAGTTATATTTTCCTAGGAATTGTCCATTTCATCCAAATTTTTTAATATATTGGCATAAAGTTGTTCATAATATCTTCTTTATGAAGGTGACATGTATAGTTAAGTCTCAATTTTTATTGTCATATCAGTAATTTGTGCCTCCTCTTTTTATTTTCTTTAGCAATTTCACCAAAATGTGACAATTTTATTAGTCTTTCCAAGGAACTTTTGATCTTCTCTGTTGCTTGTTTTCTAATTGATTGGTTTCCACTCCTGTCTTTTAAAATGTATTTTCTTCTGCCTCTTTTGGTTTATTTTGCTGTTATTTTTGTAATTTTTTGAGTTATAAATATAGATAATCAATTTTCATCCTTTCTTTTCTTCGAAAATCACCATTTAAGACTTTAAATTCCTGGTAATCACTGATTTAGTTGTTCCATTTTTATATCCTCTTTGACCAGTGAATTATTTTTAAGTATATTTAACTGTTAAACAAATGGAGATTACATTTTTGCTACTGGTTTCTGGCACTATGGTGATACAAAATTTAAAAATATTTATATTAATTGAGATTTGCTTTATGGTTCAGTCTGGTTAAATTTTGCAAAATAGTTCATGTACACTTGAAAAGAATGTGTAGTTTGAAGTTGCTGGGGGCAATAACACATTGAAAATATCTCAGAGGTTTCTGGTTTTCATTGTGCTGTTATGAGTTCAGTTTGTTTCCCTTAAAGCTTGTGTTCTTCTCTTGCTGTCTTCAAAATCTTCTCTTTGTCTTTGGTGTTCTAAAGATTTTTCTTAAATGTAGGTATGGATTTCTTATTGTTTACTTTTCTTTGGATTTTTATTTATCCTGCTTTTTGCACTTGTTGTCTTTTATCAGTTCTGGAAAATTCTCTTCAAGTACTGCTGCTGTCTCATTGTTTCTTTCCTCTCTTTCTGGAACTCCATTCAAACATGTGTTAACTTGATCGTTCTATTACACAGGTCTCTTAACATCTCCTTAAGCTTTTTGGCTCTTTTTTTCTCTGTGTGAGGTAATTTCTTTTGAGCTGTCATTCAGTTTACTAATTCTGTCTTTGGTTGTGTCTAATCTGCTGTTAAATTGTCCATTTAATTATTTTAAAGTTCTGTGCTTTCATACTTTGTGAAATGTGGTAACGTTGTTATCATAGGCTGAACAATAACCACCCCTCCTCCAAAGATGTCCACATTCTAATCCCCAAAACCTGTGACTATGTTACCTTACATAGCAATGGGACTTTACAGATAAGATTAAATTAAGGATTTATAGACTAGGAGATTATCCTGGATTATCTTGCTAATAGTCTTTTTTCCTTATGTGTTTATTTAGTTAGTTTTTTTTTTTTTTTAACTGTGAACTATCTATTTTCCCTGGAAAATTTTGTTGGAAGTTCCTTGACGCTGAGGATGAAGATGTCTTCTTTCAAGGAATGTGAGTTTGCTTCCGCCTGGCACTTAGAGGTACTACCAATTCCACTTTAAATGGAATTCTTGACTTGGAGGGTTTTTTTGATTACCCAAGATAATGTAAACTTGGGCTGCAGATCAGCTGAAGGATGAGCTAGTGGATAGAGGAGATAGAGCCTTTTCATCAGTTTAGTCCTGAGGAGGCTTTCCTTAAAGTCTTCTGGAGGTGACAGTAGGGTGAATTTATTTGGGGTTCAATCTTACATTCAGGGCATACCCTTTGGGTTCATAGCTTTTTAAAGAAATCTATGAAATTCCTCACGTTCATTCTGACAGAGAGAAAAGCTATGGAAATTGAAGCTCAAGGTTGCCAAATTCAATAGCTGTCCTCAGACTAAAGCATCTTCCTTGCTCTGTTTCCCTGAATTCCTGCCTTCCCTTAGATTTTAACCTAATAAATTCTTTCTATCTGGCTAGCTCTTCTATGCTTTTAAAATAATTTGCATTTGTATTTTAACAAGCTTTTTACTGTTTTACTCAGAAAGATCAGTCCAGAGTCCAGCCAGTCATGTTATTGGAAGTAGAATTTCCTCTAATCATAATTAAAAATCAACCTAATAGGAAAATGGGCAAAAGACATGGTAATTAATTCATAGAAGAAATAAAAATGGCCAAAATAAATCAGTGAAAAGAGGTTTCATCTCACAAGTAAGCAGGAAAAGGCAAATTAAAACAATAATAAAATATTACTTTTGGCCCATCAGCTTAGCAAAAATTAAAGATTAATAATATTAAGTGCTTACACTGTTGGAGGAATATAAATTAGTGAAGTATTTTTGGAAAGCATTTTGACAGTAGCTATCAAAATAACAAATGTACAGGCACATTAACCCAGAAATTCTGATTTTAGAAATCTTCCACAAAACAGCACATGTGAACAAAGATAGACTGTATATACATTGCAGCATTATTTATATTAGTAAAAAAAAAAAAAGAAAAGAAAAGAAACAACTTAAATGTTCATCAGTAGAGGGACAGGTTTGAAAAAATATGCATGTGCAGATTTTGCCTCTGTTAAAAAAATAATAGGATGGGGGGGAGGGTATAGCTCAGTGGTAGAGCACATGCTTAGCATGCACAAGGTGCTGGATTCAATCCCCAGCACCTCCATTAAAAAAAATAAATAAATAAAGCTAGTTATATCCCCCCAAAAAAGTTTTAAAAAACCCAGCTTGGCTGCTTACATGTATGTAAATGCATAGAAAAGCCTGAAATAGCAGTTCCCAACACTGACTACACTGTGTAATCACTTGGGGACTCTTGAAAATAGTGATGCTTGGAACCTACCCCAGAGATTCTGAGGTAATTGGTCTGGGTCACAACTTGAGCAACAGGATTTTTTAAATCTCCCCCTGTGATTCTAATGTGCAGCCAAGATTGAGGACTGTTGTAAAGAATGAGGCTCTTTAAAATGCTGACAATGGTTAACTTAAGGAAGGAGACTAGGAAAGAGATGAAAGGGGACCGTCATACTTTGCTTTTTCATGTTTGAATCTTCCACTGGGATCATTACTACTTGATAACAAAAGGGGGAAAGAAAAGAATCAGAAAGACTTCCCTGACTTTATCCTCCTCTTCTTCCTCAACCTCTCCTGTGCACACAGACCATCATGCCTCAGTGCTATCTCTGTACTTCATTCATTCACTCATTCATTCATTCATTTAGTAACTGTTCATTGAAACCTACTTTGTGTCAGGCTCATATTTTGACTCTGGTGCTTTTCAGAGTCAAATGACCTCATTCTTGACTGTCTCCCTCACCTTGGTCATCTCTGTCTCGTGCATCCAGCACAGTGTCGGCCACTCGGGACATGTGAATTTCCTGACCGTCTCTCCTCTGGCCTGAAGAACCCCCCAGCACGATTCAGGAATGACTGGAGAGGGATGAGACTTTTTAACATGTAGTGAGAGATCCCAGGAACATCCAGGTAAAAGGGGATTTCACGTTTTGCTTTTTAAATTCTCTTCCTCCAAGCCTGGCTACCACCAGCTAGTCCAGTGCAGACCACCGCCAGCCTCGTCAAGGGTCCTTCTTCTGCAAGGCCACTCTCAACCAGCAGGTGGCAGCCCTGCGCAGGAATTGGGAGAGTATCCCCACCCCATGAAGTTGGGGCTATAGCAGAAGGCGCTAGGGTCAGGTGCAGAGGCAGGGTCTTGGCAGGGCAGGAGCACGGGGGAGGGTGATGGAGTTCCATTTTTGGCACAAATCACAAAGGATGGAAGAATTATTTTTGTAGATCAGCTTTAGCCAATTTGGCTGGGTACCCAGAAGGTTTGTGAGGTTTCTTTTACCTTCACCCTGGAGCAATGCCCCTTCCAGGTCCTCAGGAGGACTCTATGTCCTTCCCCACCCTCGCCCAGTTCCCCAGCCTGGGTCTTGACCCTTCCTGTGTGTGTCTTTACTGATAGGGATGCTGGTGGGGTGGGGGGAGTGGAGGTTGCTGGTTAATGTGTAAGATAATGGATAACATCCTGGGTGATACAGGTGCATTTCAGTCAGTTACATTTCCTTCTGGAGTCTCCATGTGGCAGTCTTCTGAATTAACAGTGAAGGGAGTGTGCAGGTTATCCTCCTTTTGGTCTCTGAGCTGCTGGGGTCTGACAGGAGTTCACCAGAATGCTCTTTTCTTGCCATTCCAATTTCTCTTCAGCCCTGTTCTCTTCACTGCCTTCTGTTTGTCTTCTGTCTGGTTTCAACTTTTCTCCATCTTTGCAAGTTTTGATCTTTCTCCTCTCACTGTCTGGATCTTTCTATCTTTCTATCCTTCTAACTCTCTCTCTTAAGCCCTGATAATATGCGCTATCTGGAGCACCAGCTTGATTCTCTCTCTGTCTTGGTCTCTGACTGTCATGCCATATCTCCAGCCATCTAATCCTCTGGTCTGGGGTTTGCAGGAGTCTTGAGTGGAATTCAATCAGAAAAAAAGGGAGGGGTTTGGGGAGAGGGCAGTGGCAAATCTGCAGAGAGAGAGAGCTCAGCAAACTCTTGGGTCCAGTTTGGAGCCAAAAGTCCTGTCTTCTCATCCTCTTCCTTTCTCTCAGGATCTTCTTCCAGCATGACCCCCCTACTTCCCCTGTACAGGCTTGGTGGCAGGTACAGCTGGGGCCAGCGGTCAGTAGGGAAACAGGCCAACCCAGTTTAAGGACTAGACATGGGATGGGACCCAGCAGGGTGGGGTGGAGAATGGAGGAGGTGGCCTCTGACCCCAGCTCTGGCCCCTTCTGGGGGTCCCATGTGACCTGACATAGGTCATGCCCCCTCCTCCCCAACCACGATCTACATCACAAAACCCACAGCTCGTAACTCAGTGCCAGCCAAGGAAGTCTGGGATTGATTTAGGGCCCCCTCTGACCAGTTCACCCCCACTGAACTATGGCCCCTGGGGTGGGGGGTGGGGATGAGGGTCATGGGTGAAGTTCAGGCAGGGGGGGTCCTGCCCACCACTCCATCATACCTGTTGCACTCTCGGTGGATTTGTGGGGGGTGAGGTCCAAGAACAGGAGTTCAAGTTTCTCACTGGCCAGCCCATTCCCTCTGGCTCAGCTCAGGGCCATGCCAAAGGAGCAGTATCCACAGTTTAGTAGTCGCTCATGGATAGCATCCTCAGGATTCAGGCCCCAGGCATCTTACAAAGCCAAGAGAGCCTCCTTACCCACCCAGAGGGCAGTCAAGTTGGTCCTAAGTAAGCCCCTCTGCCCATCACCAACCTGTTACATTGAGCTGCTCAGAGCCAGCTCTCCCTGGCCTGGGGTTCCACAGTCCACCACCCATTACATGTATATTTCTCCAGGAGTGTTTCATGTTGTTGGTTTCCATCTATCCACCATTCCCTTCTGGACATATCACTGAAGAATCTCTTCCACTTGGAATGTTTTCAAACTTTTTTGACTATTTTCCACAATAAATACATCTACCTCCAGCCCCAGGACAGATGAAAATATATATAACTAAAGGCAAATTTTTACAAAATTTTGTACTGCACTGTGATGTTTTCTACTCCATTCTATTTTGCTGTAAGGAAAAAAAAAAGTTTTAGCAATAACCTAACAACAAAAGGAGTGACACTTAACAGTTTATAAGTAACCTCTTACAGTTTTATACCTTCATAAGTTTTAAAGCCTATTTTATAAACCGAAAAATCCACATCATCTTCATAAATGCCAGTGAAAAGGTAAGGCACGGTTCTTTCATTGACCCATTTTATAGATGAAGAAACACAGACTCTGAGAGATTAGTAGACCTGCCTGAGATCACCCAGCGGGTGCGGGGCAAGGATGGGCTTTTGAGCCAGGTCTTTCCTGTGTTGGTTTGTAGTCCCCTGTTCCCTGTGGCTTCTCTCTCTCCCTCTCCTCTACCCTCCCAGTTGATAGCATTGTCTCTTTCCAGTTTGAAGGCCATCCCCTTTCCAGGGGAAGATGAAGGGACAGAACAGCTGAATAATTCTGTTTTGCATGTCATCTGTTAACCCTGCACCATCTGCCAATTCCACTGTCAGCGCAGACCCTCTCTCCCTGAGAGGCCGGTGTGGGGGAGGAGGCTGTTTTCCTGGAGTCTGGACCTTCAGACCCCCCTCACCAAGGAGCTCAGAATACCCACAAAAAGCTCATTTTTCTGCTCAAAACCAACAGCAGTGAACTAGAATTTCAGGGCGTGTAAAGGAGTGGAGCAAGATGGGAGGAAGGACTTTCTGATGGCAGAAAGATAAAACAATAGGCTCCCCCCTCCCCCACTCTCAGGGGCTCTGCGGTCTTCACACCCCTCACACCTCCACCTTGCTGAGGCTCCAGAGCTGCTGGGAGGGTGAGCAGATCTGAGCAGCAGGAGCCCTGCAAGCCACTCCGGGTGAAGGTAAAGTCAGTCCATCTTACAGGGAGCTGGGGCAGATTTATGGGGCCTCGGGTGTGGCCGGCTGTTACTCAGCCTCTGACTTTTTCATTCCCCAGCCTCCTCACCCACCCCGCCTCCTCCCCAAGAAGGCCTTTGTGCAGGACAATGAGGAATCTATAAATTCCGGGGGACAGGGATGTGGGGGAGGGGAGCACCAGTGACTTCAGCTGGGCATAGATAGCAAAGGGGGGCCTCCGTGGACCTGCCACATCTCATCTGATCCATCTCCACACTGGCGCCCAGAGAGAAAGGTGGGCCAAGCCTTACCATTGTCTTTTACGATGAAGAAATTGAAGCCCAGAGACAGAGAGTGTCTCTAGTCCCTGTTTTGTTCACCCTATCTTTGAGTCCAGGTGTCTACACATCACTGTATTTATTTATTCTCTCTCATACTTAACCCCTTGTCATTCTCATTCACTCAACAAACACTCGCTGAGTACTAACCGTGCCAGGCCAACGACAGGGGATGCAACGATTGGCAGCTCCTGGCCTGCCCTGGAGGGGCACACAGCAGAGGAATGTGACTCAGCAGGGCCAAAGTGTAGCTCTCATCCCAGTTTTCAGGCTGACAACCTGCACCTGATCTCTTTCCTCAGGAAGCCCTCTGCAGCGGATGGTGCACTTCCAGGAGCAGTTATGAATGTAATCCCGTGGCGGGCTCTGGGAGTTAGGAACTGTGTAAGCCTCCCCTGACACTTTGCAGATGCGGCCCTGAGAAGGGAAGTGGTTGTCCAGGATCACCCCTTCGTGGGGAACGGAACAGCAGGACCCACGCCCCTGCCTCCACATAACAGCTGCAACCCTGAGTGCTGTGGGACCCAGAGCAAGGCCGTGGGCTGTGGCCTAAACCTCCTCTTCTGTCCACCGGCCCAAACCAGCCCTGTGTCCCACGCAGACCCTTCCTTGGTGCTCTGTCCTCCTGTTCTGTTCCACCTTCCTACAGGAGTTATTCGATGCCCCAGGCTCAGCCATATATTTACTCATCTCACCCATCTATTGTACAGTAACAATGAATTGAATGCTTATGATGCACGTGTGTGTTTGCTGACCGATCACAGATAGCACACTGTGTATGTGTCGGTGTGTCTCTGCTTGTAAACTGAGATTAGTATGCACTTTGTTACACAAATTAAATGACTTAATGCCTGGCACATAGTAAATGCTCAATAAATGTCAGCTGCTAAGATTATTGTTACTGGGAACCACAGGCCTGCCTACAAAAATGAGGCATTTGGGTGAACACAGGTGAATACTGGGATTTGCAGTAGCCCCATTAGAGTTGAGCAGATGGACCAGTGTCCAGTTCATTTCCCAGGGACTCCCGCATTCCTGAAATGTATGGAGATGTTGAGCACCGTCTGGGTTTGTGCCGGGCATTATGCTAGCAGAGAACAAGATCCCTGAATTCATGAAGGGGGAATTCTGGTAGGTGGAACAGACCACAAGCCAAGTGAATGAAGAAGGTGAAAGTGGTACTTCCAGTGGAAGACACAGGTAAGGGTAAGCAACGCAGTACATCCGGCACATGGGTGTGGGGCTGCTTTAGTATTGTGATGAGGGCTGATGGGGAGGTGACATCCCTCTGAAAGATCTGGGCAGAGTGTTCTGGGCAAAGGGACTGGTGGGGAAAAGTTTGTCAAGTTCAAAGAATAGAAAAGCAGCCCGTGTGACCAGCTTCTGGGCAGAGGGGAGAATGATGGAGGAGAGGTCAGCATACACAGGGACCAAAGTGAGAAGCTGGGGCTCTCTTCCAAGGGAAGTCATGGGAGATTGTTAAGCAGGGAGTGACATGCTCTGATTTTTTTTTTTTCTGATTTGTATTTTTAACTGCCCTCTGGCAGCTGTGGGAATTGACTGTTGGGGAGCCAGGAGAGCGGACAGGATCCTCTGCAGCTGTGCAAGGAAGTGGTAGTAATAGGGGCTTGCATGCTGGAGGGGGTGGGGAGCAGGGGCTGATCCAAGATATATCTTAGAGACAGAAAGAACTAATTTGGCTAATGGATTGGACAACAAGGAAAGGATGGGAGAGGAATTTGAGAAGAGAGAAAGGGCCAAGGGAAGCCCAGTTTGTAGAGCTGTCTGTGTCCTGGGTCTTGAGAGTCCTCTTGCCCTCATTGGCCCTTCCGCTGCCCCCACAGAGGCCAGTCTAGCTATTTGCTCTCCTCCACTCTACAGTCAGCAGCCCGAAAGCAGAGACAGTCCAGGCTTGCACCTTCTGGCTCTTTGAGAGAAAAGGTGTCCCTTGCCTTCCTTTAAAGTCAACACCTGCCAAGGTCCAAGGCTTAAATTTCAGACCCCATTCACTCCCTCCGCCCTTGTTCAGATCACAACCTGCACAACCGTCCAGCTCACCTCTCCCCAGCCTGGACCCCTGGCCCAATCTGAAAATCCTCGGAGCTCTGAGACCTACAGGCGCGGGGACTTGTTGGCACAGCGGCTTGAAACGACGCAGGGCGGGAGGGGGTAGGGAGGAACTGGCCTTTTCTAAGAGGATCTCCCAGCCCCGCTCCCGGGCGCTCGCCCCCACCCCGCTCCGAGCCCGGCGAAGGCTGCCGCCCCTCCCGCCCAGGAAAGCTCGAGAAGCCGATCTTCCGGCCTCGGGCTACGGGCGGGGGAGGGTCCGAGCGGTAATTGCTGCCATCTGCTCCCTCCTCCCCACCCCCCGCCCCGAGCCTGGGGGAGGGGCTGAGGTGTGCCCCTCTTAACGCGCACCCGGGGCAGCGGAGGGCTGGAGCTCCGGGGTGACCCGCAAACCGGCCTGGGCGAGTGCTGGGGGGCACCGAGAGCGCCCCCACACGCCTTTCTTTGGCTGGGGACGGGGATCCCCTGCTGGAATCACGCAGCTTTACAAGACGCAGGATCCCAGCGTTCAGGTTCTGCTCCTCGTGGGGTCGGGACTTGTGAAGCATCCTGGGGGCTGTCCCTTCTCAACTCACTGACTCACGCACTGGGCCGTGGTTAACGCTTGCTTTGCGATATTGACGCATCGATCTCTGGACAGGACGGATGTGACTGGTGTGGGTGGGAGGGGAGGGTGAGGAACCCAAGGCAGAGCCCTGGAACCCGCGCGGAGGAGGCAGGGCAGCTGGAGACAGAACTTGACTCTCAGGCGCCTGCCTCTCTCAGGCTGGGCTGAAATTCCCGGCCAGTTACCCCTCAAGGGTGGGGGATCTTGAATAGGTTCCTTCTGGCTCAGAGCTGTTTCCTCCTCTGTAAAATGGGGATACTCCAGTGACTAGTTTTTGGGTGATTCCACAGAGGGCTAGTTGGTAGCCCTGGGGAGACCAGGGACATCAGACCTTGGGGAGCCTTGGGGAACCCCTGGGGCAGGGGGAGTGATGACAGGAGTTGACTGGGCCCTGTGGGGAGTGCTGTGACAGCTGGGACCCTGAGGAGGCAGAGACTGTGCTGGGAAAGAGGGCGGGTTGGCTAGGGACAGGAGGCGGGAAACAGGTAATGGGAGCAGCCTCACTGGTTTCAAGCCTGTCTCCTGGGGTCTCTGCCACCAGCTTCAGGCAGTAAGGATGTTGTCTGTTTGATCTCTCTATCCTAGTACTGATAGCAGCTCTAGGGGCACTAGGTGTGCTCACAGGGCAGAGGAGGGAACCAGTGCCCAAATGCTTACATATCTTCACAACCCCCCGCCCAGGGGTCTAAACAATCCCCCAGGTGCAGAAGCACAGGATCCTGAGTGAGATTAGGCTCCCGGATACATCAAGCCCCTGCCCCACCTGCTCATGCCCAGGTTCCCAGGTGACATAGGCGTCCTTCCTGCTTAGGATCCAGGACCTCACCTTGCGGCACAGAATGCCTGCCACCTCCCCTCCTGCAGCCTTGCCAACTCCAACAAACCTGCGTTTGCCACTGAGGCCATCTCCAGAGTGGTGGAGCTACAGCCTCCCTACCAGCAACCGTCCCCACCACTAACGTAATGGCCTGATTCCTCAACACAGGTGAGCCCTGGAGATGCCTGGCAGGCCTCCTCTCAGCCCTGGAGTGGCTCTCAGTGCAGGGCAGGGGAGGGATGCAGTGTGAGACATTCTAGAATCATAAGGACCATTGGACAACCTGATGGTGCTACCCTCTGGAGTCATCAGGAGGATACCACAGAGTCAGTGGCTTCTGGGTTGGGGCTTGACGGAGAAGTAGAAGTTCATGGGACAGGAGGAACAGCATGTGCAAAGACTTGGGAGTGTGAGGGTAGTGATGGGTCTGGAGCAGGAGGAGCTGACTGGGTTGGTATGTGAAAGGAGGCGGAAGAGACATACCTTAGACTTGAGTTTGTTGTAGCAAATTGAAGAGTCAGCACAGGGAGGGACAGACAAGAATATAAATAGCTGGAAGGAGTGAAGCTGATAGGAAGTAAGATTAAAAAAAAGGTCAGTGCCAGCCCAGTGATTAAAAAGGCCATTCATTCATCTGGCCCTCAGACCTGGGAGACAATAGGGACAGGTGGGGACTGTGGTGCTCAAGTAAACCCCAGGGATCCCCTCTGAAGGCCACAGTTATTACTCAGCTCTGGCCAGTCATTGTCATGCTGGTATGTGAACTTACAGTTGTCAGCTATTTTCAAGAAAAATTAGAAATGTAGATCTTTATATGTTGCCTCCTGGTTTTCAAAAATTGATTACTGTGTTTAAAACCTTTGAAATGGTGTGTGTGTCTAAAACACATAGCACAGATATCTCTGAGGATGCAAACAGCGATGGCTGCAGAGTTGCTGGAAAGCTGTTGGAAGTTTTGTAAGAGAGAAATGATCTGAATACCAGGCCTGGGTTTTAGGACGCCCACTCAGAGGCATTATGGAGGAAAGGCCTGGTCAGTGGGAGGCAGTTGCAAGTGTCAGGGACCAGAGGAGCTGAGACCTGAACAAAAGCAGCTGACCTGGAGTGGAGGGAAGGCCCCAAGCATAGTGTAGGGGTCTTCAGGGATTAGCCTTCCCTGAGGGGTTAGAAGTTTGTCTCCTATCCCTTTGTCCTCTTTAAGGCATTGCAAAAGCATCATCTCATTGGTGGGGGGTGCACTCGGAGTGGGTTGCCCCAGAAAATCCCCAAGGTTGCACTCTGGCAGGCCACTGGGAAGAACTGGGTAAAAGACATTCCAAACAGCCCCAAGAGGGAGGGGCTGGGTTGGGGGAGGGGCTCAGGAATCCGCCTGGCCTTCAGGAAGACCCCAGCCAGCCCTAATGGGAACCACACGTGGAGTGAGCTGGAATCCCGGATTGCCTGTGACGTCTGGCTTTGGAATCGGACACTTGGCTCAGGTCACTCTTGACCCGCTGAAGTCTGAGGCCTCCCAGCCGCAGCTCCCTTCCTAATCGCTGCCAGACATATTCTGCCCTACATCCAGCTCTGGGCCCTGCCTGGGTTCTGGAGAGGAGTAGGGGTTCTCAGACAAGAATTCTAGGCTTCTTCCTGGCCCAAGGTTGGGAACAGTAGATTAAGAAGTACTTCCCAGTGTCCCCCAAAACAGTGTGCCCTGAACTTCACACCCCTCCTGAACCCCTGAGCTGCTTCTGTCCTGGTAGAAACTGGTGCCCTTGGCCTCCATCCCTCCCCTGCAGTGTCTGTGAGGTACTCTGTGGCTCTGGCAGTCTTAGCCTCCACCAGGCCCCACAGGGTTAATTTCTTGCAGGACCTCAGGCACCAGGAGCAGGGAGCAGTCCAAAGGGCAGGGAAAGAGCCCTGTGACCAGGTGATTTGCTTTGAGGAGTCTCTAAAAACAAGGGAGGGGAACAGGTTTCCCCTAGTATATTTGGTATGCTCTGTTTTCCCCTTAACTCATCCACCTCCTGGCCCACGGACTTGAGCTGTGTCACAAGATGTCTCAATACAACATGGAGGGTCTAGAAAAACACCCAGTCCTTATTTGAGTGGCTCACTCCAGCCTTTGGGCCATGGCTATCATTACACCTGCTAAACCCTCTTCATAAACCTCCAACTATAGTGTATATGTTTGTGTCGGGTGGTGGGGTAGAAGTGGGATGTACTTCCTACTCCATCCAGGACCCTCCCAGTGGGCCCCTACAGGCACTCAGGCTCAGCCCCCCTCCCCCTGGGTGCCCTCCTTGAGAACTTGCAGGCAGCCTGCTCAGCATCTGGCCAGAGGCCCAGGAGCTTGGACAGGCTGCATTCCTGGGGGAAGGGGAGAGGAGAGGAGGACTGCACAGAGTTGTCTCCGCCCTTCCAGCACAGACCCCATGCTGCCCAGCCTGGAGCTCTCTCCAGCCTGCTGAAGATGGCCAGAATAGTGCCAACAAAGTCACTGGCAAAGGCAGCAGGGCCAGACCTAGGGGCCTCCCTGGCCTCAGCTAAGGATGAAGCCATCTATGCTTTGGAGATATTCCACTCCTGGGGGGACCAAAGTTTCCAGCATTGACAAGGGGCCACAATGGGCACCGGGTAAGAGGTCCATGGAGTGAGGTGACCAGGCATGGAGGGGATACAGCCCCTAGGCATAACTTAAAACCACGCTCCTACAGGGCAGCTCAGCCTCCTGGGAGTCTCTAGAGAGGACTTAAGGACTTCCAGAGAGAAATCAGGCCCAACAGAATGGAAATCAGGCAGCTGTTGTAGGAGGTGAGAGTGCTGGGGAGGAACAGGGACTTCCTCTGGAGCTGTAGATTCGGGTAGTTCCTCGAACCCACTCCATCCCCATCCCCCAGCATGGTTTCGGGAAGCTCTCCCAATGAATATTTAATAGCTCAGCGCTGGGCCTGATTGAATTTTAATGCTGGCGACCTGAGCCCGGAGCCGAGTCCAGGCAATTAGTCAGGAGCCATTAACGCTGACGGAGCTGATTTATGGGCGGGACCCGGCCGGTGTGGGGGAGCCCAAGCAGCCGGGAGGCTCCGGATTGGACGGACAAAGTCTCGGCGACAGCCAATCCCTACAGCTGTCTTGGCTTGCTTTGCATCTAATTTGCATAGCACTCCCGCGTGGGCCAACCTGGCCGTGGGGAAACCCAAGGGTAGGGGCGTCTGGCTGAGAGCTTGACAGAGACTTGGCCCTCCTCCTGGGTCCCAACTGGCATTTATGCGTAGCTATGAGAATCTCTCTAAGTTTTGCATGTGGGATTCCATCAGATACTCCCGCTGTTTAAAGGGCCTGCCTCCAAATCTTGGTAGGGCCCAGTCCTGGGGGGAAATTCCAAAAGAGGAGGAGGGGAGCAGTGACTAGGGCCAACCTGGGAACTCTGGGCAAAGCTGCTGGGTCTCACAGGACCTAGCAGAGGACCCTGGGTTACTACAGACAGGAGGCTTATGGAGCCTTTACTGTGCACCAAGCACTGCGATCCCACGCGTTCCATGGCTCTCCCAGCTCCCTGATTCGCCTCCCCTTCTCGCTCCCACTCACTCCTTTGTCTCTCAGAGGGGCACTGATGGGGGTGGGGGGGGTGGATTTTCAGGGTGCTGGATTATGCCTCAGAGGGCTGGGAATGAATCCAAGGGGCTCTAGGAGGAGATAGCCCTCCTCCCCTCCCTATCCCACATCCCCCTGACCTATGTGAATGAGCCGGGACTCAGCCTGGAGTGCTCTATTGAACTATGCCCGACCCCTTAAATCGTAGGTCAAGGATTTAGCTGGCCTGTCTGCTGCCACTCTGGCAGGTGGCCTCCTCCTCACCAGCCCCCACCGCTGTCCAAGCTTTCAACCACTAAGGATGTGATGGAGAGCGGGCATCCTTCCTTTACTGGGCAAGCATCCCCAGGGGTCCAGGTCTTATCTGAGCTAGAGAGGTCTTTACTGAGGGAGGGGGCAATGGAAGGGAGTGGATAGAGCTCCGGACTGAGAAGCCAGCCCCTACAGGGAGGCTTGTGGAGTGGTTGGCAGGGAAGGGGGAGGCATGAGTCAAGGAAGGCTTCCTGGAAGAGGGAGAGCAGAGTAGAGCCTGGAAGGAAGGGAGGGACAGGCCAAAGATAAAGAAAAGGAGAGGAAATCGTCTGCAGGGAAACACCCTGATTGAATCAGGAGAAGGTGAAGTGTAAGCTCAAAGATCAGACTTGCATGTTCTAGACCTTCCTGTGAATGAAGTCATATTATATATACTCTTTTGTGTCTGACTCTTTTGCTTCAGATGATGTTTTTGAGATTCATCCATTTCATTGCGTGTATTGGCAGTTCATTTTTATCACTGAGTAGGATTCCGTTCTATGGATATTGCACCGCATTGCATTCTCTTCTTTTCTGCCACCTTTGTCATGTTGGTTTTCATCCTTGTACCCTAACTTCTCTTAAAACTGCAAGATGGCTCTGCGGTTCCAGGTATCACATGCAGACAACATTCAGAGACCAAGAAAACACTGTTTCTCCTTTGGCCTCTGAGAAGCCTTTTCAGAAGTCTCCCAAAGAACGTCGCCACATGTGTCATAGGCCAGAATCATATTACATGTCCATTCTTGAACCAGATATTGGCAGAGGGAATGGAATAGGTGTCTCAGACTAACCCAGATTCACCCCTGGGCCTGGGGAGGGGCTCGGCCTCCCCTGAAGAACATGGAGGTCTGGTCCCTGAACAAAGTCAAGGTCTTGTTAAGCAAGAAAGGGGGACAAGGGTTGTTGGTCAATAATCAGTGGTGAGTGAATCCTGATGCCCCTACATCAATCCTAGTAATCCTGTCCCCCTGACCAGGGATTGGTTTAAGCATGAGGACTGTGGGAGACACTGATTGTAGCCTCCTAACGTTCATTCTCCTGTTTTCTTCCTTAATAATAGTCACATTTTATTTAGGGTGACACAGTGCCCTGCTCAAAAATGTTTCTAGCTTTTCTTGCAGCTAGATGTGGCTGTGTGACCAAGTTCTGACCAATAAGATGTAAATAGAAATGCTCTTAGAACATCTGAGAAGGTTGCTTAAGGTTGCTGACTCTGCTGAGGAACAACCTTTGGCCCTTCTGTTTTTGCTCCTTCTGGTCTACAATGTGGATCTGATGGCTGGAATTCCAGCAGCTATTTTGGAACACGAGGTGCATTTGAGAATGAAATCACATGAGATAGGTGGCGCCTGAGTCTCCAATGACACTGAAACTATGGAGACAGCACACCAGCACCACCTAGGTTCAGACTTCTTTTATATGAGAAAGAATAAACTTCAATCTTATTTAAATTGCTCTGAGTTTTGCCAACATATGCAAGGGACGAACACAGGCAGGAACAATTTCCACTCAAGGAGACAAGAGGGAAAATCTGGATATCTCTGGGAAAGGCTTCTTTGCTCTTAAAAGGAGACACCTGAGAGGAAGAGTTGTGCCCACAGGGGATGACTGGAACTTAATTCAGGCATTTTATGACTTGAGGGGAACCATGCAGGGACCCAGCAGATATACTGAGGGTGTTAGATGTAAAGATGGAAGGGACCTGGGTCCCTTAAAGAAGGTGTGAGTCTCTGAATACATCAACTCTGGAGCCACCGTTTCTCAGAGTTATGTAAAATACTGTATATTTGATCAATTCTCAAATGCACATTGGGTCACATTATAACATTTCTGAAATCAGTATACGTCTTCCCATCAACAGCATGTTAACCGGCTGCCAGCCAGACAGCAGTTGTGCTTAGCTGTCCTTCCTGCCCATGTACAAATTTTGGTGACCTTCCTGGTGTCACGACAGGACAACTATAACGCTATGATGTTTCATTCCACAAACCATGTAAGGACTTTGAGTTCTGACTGATATCTAGATATTGTTATCGACTAGCTGACAAGATCATCTGCCAGCATTAACACTTCCAGAATGGATGTCAGAGGTTTATGGAGGATCCCCAGGGTAACAATGGCCCCAGTAGTCCTCACCTTCTGCTAGGCACAACTCTGTGTAGTCCCATCCCACAGCATTCTGGGCTGGTCTTTGTGACTAGGGCAGAAATCATGATACTAGGCCACCTCTGATATTAGGTTATAAAAAGACTGTGGCTTCTGCCTTGAATGATTGACTGTGCTCTCTCTGGGATCAGTGCTGTCAGGGAAGCCATCTGCCATGTCATGAAGACAGTTAGGTGGCCTGTGGAGAGGCCCACATCATGCAGAAATGAGGTAGCCAGCCAGCAGCCAGCAGCCAGCTAAGACCTGAGGTCTGCCAACAGCCATGTGCCTGAACTGGGATTCTGCTGCCCACAGCTTGAATGAGAGCTCATAAGAGACCCTGAGCCAGAACCACTTGGCTAAACCACTCCTGGATTCCTGACCCATAGAAACTATAATGTAATAAATGTTTGTTGCCTTCAGCTGCTAAGATTTGGGGTAATTTTTTAAACAGGAAAAGATAATTTAGTAGAGCTGTCTTTTAAGCTATTATCACCAATCCTTGAATCAGCCCTGATGATGAGTCCATGTGGAAAAACACAGACACTGACAGCTCAAAGTTGAAAAGTGATTCCAGGAATCAGACTCTGAATGTGATAAAGTTTAAAGAAAATCTTAACCAATTTATTTCACTCTTGTTTTCCTTGTTATACACGTGCAAGAGTAATTTATGTTACAAAATATATTTCCGTGTAAGTCCAAAAGAACTTTTAAAATAAATATAAAATAAAAATTCTCAGTGATAAGAAATCATTGTGTCAGTTTAATTGGCAGAGCTTTTTCTTTCTAATGGTAAAGTAACAGTGCTTCTTAACATCAGTGGCATCTAAATTGGATGAAATATGATCGAGCATTTTCCTTATCGTACAAGCCACTGTGAGGAGAGTTTTCTGGTACTTGCAGCAGAGGGTTTGTAACGGGAGTATAAAAGAGGGTAGAGGAGGAGGCAAATGAGAAACAGAACAGGGGTATGAGGGAGAGTGGGAGGAAGCTGGACAGGGGTCTGTGGTAAACAGTTCAAAAATATTTACAGGAAACCCATATTGCTCGCGGGTTCAGTGTTAGTACTGATTCTTCAATGGGTTATTAAGAGCCTGGAATCCTGTGTCACCCATGGTGCCTAACATTGGAAACACTTGCATTTTCCAAACAAAAGTGAAGCTGTGTGACCTGACACAAGAATTTTCTTGTATTTTAAATTTTATTTGCCCCCCCCCCCGCCAAAGCCTTTACAGTTTTACAGCTTTATGGCTGATACAAGGGCAAGTGGAAACATGCAAGAGGGAGGCTGCCTTGAGACATCAGTTGCCCCTCAATCCCAGAGATGTGGCCAGTTGTTGGCAAAATGTCCAGGGTCTAAAATCTGGACTAGGCATGAGAGGGGCCTGGGGTTGGAAATTCAGTTAGCTTTAAAGTTCGGGGTGGGGGGGTATAGCTCAAGTGGTAGAGTGCATGCTTAGCATGCATGTGAGGTCCTGGGTTCAATCCCCAGTATCTCCTCTAAAAAAATAAACCTAGTTACCTTACCCCTAAAGTAAAAAAAGTAATACAATAATAAATAAATATTTTTTTTTAAAAAAGGAAGTTCATAAAGTTCAGTGTGAATCACAATTGGTAGACTTGAACGAATCAGCCTTTTTTTCATGAGCGTCTTCTCATCCTTCCTCAGGAAATCCCCGTGAGGGCTCGGTATGTGTCTTCAGCCCACTTTACAGATGCGGAAGCTGAGTGTCTCTGGGAATGTCAAATTCACAGGGTAAAGAGCAGACCAAGATTTGAACTCAGGTAATCTGGTCCCAGAACCTATGCGCGATTTAGTCACTGCCTTAAGGCATTTTAAATCTGCGGGGAATTTAGTAACCACTGAATCCAAGCCTCTAATTTTACAGTTGAGGAAGCAGGGGCTTACAGAGAGCAGGGCTTTTTGCCCAAGATCCTCAGCGAAGGGGTGGCTGGGGCGGGACTCAGGCAGGGGCGTGTGGATTAGAGTTGGTAAAGGAGTTGCGGGGGGCGGGTGTAGGCACGCAGAAGCACTGCCCCTCCCCACCCCGCCCCCAGTGCAAGGCGCCCCTTCTTTCCATTTTGGGAACGGGTTCAACTTGGTGGGGGGGGGGGTGGACTTGGGAAGCCACCCGGCCTCCTTCATTCTCGGGATTCCCTGAGGCAGCCATTGTCCCGGGAGGAATGTTCGGCCGGCAGCCCCGAGGGGCGGGGCCTCTTTCTGTCCCCCGGACAAGCCTGCTTTGTGCTGGCCACCCAGGGCCCCTCCTGGCCTTCACCAGGCAGGCCTCTGAGCATTTTTCAGGGCTTCCCGGCCAGGTCGCTCGAGGATGAAGCTACTGGGAAATGCGTGGGCCTTGGGAGATGCACCGGGTCCTGAAACGCCAGTCTGGGAGGGCTGCCTGGAGGAGATGTGAGGGCACAGCCCGGAGGCCTGGGCTAGTGGCTCTTCAAAGCTAAAAATATGCATTCCCAGCCTCTCATTACTAGGATTTTTATCCTAATTAGACATATGCACAAAGGTGGCTGTTACAAGACTGTTCATGAAGCTTTTATTTCTTGAAAAAAAAATCGACAACAAAGGAGACTTGTTAAATTAATTCTTACATGTCCATATTGTGGAATACTAAACCGTCATAAAAATTATGTGGTACAGATAAACAACAAGGATTTACTGTATAGCACAGGGAACTATATTCAATATCTTCTACTAAACTGTAATGGAAAAGAATAGAAAAATGAATATAGATAGATACATATACACATATAACCAAATCACATTGCTGTACACCTGAAACTAACACAATACTATAAATCAACTATACTTCAATAAAAAAAATTATGTGGTATAAATGTATTTATAGACAGGAAAAGATATTCAAAATACTTGTCTATTGAGAAAAGCAGATTACAAAATCGTGTGGCAATCTCTCTCTATACATCAATAGCTAGAAAAATATGTCTTACTCTAAAGTCTTACCAGTGGTTATCTCTGGATGTAGGATTAAGGGTGTTTGATTTGTAAAAAAAAAAAAATTGTTTTGTGCTTATCTATATTTTCTAATTTTAAAAGGCACTTTGAAAAGGTGTTTCACTTGTGTAACAAAGTATTATGTGTGTGTGGATCCAACTGCCTGCTGTTCTGGGCTGAGTGTTGCCCACAGGAAAAGGTTCTCCAACTCTCAGAGGGTAGGCAGGGACAGCTGTTCAGGCATCAGAAAAACGAGCAGGGAGCGTCAGACAGGCAACATGCCTGAGCCCAATAATAATGAGTCCAGCAAGTCACTTAGCACTTCACAGAGCGCTTCCACACACACTGTCTTATTTGAATCCCACCATAACCCTCTCAGGACACATCATCTCCCTTTTACAGGTGAGGAGCCAGGCTCAAGCAGCTAAGTGCCCCCCACTCTTTGGGGCAGCAGCAGGAAAGTGGGGGAGATAGGAGTGGACCCGGAGTCTCCCATCTTCAACCACTGTGCCCCACTGCCTCCCCACTCGTGTCCATCGCAGCATCTTGCATTTGATCGTCCACCTGTCCCTCTCCTCTGACTATGAGTTTCTCTAGGAAGCACTGGGGTCTTATTCAAGTCACTGTTCCCAGAGATTTGGGCACTCAGGCATCAGTACACACTATTGAATGAATGAACATTCAAATCTGGAGCCCTGGAGGCAGGTCTTGGTGTTCCACAAACCTTTTCTTTGTAGCCTGTATTTTTTTTTATACTTGTATTTTCTGTGTTTATTTCCCCTTTGTTCTTTAATATTAGCAAAGCCTTTTGGGAAATGGCTGACAGCAAGAGTTGTTGTGGGAACAGCTCTCTGTCTGGATCTGAACCAAAGCTTTAAAAAGGCTTCCCACTCCCCACTACACACCAGTAACTGGAGGCAGCCACCCTGGAGACCAAGGGCACAGAGGAGAGGCTCTTGGTCAACTCTCCTCCCTGCCTGGGGGAAGGGTTTCTTTCTATCCAGGACCAATGCTTGGAAAGGATGAGGCTCCACACACTGAGACACACCCTCCCAGACCCCAGACCCAGAGAGTTGGAGGTTATAGGGGCTGGGCCAATCAGGGAAGGCATCCTGAAGGAGAGACCTGGGAGGCTGGCTTAGGAAGGGGAGGAGGCCAGGGCAGAAAATCAGGGAACATGCCTGGGCAGTTGGGCGCTGGATGATTTAAGTACAACCAGATGTGCTGGGAATCTCCTGTCAGGCCCTGCGCCAGTGAGGGCAGTGTGGGGGTGGGGAGATCTCTGAGCCACTTGGGTTTCTGCCTTGGGTTTGTAAGCTTTAGGGAAGGGAGAAGCCCAGTGTGGTTCTAGAAGTGCTGGCATGTGGAGTGAGCTAGGCAGGCTTGGGCGGACTCTTCTGCCTTCAGACAGGATATAGGAAGGGAAGGGTTCTTCTAGGCAGCAGGGTATTGGGCTCAACCCATGGAACCTAGAAAACCAGATTAAGAGAGCTCTGGGGTAAAGGCTACCAGCTCTGCTGGGAGTAGGGGATAGCTCAGGAAGACTTTAGAGAAGAGGACATATCTGAGTTGGGTTTTGAAGAATGAACAGGAGTTCCCCAGGCAGAATAGGGGGAATGATATTCCAGGGAGGGAGACTCTGTGGTATTAAATGGTGTGCATGCTTAGTGAGAGGTTCTGTGGGGCTGTATTATAAAGGTGCATAGTGGGGTGATAGCTCAGTTTGGGGTCCTGGCCCAAAGGCTGTGCTGCAGGATGGGAGTGGGGTGGGTGTGCTTCTGCTCCCAGACCAAATTGCAGAGCCAGAGGAGGTGTGAGGATTTTGGAAGTGGGTACCAGGGTCTTCAAGTGTTGAGCCCCTGAGGGAAAGGAGGGGACTGATAGCCAGCTCAGCTCCCCCTCCCAAGTCTTGTGTGGTCTGGCAAAGAGCTGTGTCTGCCCAAAGGAAGGGATGCTTTTTCTCATTCTCATGGAGGCTCTTAAGAGCTCCTGGCTGGCTGTAGGGTGGGGACTGGACCCAGACACAGCTTGTAGCTCACTGAGAAGGCAAAGCTGGTATAAGTCCATAAACAGTAAGAGAGTGAGTATGTGAGCTGGGCTGGGGAGGCACTAAGAACTGGGACTCTTGAAGGCCAAACAGCCAGAAAGAGAAGGGCTAGGGCTTCCACTTGTAGGGGGAGCAGCCTGAGCCCAGGTCGAGTGGGGGTGTAGCAGCCAGCTGGGTGTGGTGTCCTCTGGGCACGCACCCCAGTCCCCCAGCCTGGACACATTTCCTTCCTTTCTTGCTTCTTAATGACTCCTGAGTGGCGTGTCCAGAGGCCCACAAAGAGAGGTCTCCCCGCCCTTTCCTCTTCCTCTCTTCCATTTCTTTCTCCCTTCCTCCCCCCACCCCCATCCTTCCCTGGGGTCCTTTTCTTTCCTTCCTCCTCACCCCACCTGCTCTTCCTCCCTCCCTCTCCTGCTTCCACATCTTCCCTAACTCTCCTCTGTCTCTTCAACACCCCTAATGCTGATTCTTCCTGGGCTATCTGTGCTTTTCTTTCTTTCTTTCTTTCTTTCTTTCTTTCTTTCTTTCTTTCTTTCTTTCTTTCTTTCTTTCTTTCTTTCTTTCTTTCTTTCTCTCTCTCTCTCTTTCTCTCTCTCTTTCTTTCTCTCTTTTCTTTCTTTCTTTTTTAATTGAGTTATAGTCAGTTTACAATGTTGTGTCAATGGGCTGTTTTTCTTGATGTTTGCAGAAAGGCCTTGTAGCAGGTCACTGGACCAGGAAGATCACATACTCAAACACCCATCTGCACAATACCCATGTCACACACCCACGTGCACACACGCACGGGCACTCAGCAACACACCCAAGCACACTACCTGCCTCCACCTTGCATGCGTTACAAGCAAAAGGGCTGGGAAAGAATGGCGGGCCCTAGGCAGAAACCAGCATTACCACCATCATTACCACTATTATTATCCAATCCATTGCCAGGCACTTGACCTCCCTGGGATGACCACAAGACCAGCCAGAAACCTGTCCTCAGCAGGGGGCTCTCAGGGCACAGATCCCTTGATTGGGGACAGTCAGGAAAGGGGTCAGCTGGCAGTTCTCAGAGAACAGACCCCCAGGCCCCGCCCAGGAGAGCAGAGTGAGAGACATGATGAAGGGCCATTTGCCAGGATCGAGTATTTGTCAGCCCAGGAGGCTGGATGATGTATTAACAGGACTTTAATGAGCTTGGGGAGGGGAAGCCACACTTCACTGTCGACCACTGTTGGGCAGAGGGGTGAAGAGACCAACCTCACCCCACCTGCTAACTAAACCCCTTAATGCAATCCAGGCCGGTTCGCCCATCAGAAGAAATTCAGTGCTTCCAAGATGAAGTACCTTCCTTCGTGGAGTCCAGCAAAGGCCTCTCAGCCTGCTGCCCCGTCCTACTATCTTACTGGCAAAGCTTTCCTGAGGTCAAAGCTTTTCCTGGTCCTTCCTACCAGCACTGGAGGGGTGAAGGAGAACTGGATCCCCACTCCCAGGGAGCATCTTAGCAACTCCTTCCTCCACCTCCATGCCGGTATTCCACCCCAACCTGGAGCCTGGTGGAGCAGGGCACCCAGTGACACCCGGCCACAATGTCTCCAGGGCAAGGTTGGGCCTCCTGGCACCAGTCCTGCTGATTGGGGTCACTCAGCTCATGTGGACTTTGGCCTCTCCCTTAGCTCCTGCCTCTGACCCTTGAGGACCCTGACAGGAAGGGTGGAAAGAGTAGAGTGGATTCTAGACCCAGCTTTGCTCTGTGACCCCCAGTATGTCTCTTCTCTCTGGGCTTCAGATACCCCATCAATATGGATATACTCAACAAATTCCTTCCCCATCTGTTATCCCGGGATTGTCCCTTCAGCTAGGGGTTCAGCTCTCCTAGGAGGGCAGCTGTGGCTCCCTTTATCCTGCCTTTCTGATTTTGAAGCCAGGTGTTGCCCTACCATTCTGACCCATGCCATAGTGTGGTCCCAGGGGTGTGGAGTGGAAAGGAAGAGGGGATTCTGGGGTTGGAGAAGATCCTGACCTTGGTGAGTTCCAGAACCTGCTTGGGTGCCAGTCTTGCTTCTGTATGAGGGTTGGGGAAAATCTAGGAGCCTCCCCCTTTCCCATCCCTGAGTGGCACCTACAGGGGTGCCCGGGGATATCAGAAACCAGAGCTTCCAGAGGGGGCCAGTGAGACCCTGGAGACTCCAGAGGAACCATCCATAGGAGAAGGGAAAGGGAGAGTTTAGAGTTCTGCAAAACACAGAGGACAGAGCACTATCCTGCAGCTGGGGGTAAGGGCGCAAGGGCCACCTTGTCTTACTGGTACTCAGGGAGGCTGAGCAGCCCCCAAAAGGGAAAGAAAACAACAACAATAACAATAACAAAAAAACCACTGCATTAGAGAGGACCCTCAAGCACTGCCCTTGCATGGGAACATAGATGGCCTTGGGACCACTGGGTGCTTAACATTTCTGGGAAATATATCTGGACCTTCCAACCTAAGCTCAGCCCGCTCTCCTACGACCTCCTGGGGCAAAGTGGGTTCTGCCATGGGGTGCTCTCCCTGCAGCCTTTCTTTTCCCCCTGGATCACCACTGAAGCCTTGCATGTGTCTGATAGAATTCTGTCTACCCTTGGACTGGGAGCTCCACGAGGACAGAGATGGGCCTTTGGGATTCTCTCGGGTGTGTCCAGCCTGTAGCCCAAATCTTGGCTCAGAGAAGAATGAATGCACTAACCAATGAACGCCTTGGGTCACCTCTAAGCACACCACAGGTCTAGGATTCATCCTGCTTGGCCCAGTATGAATGCCGCCTTCTTGGGAAAGCCCTGCAGTGAAGCCAAAGGTCTAGACGTCACATCCCACTCTCAGCTGCCCCCGTCCAGGGCTCTCCGTCCTCCTCCGAACCCACCCCCGCTCGGAATGGCATTGGTGCAGAGCAGTGGACTTGCCGGACTGTGTGTGTCCCACCCACTGCATCCCGGGCTGGCGCGGCCAACAGTTCACCAGGAGCGGGGGATGAGAGTGAGTCCACCAGGCTTTGGCCGAGGGGCCGAGGCAGACCAGGGAGAAGAGGTCGAAGGCGGCTAGCGGACGGGGCGGGCCGGGCCGGCTGTCTTCCCCTTTGCCCTTCGACCCAGGAAGCCGCTCACACCCGGCGGACACGCTCGGCGGCCTGCTGCTCAATCCTGGTCTCCCCCCTTCGGGGACCGCTCCCCACCCTCCCCGGCCTCTACCCCCACCTCAACTTCCCGCTCCGACGGCCAGGGAGAGGCGGGGGCAGGCCTGAGAGTGCCGCAAGGACACTCCACACCAAGGGTCATTTGCTCTTTTTCCCCTCTGTGGCTAATTTATTTTAGAGCTAGGGGAGGAGAGGGGCGGGGCCAGGCGGGCGGGTAGAGAGGAGGGGCGGGACGGGCCCAGGGGAGGTGGGGGCGGGGCGGGGGTGAAGAGGGGAGGGCGGGGAAGCAGCCCCGGAGGAGAGGGCCGGGGAAGGGGCGGGAGTTGGGGGGAAGGGAGGGGCACTTGGGGAGGGGAGGAGCAGGCAAAGGGGAGGGGAGCAAAGGCCTGCGAGGGAGGGCGCTGGGGGCGGGCGAGGGGAGGCGGGGGTGGGGGTGGGGGTCCTGCCTGAGGGGGGAGCCGGGGCGGCCCCTTGTCCGGCCACCCCCACTGCCCAGTCCCGCTCCCGCCCGCTGCGGCCGCAGCAGCCGCAGCAGTAGCGGCTCCAGGATGGTGAGCGCCGCTGCCCCCCGGCCCCGGCCTGTCGCCCCCGGCCCGCGCCCCGGCTCCAGGGCCGGACGCCCCGCCAGGCCGCGCACACTCACCTAGGACCCGGCCGGGATGCCGAGGTACGGGGCCCGTGGGCCTGGCGGGGGCAGGCACGCGAGCGCGCGGGCGGGCCGGGGTCAGGGGGTGGTGACCGTTCGGTCGGGGTGTCCGGAGCTTTGTCCGCGGGCGCGGGGCAGTGCGAGGGCCGGAGAGGGCGGGAGTTGCGGGTCGCGGGGTTCAACGAGGTGGGGGTCGAAGGGCAAGGCCAGCGAGAGACCCGGGCGGGTGCGTGGGAGCCGAGGGTCACTTCCCGGGGGGAAGGGGCGGGCGGGGAAGAGGCTTTCCTCTCCGCCGCCGCCGGGCACCCTCTTCGCCGCCCCCTTTCGTGCCGAGGCTGCAGCAATAGCGAGCGGCAGGCTCTGGGGGGAGCCTGCGGGATTGGGGGTGGGGAGCCAGTATTTGTGGGTTCGGGTCCCAGAAGGAGCCAGTGTCCGGAGCCCGAGGGCCGGCCCGAGGCCCCTCCCACTCCGTCAGGTCTTTGTCCAGCGGCCCCTGTGCGTGAGGGAGGGGGTGGGGACTGGGTTCCAGGCCCAGAGATTCCCCAGCACCGTGACGGGGCAGTGACAGGAGGCCGAGGCCACTTCGTGGCCTGCGTCCCTCACGCCAACCCCCTGCCTTTCTTTTCTGACCCGGGAGAGCATAGCCCCCATCTCAGAGGGGTGTTGCAGGAAGCGGCACTTACCTTCACCCGTGCGCTACAGGCTGCAAGGGAGACCCTCTAGCTCCTGGCTTGCTCGCTCGCTCGCGCTCTCTCCCTCACTCCCCCCACCCCATCTCCCTCCCTCTAGCCCTTTAAACTTCCCCACTCCAAGAGCCCTCTCTTGGTCTACACCGATTTCCTTGCTAAGGAACCCGCTCTGTAGAGAGTCCTCAGCAAGGGTTGGGCACACAGTAGGTGCTCAGCAAATGTAAGCCCCCTTCTTGGCCCCTCCAGTCCCCGTAGCCTCCTGAGCGGAGGAGGCCTGGGAAGGGGTATGCACGGGGGCGAGTGTGAGCGGCCTGGAGCCTGCGCCCAGCAGCAGCCCGGAGCCTGGAGCGCAGGGGTGGGTGGACGGGTGGGTGGGCTGTTAAAGGGACGGTCACTAAATCAGGATTAGGCCGTGGGGCTGTCAGGCTGCCAGGCTCTGTCTCCATGGATACCTAATTTGGAGGAGAATAGAGGACGGAAGAATGTTTGTGTTATCGTTCGCCTGGGTTGCCGCGGCTGAGCGGACTCAAGCCCTCCGCCAGGCAGCAAGGAATGGGGACCCAGTTCGAGCCCCACTCTGGGCTTCAGCAGGGCGGTTCTCGGGACCCAGAGCCTTCTTTGTGGAGTCGCCGGAATGGGCCAGGTGGTGCTGTGACTAAAGAACTCTGATCCTGCCCAGGGAGCCCCAGACCTTCCCAGAGCCCAACCTAAACCCCTGGACATCCTCTAGAAACGGCCGGTCTGAGTTTCCTCATAGGCCCCATCCCGGAGCTCCTAGCCGGGAGCAAATGGCATTCTCCGCTGTGTCGTGGCCCCAGAGGACCGCCAGGCTGGGCGGTTCGGTGCTGAGCGCTGCGGGACCCAGCCGCGCGAGGGTACCGGGCGGCCGCTGGGGCGGCGGGGCAGGGGGCGGGGCGAGACTTCCTGGGGTGGGCGAGAAAGGGGCGGGGTCTGCCGGCCGGCCTTGCTCCACCCGGTGACAGGCCTCGTAAATCCCCTTTCCCATATTTAACGCCATTTCATTTATTTCCCTTTGATTACATTGGTGTCTGCGGCAGCCACCCCTGTAAGGAGCGACCCTAGTGCCCTCCCTGTAATATCTTCTCGAGAAAAGCCCTCTTGGGCCAAAGGGAATTAGCTCTGTGGGGCAGGAGAGTTGCTCCTGGGGGGCCCAGATAACCTCCACTTCTCAG
Organism: Vicugna pacos; assembly: GCF_048564905.1. Taxonomy (NCBI): domain Eukaryota; kingdom Metazoa; phylum Chordata; class Mammalia; order Artiodactyla; family Camelidae; genus Vicugna; species Vicugna pacos. The sequence continues at coordinate 11,210,823 of NC_132998.1, forward strand.
GGGACCCCCCCCATCTCCCTGGGAGACGAAGAGGAGGGTTGAGAGACACCTGAGTTTGGCCTCCGAGGCCCTGAGGGATTTTCTGGCTGTAGGGTAAGGGTGGACTGGGCTGAGGATCCCATGAGTGGACAATCAATCCAGTGCGCAGGCTGGAGGGGGGAAGGGGAGAGGGACAGACCCGAATGTGTTGTTCTCAGAGCCCTTTCCTGCCTTCCTCCTGGTCATCCATGGCCACAGCTTTTTATGGAGCAAGAATCCCCTCCCACCCCCTGCCTGGGCTGCGGCTTTATTGCTGAGACCTCAGACTCTCCACGCAATTTCACGCCTCTCTGCCTTTGCTCTTGCTGTTCCCTCAGCCAAATGCCTTCCCCATTGTCCCTGTCTCTCCACAACCTCCTCATTCTTCAAGGCCCAACTCGGATGCCACACTTCCTCCGTGTAGCCTCCCCAGGGCCCCAGCCCTTGTCACTTGCTCCTCCCGACATGTTCTCCTAGCCCTGCACCTGTGCCTCCCCCAGCCTCTGTGGCTGAGTCTGCTCTAGACTTTGCCTCCTGGAGGACAGGGGTGGAGCATATACTTCCGTGCACCCTGTCCCCACTGGGCCTGGCACGGGGCTTGGCACCTCGTGGGTGCTCCATAAATGTTTGTTGGCTGAATAGAAGGGGTTTTGTAAGGACAGCCTGCAAAGCATGGCATCTGAACACTTTCAGGCAAACAGCTCTGCTCCTGGATGGGTGGAGACCCCAGGGTGGGGCTCTTCGTCCTCCTCATTGCTGACCCCTCCCCCACCCCCAAGTCTGGGGAGGACTTTGCCCCTTCCTTTCCCCACACACCAGCATTCTTCTCCTGCCATTATCATCCTGTTAAACAGAGAGGCCAGTCAGGATCCATATGGATCACATTAACAATTGCTTATTATCTGGGCTAAGACTGCTCCCTCTCTCCACCCCCAGCTCCTACTGCTGCAGTTCCTGGACCCTTAGGAGCCCAGACTCCTGCCCCCACCTCCCCCACCATCGGTCAGCCAGGGAGGGCAGGGGACAGGCTGGTCTCCCTTACTCTCCCTGTGCCTTCTAGCAGAAATTTGCTTCATCTTGACTTGGCTGGCAGTTAATGACTCCTCTGCCTGATTTAATGAAAACCAGATTCCCGGAGGGAGCTTGGCTCAGTGAGGTTCCAGGGCTGCGGTGGGGAGAGGTGGACCTGAGGCTGGGTACACCTGTGGTCCACAACACCAAGAGCCTCTGTCTTCCAGTGGACAGAAGCTGTGGGCTGGGGTGAGCCCCACTAGGCTGACCATGGGCTATACTTGTGTTTTCTGTCATCTCAGCCCTGGGCTGGCCCTGTTCCCTTTCAAGAGCTGGCAGGCTAGTGGGAAGATCAAGGTAGGAGGGACCCTGCAAGGCTTTGTGGGTCCTGATGAATTGGGTCCCAAGCCTTGTGCTGCAAGGAAGCAGGAAATCCCAGAGTTTCCTAGAGTGGCTGCTGAGTTGGCCTTGAAGGATGAGGAGTGGAATTTATGTTTAAATTCATGTAACCTAAGAGTACTAGGGATGGAAGGGGTCTTCAAGATTACCCAGTCCCAGGTCTGTAACTTTTTTTGATTTACAGACCCCTCAGAAGGACCTACAAAAGCTGTCCCCAGAAAAATACACTTCCATGATCAACACAAGACTTTGCATTCTGCTTTATAGGGTTCTTGGACCCCCTGAAGCCTTTATGAACCCTACAGCAAGAAACCCTCCCTGCAGTCCAAACCCCTCTGAAGTGCTGAGAGCAGAGTGGGGCCTGCAGCCCAGCACTCCTGACCTCCACTCAGTGCTGTCTCCACGGCCGGTGGACTGGACAAGCCAGGGACCAGGGGTACTGGATGAGGTTCTGGGCCAGCCTTTGAGCAGGAAATGTTCACACTGCCTCAGTCAGTGTATAGGTTAGTCATCTCATCTCTGAGTGTGTCACCTGGAGAAAGGATGTCCAGAAGTTCTTTTGTTTTAGGATCCACTCGTCCCCAGGAACAAGGATGAGGGGCAAAAGAGTCTAGCTCTCTTCTGAGCATTTTCATAAGCATCTTGATGAATCACACGTAACACGTAGCACTTACTAATTACTCTATATCTCATCTGTGAAATGGGACTAAGCATGGGGCCCTCCTCATAAACATTATTGTGAGGATTAAATGAGGCAGGAGCTGGGAGCCCTGGTCTTAGTCTTGAGGGACTATGGGCCTGTGAGGGCCTGGTCAGAAGTGCAGGTGACAGTGCTCAGGGCTATACGGATCTTCCTTAACTTACGATGGGGTTATGTCCTGATCAACCCATTTTAAGTTGAAAATACATTCAATACACCTAACCTACTGAATATCATAGCTTAGCCTAGCCTACCTTACACATACTCAGAATACTTACGTTATGGCTAAGTATTTTTTAAAAATAAAGTGTTCAATATCTCATGTAAATTATTGAAGACTGTACTGAAAGTGAAAAGCATAACGGTTGTCTGGGTGCAGAATAGCTATGAGTGTATAAGTGGTTTCCCCTCGTGATCAGGTGGCTGACTGGGAGCTGTGGCTTCACATACTTCATATCAGAGAGGGTATCATACTTCATATCGGAGCCCAGAAAAAGGTCAAAATTCACAATTCAAAGTATGGTTTCTGCTGTGTGCGTACTGCACTAATGTAAAGTCGAAAAATTGTAAGTCAGACCGTCGTGAGTTGGGACCATCTGTGATTGCTATTGACACTGACATTCCCCTGCTGGGTCCTGCCAAAGAGAGGGGACTGCTGTGGGGACCACCCAGGGGCCTTGGTCTCTTTCCCTTTAGTATGGAGGTGTAGACAGTATCTCCCTTTGTAATTCACCTTGGGGACCAGTGGTGGGGTAGGCAGTTCTCAGTGAACGGGAGCGTTGGGCAGTGGCCTTGGGCCATCCTGTGGTCCCAACCCCATTTTGTGATGACAGATCATGGCCCCCACCCTCGGGGCCAAGCCCTGGGCTGCAATGACCCTGCCACTAATCAGGCTTAATCACCCTGGACAAGTCACTTAATTCTGTTTTGGTCTCAATGTCTTCGTGGGCAAAATGGGAGTAAGAACACTGCTGAATGAGTTCATAGGTGATAGAGGCCTTGGTTTCACATGGTGTGCCCTTTGTCTCTGAAGCACATGCCTACCTCTGGTGATCTGCTCACTGACTCGGAACCCAGGGACTGCAGATAACCACCTCCCAACATAGGAGCAAGGAGAAGAAGAGGACATGTGTGAAAGTTCTGGTCTGTAGCTGGACCATCTTTGCAGCTCTCTCCAAAGTAGAGTCAGGGCAGAGAGGAGAGCTCAGGAGATGGACAAGAGGAGACCCCACTTGGCTACCTCTGGAATCTGGGAGGTGGAAGCCTGCCTCCTTCCACTTCCCTCCTTCCACCTGCCCTCCCTGCCTTGCAGACTCAGGCCACCTGACCCTCAGCCTGGTACTCGGATTAATTAATCGGGGATGGGTGGAAAGATGTGACAACGAGGCCCCATTTTACTCTAAGCAACCTCTGTTGGGCATCTGTTGGGTCCTAGCACTGCTGGGTTGTGGGTGTACCTCAGCCAAGCTCCAGAGTGTACCCAGCCAGGGCAGGGATTCCTGGGCCCCTGAGACTCCTCGCACACTCTGTGGGCGCCTACATACTGAACCCTCAGTGGGGCTTTCATGCCTCCGGTCTCCCATAGCAACCCTCGGCTTGCCGTGTGGCCAGGGAGGAGCAGAGTGCGTCCCCAGCCCTGGTGTTGTTCGCTTTGCCATGGCACCTAGTGAAACACCACCACGCTCATCACACACTCGGCCGGGCCCTGAGCCAGGCCTGGATATTTTATCGGGGTAGCCATTCACCCAACAAGCATTATTTCTGATGTGGTCCCAGCTTCAGGGAGCTTACAAGACAGTCAGGGACCAGCGAAAAGGCAGAAGGACAGGCTACGCTTTCGGAACCTCTCCTTGTGTTCCCTGCGTAGAAGGAAGCCGCTGAAGGTGTGTGAGCTGGGGAGCGGCACGCTCAGAGCGGTGGACAGGACACAGGCTGGGCTGGAGAGGAGAGACTCGGGGCCGGGGGTGGGAAAGACCAGTTACTTGACAGCAGGGCCTTGCATCATCAGCAGAGTCCCGAGGAGACTTCTTTATTCCCCGAGGGAGTCTGTTCATAGGTGACAGAGGCCCTAATTCAATGAGAATTAGGAAACAGGGAGAGTCACCTGCTGCTGACTGGCCTATTGGGCCCTTGGGTGCTTGAGAGTCTGGGCGTGTTCTTCTTTCCAGGCCAGTAGGGAAAGAAAACTGGTGAGATATTTGAGTTATACTGAAAAAAGACACTCCCCCGGCCTCTCTGCACCGTGTGCTTCCACCCCACTCAGTCCACCTGGCAGTTTCTGTTGCGGTAGAGCGACTCCCCAGAAACTCTGGCCCCCTGGGGAGCTCACCCCTTCCACCCAGCTCCTCAGAGAGAGTGGCCACTTACCCCCCTAGGAAAGGGGCTCCTTTTCCAGGTGGGCTGTGTACTGTGTGGGATGGCCATTGTCGTGTCATGTCTTCTAACCTGTAGCCCTCTTCAGGCCAGAGTTTTGGGGTCTGAACCCTTGTTGGGAAAGATGGAGCTGCCTTATCAGGGCGGGGTAGTCAGGAGTTCAGTTTGGGACTTGTTGGGTTCACGTTGGACGTGTAAGTGGGGATGACGCAGAAGGACTGCAAAGGGGTGGCGCCTCCCACTAGACAGCCTGTCATATTGAATGCCTGTATTGATGGGGAGCTCATCACTTGTAAAACAACTCACATATTCTGACAGCTAACATTATGCCAAAAATCTCTGATAGCGGGTTCACTTCATTCAAGGACCGTGGGGACGGTTAGGAACTGAGGGGCTGCACAGAGCTGCACAGTCGGCCACCCAGAGGTGGTTCAGGCACTCGAGATACTCAATCCTCAGAAGTCTTTCTCCTTTCGAGGAAATACTCCCCATTTCCTGGTCATAATCTACAGGCAGCTCGCTGCCCTGCCTCTCTGATCACTCTCCTCAGTGCTTGGCCGTGACTGTAACCAGGGTCTTGGGGCTCAGACCTGCAAGGACTTACATGGTGCAGCGAGAACCACTTTGGAAATGTGCTAAGCTCCGGGATTTGTGGCTGAGTATGGGGAGGTGGCGTACGAGAGAAGAGGGGCTCAGAGGGGAAGGGGAGGTTGATGAAGATGCTGGGGCTCAACATACTTCTATTTCCTTACCTGTTAGATGGGAACAGCATCTGCTTCTCACGTGAGAGGCAGAAAAGCATCTAGGGCCAGACTGTCCTGGTGGGCGGCCCCATGTCCTAGCTTGGTGACCTCGGCAAGTTAACTGTGCCTCAGTTCCCTCCTCTGGAACCTGCGAGTAACTGATGTACTTCCTTCCTGGGGTTATTCTGAGGATGAAATGAGCTCATGTGTGTCAAGCACTTACAGCAGCACCTGGCATGGGTGTTGGGGTCCCGGACCGGAGCCAACGGGAGTTGCTGTGGTTGTTTAGTCTCTGCCTGGCACTCCCCCGATTTCTCTTTCTCTCTCTGTTCCTGTGGCCCTGCAGTTGTAGGGGGCCACCCCCTTGAGGACAGCCCTGCCCACTCCAGCCCAGGGAGACCGGCTGGGCTGCATAGCTGAGGTTACTCAGCTCAGCACCCCCAGGGCTGGGAATGGAGTTGGAGGGGGCAGAGGCAGCTGCTGGGGAAGCCTGGGTGGGCTGCCTGGGCCTGCTTCCTTGCCTCGGCTCAGGCCTGGCCCTGCAGGGGTGGGGACGACTCTCACCCACCCCTGTGCACAGGGAGAGGGGCATATATGGGCCTGGGAACATAGGATGACCTAGACTTTAAAGCTTAAGCTCTTAGGAAGTCACATGCCACCTAAACTGGCTCAAGTCAACCTTGGATCCTAAACCTGGCTGGGGGAGGGGGTGGGGTCTGGGAGGCGGCTCTTGTCTCTTGGGCTGAGACCTGCGGTCTATGGTCCCTGAGAAGTTCATGGATGGAGCTGTCTTCCAGTGTTATTAATTCCCTTTGTAGCCCCATATATTTTTAAAATTTTATCCCCTCTCTGCTTTAATGAGGTAAAATTGACCAAGTAGTCCCACGTATTCTTTATTTTGATTGAGGTGTAACTGAATCAGGTGTACAGTAGAATGATTGGATATTTGTATATATTAGGAGATGGCACCACAGTCAGTCTAGCTAACATCTCTCCATACATCGTTACAAAAACATATTTTGTGTGTGTATTTTTTTAATTTTTATTTTTGTTTTCTTTTTTGTTTGTGTATTTTTATCTTACGCATTGAAAAGTATTTTTGAGAACAGGTCATGATTTACTAGACTTAAAGGGGTCTGTGGCTGAAAATTGGGAAACAGCCTGACCTTATCCTCTTGCAGGGGCCAGGACCCCAGGGATGAGGAGCCCCAGATGCAGATCCACGAGGAGACAGGCACTGGGAGGGTCTGACCCAGCCCAGAGAGCAGCGGTGCCTGAGCTGGCCAGTGCCACCGCCACCTCCACCGCGTGCCTGCTTGACTCACGCCTGCGCACCCTCTCGTCAAGGTCCTCAGGTGCCTTGTGCTCGGCTGCTGCTGTCTCTACACTGTAGTGAGAAGCCGAGTGCCCCCTAAGATTCCCAGGGACACGAAAAGTGTGGCTCCAGATGAAGCTGGGTCTGGCATGGTGGCTCTCAAGAGGGACCTGAAGGGCATTTGACCTTATCTGGGCAGTTTCTAAGTGGCACAAGGGGCAGGAGAAGGGGCAGGGCCCTGGGGCAGAGGAGGAGCAGGTGAGAGGTGCCCCAGGACACAGGGCAGAGGGGCCCCGGGTCAGGTGAGGATGTCCAGGGAAGCTGTGGTCTGGGACTCAGTTCCCCCCACAGTCCCACTCGACAGCTGAGAGGGGCAGGACAGGAACCTCACACTGCAGGGCGGTGCCCTCCACGCTGGGGCCCAGCAGGCAGCTGGGAACTGCACTTCCCTCTTTGGAGTCCCTCAGGCCCATTGGATCCTCTTGGTGCCAGAAGGCATCCCTCACTAGTCTTCCCCAGGCTGGAACATCTGGCTGGCCCTCGTGGGAGCCCAGTCAGAATCCAGCCTGGTGTCCTGCCCCCCCTCTAGCCAGTCTTGAAGAAAGTACCAACCTTTCTTCGTTGCCCTCTTGCCAGCCTGTGAGGGACATGCTGGGTCCCCTGTTTCACACCGGAAGAAACAGAGATTGAGACACTTGTCCCACAACTCAGAGACAGACCCATGCCCTGCATCTTCTGAGCCCCAGGAAGAAGATGTGATCCTGACCTCCAGAGGGACCCCTGGGATGGCCAGGCTGGGCTCAGAGACCCCCAGCCCTGGGTCAGTTTTTCAGGCTGGTCTTCAGACACTTGCCTAATTCAAATCACCAATGAGTCCAGGGTGCATTTGAGGGTCCCTGGGAGCAACCAGTGAAGGTGAGGAAAGGGAGAGGAAGGGAAAGAGAGTATCCTGCTGTCAAATGGCCTGGTGCTGTAATCCCCTCCTCTCAGCCTGTTGAGGGGACTGAATGACATCGTGCAGATTGAACCCCTGCCCAAGATGCAATAGCCTCTGGGAGGTAACAGCCTGACCTGCCAAGCCCTCTGGAAAGCATGGGCATAGGGTGACCCCCTCCTACCATTTCTGTCCCGTCCCAGGGCCCAGGAGTTGAAGTCCACCCTAACCTGCTTCAACACAGCTCAAGTAGCAGAAGAGGATGTGGTGGACTGGGCTGGGATACCCTTAAAGCAGTTACCAGCCCTGAAGCCTTGCTTTACTTAGCCTGGATGAAAAGTTTACTTGCTCAGTACAGCTCATCTCAAGCAGGCCTCGGAGAAGCAAATCAACTTTGCTAACCATCGTCAAGGGGCGAGTGGCTGATAGCCTGCAACCTCCTGGTTTAAAAGAGGATGCTTGTTACCCAGGATGGTTTTCTGTTGCTGAAATTTCAGGCAGCTTGACTAAGTGAAGCAACCAAAATTGAGGCAGGTGGAGACAACTGGGAGAAGGGGCCAGGGTAATAACTAGGCTAGTTCCGCCTACCTGGTGTCTCCAGGGAGATGAGTTGGCGATAGAAAATCCGTATCACCTGCTGTGTGTTCCAGGCTATCGCCCAGCCTGGGAAGGGGTGTGATGCGGTGGATGGAAGGAAAGAGCTCAGAGCATCTCCCAGCAGCTACAGCACCAGGGGGAGGGTCAAGAGAAAAACATGGAGGGACTGTTGGAAAGACAAGGGTGGGCAGGAGAGTCGGGCTTCAGAGCTGGAAAAGTGATTAGCAGCTCTGACGAGGCTGAAGTTAGCCCTGGCAGCCCCCGGGCAGCACGGGAGGGAAAAAGAGCTGTCATTCATGGAAGGCAGACCGGGAGAACCACCTTCCACCCCCTGCCAAAGGCAGCCACATCATGGGATACACGCAGGTCCCCAAGCCCTGGGGATAGATGCCTTTCACAGGGATTGTGGGTGGGACTGGAAACGGCTGCCTGTGTCCTGGGTGTGGTACCCCAGGACCTTCTGCGAGAATAGGGGAAGCCCAGGAGCCATCCCCAACCTCCTAGGGGAGTAGATGGGCTGTTTGATCATTGAGTGTGTAAATTGGGATTTTATGGATCGCTTATTCACTGCTGGAGCTGGGGCCCCCAAATTCCTCTGTGCCCCAGAATGCTTAATCTTGTCCCAAGCTTTCCCCTGGGAAGGGAGGGAAGACAGCTCCCCACAGGCCCCCACCTCTCCTGCTATGTCTTCTCCCAAGGCCCCAAGCTTGTCATTGCAGGTTGAGCAGTTCAAATGTGTTAATACACTCCCTGGGCGCCACTGGGCTGTGGGACTTACCCTTCAGTCCTGTGATTGGCCAGAGAGACCATGGGAGAGGGGTTCATGGCAGCAGCTGGGAGTGTGCGCGCACGTGCGTGCACGCCCTGTGTGCCTGTTTGAGGGGAGGGGGTTGGGGGGTGTCCATTCTGCTTAGACCACTGGGCAGAGACAAAGGATCTTCATCTAGCCTGCAACGAGGATTATGTCCAGAACAAGCCACATCCCTACCTGGTCAAGCTGGTTAGGGAGCCCACCTGTCCATCTTCACATCCTCCTCTTACATCTTGACGCAGTGGGACTTGGCCAGTGTGTGCTGAATGGATGGAGGGATGAGTGACCACGTGACCTACTACCTTTTTAACTGGGGTTGTGTCTGCTGGAATAATCCAGCATCTACAGATTCCTCAATCTCCCCCTAAGAATCCTCAGTCTCCCCCCTCCCCTTGCTGAGATGTGCTCCAGTCCAGGCCTGGCTGACACAAGGCTGGGCATGAAGGGCTGGCCAGGCCTCAGGGGACACAGCTGTGACCCCTGGACTCTGTTGCCACTTGAGAGTGCTTTCACTGTGGTCACGTTTTCCCCTGCTGGCCCCCATCTGTCCTCAGGATTTGATGAGGATGACGATGGTAGGCGAAGGGGGAAGGGTGTTGAGCAGCTGACGGGGGAGAGAAGGAAGCACAGCCTGAAGGGCCAGATGACAAACTGCCCAGTCCTACTGTCCTCATCTCCTCTTCAGCCTGTGCCTCCTCTCTGGTGGCAGGCAGGACAGGCTGGGGAGTGGTTGGTCCAGCTCGTCTGCCCCTTCCTCCCCGACTCCTGGGGAAGCTGAAGCCTGGCCTGGTCTTAACACCACCCAGGAGTCCTGAGGAACGGAGACTGAGTTGTAGAGATGCTACGTGGAGACCCTAAGAAGTGAGACTCCGTTCAAGTTCAAGAGAAAGCAGCAGAGGTGCCAGTTGTAGTGGGAAGCACCCTGGCTGCAGAGCCAAGCCCTGGATGGGATGAAAGCAGCACTGTCCAGTAGAACTTCCTGTTATGATGGGGATGTTCTGGGTCTGCGCTGTCCACACAGGTGCCACTACCCCATGTGACTACCGAGTGCTTGGGGTGTGGCTAGTGCTGTCGAGGAATTGAACTTTTCATTGAATTTAACTTTATACCTTTTTTATTTTTCAATGATTAATTAATACATAATAATAAATGATTTAAATTTTAAATAATTAATACATTTTAATGATTTGAAATTGAAATAGCTCCCTGCAGCTAGCAGCTGCGATTTGGACAGCATGGGCTTAGAGGTGGGGTTCAGGGGCTGGAAGCCAGGCTCAGGTGCAGATCCCTTCCTGCCTTTGTGATCTTAGGCAGGTTCTCCCCAGCGCACAGTGTTCCTCTCCAGTCTGTCAGACTGCCCTAGCCCTAGTGCAGATCATCTACAGTTAGGAAGTCATCTGCTCCTGTAAGTGGCTGAATGGCACTTCAGAGGTTCTGGCCCTTGAGGGGGCCCAATACCCAGGGACCAACAGCCCAGGGTGGGAACGGAGTGGCTGTACCAAGCTCTAGACTTTGAGGCATCTTAGAACTTCTTTGGGGGTATCAGTCCTAGAAGGCTTCCTGGAAGAGGGGGTTGCGGGGGGAGGCTTGGGTTGGAGATGTGCCTGAGAAGCTAGCTAGCCCTGAGAGGGCCCTGTATTTGGCACCCAGGCACCTTGGCCAAGGCTGGGATAGGGAGGGACTGGCAGAATGGGCTGAGAGTCCCAGCTTCCCTGCTACTAGCAGTTGTGACCTTGGGAGAATCACTCCCTCATCTCTGAGCCTCCATTTTCTCTTCTGTAAAATGGGGAGAATATGCTGATCTAGCAGGGGAATTGTGAGGATGCAACCGAACGGTCATTATTAAAGTTCTTTGCAAACACCAGAAGGCTAGGAGAAAGGGAAGGTTTATCTTCAAGGGTGCTGGGCCCCTGGCCTGGCCTCTTTAAGACGACAACAGATGGTCACAGCTTGTCTGTGGCCCTGACCGCGGACATAGGCAGGGATTGCTGCACTCTCCCCTCCCCCCAGCGCATGTGCACACACAGGGCCCAGATGGGGGCTGCTTGGCCAGCCTCCTGCTGTTTGGCATTTGACATATGAGGAGTCCAGCGCCAGAGCACACCCCCTCGGGCCAGCCCCATCCCAGAGAGGAGCCGCACTGGCGGGGAGGCCTCACTACCTCGTGGAAGCAGGATCCCAAGGGCCCTGATCTCTTTACCATGTGTCCAGTGGCCTTTGATGGGAATTCCATCGCCCCTTTTGTCCTCTCCCAGAGGCCTGGCTGGGGGAAGAGAGAAGGAGGAAGATTTTTATTTTTCAAAAGGAGGCCAGGTGGGATCCATGGGGGCTGGGTTGGGTACCCTTCAGCTCCAGCCAGACCAGGACTAGATATTTCCTCTGGTGTTCACAGACACAAACTCCCGTTTCAGGCAACCCCTCCCTGTCCGCTCCTGCAGTAATTCCCTGGGCTTTGTCTCTTGCTACCCTCAACACCTCATGTGGGCTTATATTTAGTCACCCGGATTTTTTTCTTTATTTGGACACAGAGGCACTTTCAAGCCTCTTTGCTCATCCATCCTCCCATCCATCCATCTATCCATCCACACTACAGAGTCTGTTAGGCACTTACTGTGTACTAGGCAGTGTCCTGGGTGCTTGGGATATGACAGTGAACAAAACAACTCTCATACAACTTTCTAGCAGGTACAAGAAAATAAAGCACCAAGCAGGTCAGGTTATGAAGAGTGCTACAGGGAACACCAGGTTGGAGGGCCAGGGTCTGATGCGGTGACAGCTGAGCAGAGGCCTGAAGTGAGTGAGGGTGTGAGCCGCACGGAGATCTAGGGAGAGAGTGTTGTAGGCATTGAGTGCAGCAAGGCCAGCTTCCCCTCCCCAAACCAGTGTGGGAGGAGCAGTGAGGAAGCCAGTGTGACTGGAGGGGGGCGCGGCAGGAGCGGGTGCAGGTCAGTAGGAAGAGGTCGGCCACTGTGAGGAGTCTGGCTTTTATTCTCAGTGAGATAGGAGCCACTGGAAGGTTCCAGGTGGAAGAATGACATGATCAGACATGTTTTTAAAGGTCATTGTGGCTACAGTGTTGAGACTAGAGAGTAGAGGACAGGGTGGACATGGGGAGGGTAGGTGGGAGGATGTTGCCGTCACCCAGGTGAGAGATGTCACCAGAGTGGTGAGAGGTGGTTGCAGCCTGGATAGATTTGGAAGCCGGGGCCAATCAGATTTGCTGGTCTGAGATATGAAAGAGATGACCCTGAGCTTTCTGGCCTGAGTGCTGGAAAGGACAAAGCTACCACTTCCTGAGATGGGGAAGATGGGGAGGGGTAGGCTGGGGGTGGGGTGAGGAAGTAGGAAGTTTGGTTTTTGGGCAGGTCGATTATGCCCATTAAACACTCAAGTGGAGGGTTCAGGAAGATGGTTGACTATGCCAGTGGGACGTGCACAGGGAAGGACTAGGCTGGAGAATCCTCAATGTACAGCTGATGGTCAAGGCCATGAGCCTGGATGGGGTCTCCAAGGAATCAGTGTGGAGAGAAGGCTCTAAGGACTGAGCCCTGCGCTCTGCAGGGCTCAAAGGGGAGCAGGGAAAGGAGGCATGAAAGAGGCTGAGGAGAGGGGGCAGGGAGCCCAGGGAAGAAGCTTCAGGAAGGAGAGGGATCAGCTGAGGCCAGTGCTCCTGAGCTGAGGACTGGCCATCAGACTGAACAGCACACATGCAGGCAGCTGGAGTGCTGGGTGTGAGAGCCTGGCTGGAGGGGGTTCAGGAGAGAATTGGGGGGGAGGAACCGGCGACAGTAGTATACATTTCTTTTAAACCATTTTTTGGTTTTTATTTTGTTTTTTGTTTTGGTAAAAAGCAAGCAGAGAGCAATAGGATGTAGTTGAAAGGGGATCAAGAGATTCTTTTGAGCTTCCCCCATTCCAAGATGGGAGAAATAACAGCATGTTTTTGGGCTGGTGAGAATGAGCAGAGAGGCAAACTGATCACACAGGAGAGGGGAGAACTGAGGGAACTCATCCCTGAGCTTTGAAAGAGGATGGGATCAGGGCATAAGAGGAAGGATGCCCTCTGTTCTTGGTGCCAGGAGGGACTTTCTCCAGCTCCCCCGAAAGGCAAGGGGTCAGTTAGGGCGGGAGTGGCCAAGGAGGATGCATGAAGCGGGCAGGACGGCCGTGAGCCTTGAAGGATGGGGAAGAGCTAATGGGCAGAGGGAGAGCATTTCCAGCAGATGAAACTGAGGGAACAAAAGGCATGTAGGCCTCAAAGAGCAGGGCTGATTTTTTTCTAGGTCTCTTTTGGCCTGGACCATTCCTAGTCTTCAGGGCTCATGGCATGTGGCCCCTTCCTCATCTCCCTATGCCTTTCCCTCCCCGCTCCCCAGCTCCAAGTTCTCCACCATTTTTCCAGCTAAGGAGTGAGTTTAGGGACCTGGAGGGGGAGCCTTTAGATCTGGTGGGTGGACCCCTGCTCCCTCCTGGGTCTGCTCCTCCTAGATATGCATCCTTGCCTGATCACAGCCTGTGGAGGTGGGAAAACAGTGGCCAGAAGGAGGCGGCGCTCTTTCTGGCCTTGGGCCAGCAGGAACCTCCTCCCTGGGACTCAGTTTTATCGTCTGTAGAGTATCTACTTAGGTGGGGTGTTGCACAGGAGTGATGACATGGACGTGCCCGCGCTCCCTGCTCAGCTGTCCACCAGCGCTGCCCAGTGCCCGCCACCACAGAGACCCATTTTAGGTGCTGCTCTGATCCCCGCCAAAAACAGGTTCCCCTGCCTCTGAACTTCCAGAATTCATTCTTTTCTTCCTTTCTTACTCTTCCTTTCCTTTCCTTCCTTCCTTCCTTCCTCCTTCCCTTCCTTCCTCCTTTACTTTTCTTTTTTCTTTTCTTTCTCATGGCCATGAGAAAGAAGACCGTCACCTTCTCCCTGTTGGGTGCTAGAGTCACTAGAGTTGTGAGGATGGGTCACAGTTTGATTCAGTTTCACTCCTCTGACAGCTGCCACTCAGGGCCCGGCCCTCTGAAGGTAAATGAAAGTGTCTGTTAGTTGGATGGAAACAAGACCATGGACCTGCAGAAAATGGGCTGCAGCCCTGGCAATGCAGCTGCAAAACTCTGGTTCAGGGTTTGGTTCATCTCCTAAACATTTTTTGAGCCCTACCCATGGGAAGCCCCAAGCCAGGCCCCAAGGGTCCTCTGGGCAGGATGCTGGGGGTCCAGCCATGCTGGGGGCTGCTCTCTGGCTGAACTGGGGGAAGAACTTCCTAGGTGGTGGATGCAAGGGCTGTGGCAGGTGGCCCATGCTGTCCTCTGGGTCCTCTAGGTACCCTCCCTCTCCTCTCCTCTTGCAGTAACTAGGGGTTGGCACAAGGGGGCAGGGCCCAGCTGATGGGGGACCTTCCTGTTCAAGCTCTGCCAGGCGGCCAGAGACCCCCGGGGCACCAGTTGTGAGCAGGAGACAAAAAGCCTGGGACAAAAGGCCTGTGGGAGCCGCGGTGAATAGATTAATGAGATTTCCATATGAGGCCCAACAATGGGATTCTCCACTCCAGCCCCTTTGTCCCCGGCTGAGATAATGGAGCCCGAGGAGCAGGCCCAGGAGGGTGGCTTGGGCCCTTCTCCACACAGGCCTGGAGCCGCCACACAGCTGCCCCTCCTTCCTGCCCCACCCCCAGCCCTGTGTTCTGCAGCCCCTCCCTCCCCGTGGGTAAGTGGATTCTCACCCAGAGACCTTCTGTGAGATGGGGAAAGGGAGTTAGGGACCTCCTTAGGGAGTTGGAGAGGGGCTTTGACACCACCTGGTTGGGATCCCTTTCCACCTCAGCCCGTATAAAACTGACTTAAAGGGTTCCTAGAGAGGAAGTTTGAGATCCACCATCCATACCAGCTGTCTCATTTGACAACTGAAGTTAGTGAAGCTTGGAAAGTTTAGGTGTCTTGCCTAGGGTCACACAGTGACAGCTCAGGGTGTCTGCTGCCCCTTGATGGCAGAATGGGGGTGGGAGTGTCTAAGGCCTGTGTGAGGGAGAAACGCACCCCTCCTGTGTGTCCTCCGCCCCCATCGCTCTCCCTCACTGCTTCACTTCTGACAGTTTTGCAATACCTGCTGGGTGTCCTATCAATTTAACTCAGTTCAGACACTACCTGGAGATGGCGTCAGATCCCACGGGTGAAGGGCCCGGTCCCACAAGACTGCCCCCTTCAGATGCCAGTCACAAGTCTGGGCTGTTAACTGTGCTTTTGACCACGGGCTATAAAGCAGAGGTTTCCACCACCCCCTCCTCAGGTTCGGTTAACTTAGAATGGTTCAGAGAACTCAAGAAAACTGTTTACTTACTAGATTATGGTTTGTTATAAAAGGATATAACTGAGGAACAGCCCGATGGAAGAGATGCACAGGGCAGGTGTGCGGGAAGGGACCCGGAGCGCTCATGCCCTCTCCCAGCGAGCCACTCTCCCCGCACTTCCACGTGTTCACCAACCCAGAAGCTCTCCCAACCCCCTTCTTTTGGGTTTTTGTGGAGGCCTCATTACACACCCACAGTTGATTAAACCATTGGCCATTGGCAGTTGAACGCAATCTCTGGCCTGTCTCCATTTCCCAGGAGGTGGAGGGTTGTGTGGGGAGCTGAGGTTTCCAACCGATCACGGCTGGTTACCCCTTGCAACCAGCCTCCACCCTTAGGTTACCTAGGCACTTTCCAAAAATCATCTTATTAACATAGACTCAGGAGTAGTTGAAAGGGGCTTGTTATGAATAACAGGACGCCCATTTCACTTTTATTGCTCTGAAGCTGTTTTAGGAACTGAGGGCAGGAAACCAAATATTCTAACAAAAGATGCTCCCATTGCTCTTTTGCTTAGGAAATTCCAAGGGTTTCGGGAGCTGTGAGCCAGGTACAGTGGGCTAAGACTAAATATATATATTTCTTATTGTAAATCACTCGATCACAGCCTGCGCCAGGCCTGATGCACAGAGGGCCCTGGGCATGGTCCACGGGGATCCGAGAGGCCCAAGAAGGCTGAAATCAGTGCACTGAGTGCCTTGACCCTTTGTGAAGGCCGAGCCACTTCCCTCATCCATCCTGACAGACTCCCTACAAATGAGGGGAGGGGCTTAAGGAATTCTTTGTTACTATTTATTCATCACCTGTGAGTTTGAAGGACTGCACTCTGTGCATGGAGTCAAGTTAAGTTCCAGCCTCCAAGGGTCTGCAGAGAAAGAGCTGCTTCAGGAGCCTGACCTTGCTTGCTCCCCACAGGGTACAATTTCAAAAAGTGGTGTTTTCCCTAGAGTTTCAGCTACCCCCAGTGAAGGCCGCAGATCCAAATAAGGAACTGTCTGTCCAGCCTAGGGGCGTGAATACTTATCAGATGGCAAGTTTACAGGGAAGGGGACACATCTACTTGGGCTGTTTTGCAGTGAGAGAACATGCATTCTCCTGCCTGTGACGTGGGATCTCCCCTAGGGCGTAGGTGCTTCCAATTGCAGGTTTGAAGTGCAAAG